>NC_058134.1:302159408-302210201 GCF_016433145.1 Gracilinanus agilis
AAATATTAAAAATTGTTATTACCAACAGGGTAACTAGAAGAAATTTACATAGAGGAAACAGGGACAAACTGTCTATACAGTTTGTCCCTGTTTCCTCTATGTAAATATGTATATATGTATATTTGTATATATATGTATATATTTGTATATATATGTATATATTTGTATATATGTATATATATGTATATATATGTATATATGTGTATATATATACACACACACACACACACATATATATATATGTATGTATAAATATATATAAAACTGAGTGGGAGGAAAGAAGGTAATAATAAGTAAAATAGGAAAACAAACAAAAAGGAATAAATTTATATTCCATAAAGAAGTGTGTGGGACCAACAGGGAAAAATAACCATACACTGTAATGGTAAAGAGGTTAGAGAGAGAAAATATTCAATACTTAAGTGCATTGAGATCAACTTAAAGACAGAAGAACAATCATATTCAATGGAGCAGAGAATTGATTCACGCCCTATAGAGAAGTAGAAGGGTAACAAATGGATTGGTGGGGAGGGAAGCAATACTAGGGAGAGGGCTTATGAGGGAGTGCGGCGTAGCTTTAAAGAACAATAAGAGGGGAATAAGAAGGGGAGAAATGGAAGTACAAGAAGGGAGGGGATTATAGGAACTGATTAAAAACAAAACACTGGTATAGAAAGAAGTAGTGAAAGAAGAAAGGAAAGGACTTGGAGAGAGAATCAAATTGTCTAGGAATGCACAGTTGATAATTGTAACTCTGAATGTGAATGGAATGAAATCGCCCATAAAATGGAAGCAAATAGCAGAGTGGATTAGAAACCAAAAATCCTACCATATGTTGTCTACAAGAAACACACATGAGACATACATAGAGTGAAAACGAGAGGATGGAGCAAAATCTATTGGACTTCAAATGAGAAAAAGAAGGCAGGGGTTGCTATCATGATCTTTGACAGAGCCAAAGTAAAATTAGATAAGGTTCAAAGAGATAGGGAAGGTAACTACATCCTAATAAAAGGCAGTATAAACAATGAAGAAATATCGGTACTCAATATGTATGCACCAAACAGTATGGCTTCCAAATTTCTAAAGGAGAAGCTAGTGGAGCTTAAGGATGAAATAGATAGCAAAACCATACTCAGTGCGGGACCTCAGCCTTCCCCTATCAGATCTAGATAAATCAAACCAAAAAATAAATAAGAAAGAGACAAGAGAGGTGAATGTAACCCTAGAAAAATTAGTTAATAGATATATGGAGAAAAATAAATAGGGACAAAAAGGAATATACCTTCTTTTTAACAGCACATGGAACATTCACAAAGATAGACCATGTAATAGGGCATAGAAACATGGCAAACAAATGCAAAAAAGCAGAAATAATAAATGTAACCTTCTCAGATCACAATACAATAAAAATAGTTATTAGTAAGAATAAATGGCAAGGCAAACCAAAAACTAATTGGAAATTAAATAATATGATTCTCCAAAACCAGCTAGTCAAAGAAGAAATCATAGAAACAATCAACAATTTCATTGAAGAGAATGACAATGATGAGACATCCTACCAAACTCTGTGGGATGCAGTACTCAGGGGGAAATTTATATCCTTGAGTGAATATATTAACAAATTAGGGAGGGCAGAGGTTAATGATGACTTGGGCATGCAACTTAAAAAACTAGAAAATGAACAAATTAAAAATCCTGAGATGAAAACTAAATTAGAAATACTAAAAACCAACGGAGAAATTAATAAAATCAAAAGTAAAAGATCTATTGAATTAATAAATAAGACTAGAAGCTGGTATTTTGAAAAAACAGATAAAATAGACAAAGTACTGGTAAATTTAATAATAAAAGGAAAAAAGAAAACCTAATTAACAGTATCAAAGATGAAAAGGGAGACCTCACCTCTAATGAAGAGGAAATTAAGGCAATCATTAAAAAATATTTTGCCCAATTATATGGCAATAAATATAGCAATCTAGGTGATATGGATGAATATTTACAAAAATATAAATTGCCTAGATTAACAGCAGAAGAAATAGAATACTTAAATAATCAAATGTCAGAAAAAGAAATTAAAACAAGCTATCAAAGGACTCCCTAAGAAAAAAATCACCAGGGCCTGATGGATTCATAAGTGAATTCTATCAAACATTCAAAGAACAATTAATCCCAATACTATACAAATTATTTGATATGATAAGCAAAGAAGGAGTCCTACCAAATTCCTTTTATGACCCAAATAGTACTGATTCCAAAGCCAGGTAGATCAAAAACAGGGAAAGAAAACTACAAACCATGAAGGTAGAATTTTCCCTTCAGTGTCACTGTGATGTAGGTCAATTACCTTCTCAATTACCTTCCTGGTTTTCACTGTTCTCTGTACAATGAGACAGTTGGACCAGGTGAGCTCTACGTCTTATAATTCTCTGATACTTGAGTTATAAACAATGGAGAGAAGCTGCATGGAGACAGATTTCATGGCAATGAAGAGACAAAATGTCCTAATAATTCAAGATGTCCAAAAGTAGGATGGGCTGCCAAAGGAGTCGGTGAGCTTCCCATTAACAGGGACCTTTGAAAGGAGTTTGGATGCAATGAGCACTTTTCAGGGATGTTGTAGAAGGGATCCCTTTTAAGGTTAAGGGTAAACTAGATGTTCTCTGAGGTTCCCATCCAAGTCAGAGAGTCTATAATTCCTTGAACATGGTTATTTTCATCACAAATCTCCAACACCTTTTGGTTAAAAACAAATTCACATTTCCATAGATCTCCATGGCTACAAAGTACTTTGGCAACATAAACACAAAATAGAGAGACAGACAGACATGCACACAAACATAATAAAAATACATATTGGATATTAAAAAAAATAAACTTTGTGATTTTTAAAAGCACTTTGAATATGTGTGTGTATTTGCATCAACACAATTTAATTACTTTCAAACAGTTAGAAAGCCCTGGTTAACCCTCTTCCCACTAAAGTCATCTCCATAGGATTCCAATTTATAAAAGGATGGAAAACATAGATTCTCTAAGAAATAAAGCAACTTTTGATACACAAATCCTAATCACGAAGCACAGCGGAGGGCTGGAGAAAACCAGTCCCCTTAATGGTGGAGAGGGGGACCAAACTCACTGTATACATATAGCTATAGATATATAGATATAGATATTGCTTTGTAGTTATGAAGTTTTATAGAAATCTATATGTTAAAGGAGTTGAATTAAAGGACTTCTAAGATGTTTTCCAACTAATGGTACCCTTTGGTCCTATGATTCTTGATCCAACCAAAAGGAATATAAATAACTTGAAAGAAACTTATTATTTTGGTGTTTGACTTAAACTGATAATGTCTTGAACATAGTAGGCATTTGATGTAGTTTATTAAGTTTCTTCCAGAGAAAGATTCATATTTGAGCCTTCTTTCTCAATCTCTGCCCAATGTCCTTTCCATGACCTTCTGATACCTTTTTAGATTTTTTAATGTAATTAATTAATTTAGAATATTTTTCTATGGTTCCATGACTCATATTCTTTCCCTCCCCTCCCCTTCCCCTCTCTCAGAGCCAATAAGCAATTCCACTAGGTTTTAAATGTATCATTTATCAAAACCTATATCTATATTATTAATATTTGCAATAGAATGATCAACTCTAAAGTCAGCTTCCCCAGTCAAATCCCCATTGAGCCATGTGATCAAGGAAATGTTTTTCTTCTATGATTCTATTCCTGCAGTTCTTTCTGAGTATGATGTTCTCCTAGTTTTGCTCCTTTCACTCTGCGTCAACTCCTGGAGATCATTCCAGTTCACATGGAATTGCTCCAGTTTATTATTCCTTTTAATACAATAGTATTCCATCACCAACAGATATCACAATTTTTTCAGTCATTCCCCAATCAAAGGGCATCCACTTATTTTCCAATTTTTTCTACCACAAAGATTAGTACTATGAATATTTTTGTACACATATTTGTTCCCTGTTATCTCTTTGGGGTACAAACCCAGCAGTAGTATGGCTGGATCAAAGGCCATACAATCATTTAAAGCCCTGTGGGCATAATTCCAAATTGCCTTCTAGAATGGTTGGATCAATTCACAACTCCACCAAGAGTGTATGTGTCCCAATTTTGCCACATCCACTCCAACATTTATTACTTTCCTTTGCTGTCATATTGGCCAATCTGCTAGGTGTGAGGTGGTACCCCAGAGTTGTTTTGATTTGCATTTCTCTTTTTTCATGTGCTTATTGATAGTTTTGATTTCTTCCTCTGAAAACTGTCTATTCATGTCCCCATTTATCAATTGGGGAATGGCTTGATTTTTTTTCTGTACAATTGATTTAGCTTCTTACAAATTTGAGAAATTAGACCTTTGTCAGAGATATTTGTTATAAAGACTTTTTTGCCAATTTATTGTTTCCCTTCTAATTATGGTTGCATTGGTTTTGTTTGTACAAAACCTTCTTAATTTAATGCAATTAAAATGAATCATTTTACATTTTTTAATATTCTCTATCCCTTGCTTGGTCTTAAATTCTTTCCTTTCCTATAGGTCTGACAGGTATACTATTCTATGTTCACTTAATTTATTTATAATTTCCCTCTTTACATTTAAGTCATTTACCCATTCTGAATTTATCTTGGTATATAGGTGTGAGATGTTGATCTAAACCTTATCTTTCCCATTCCATTTTCCAATTTTCCTAGCAGTTTTTGTCAAATAATGGGTTCTTGTCCCAAAAGCTGGGATCTTTGGGTTTATCGTATATTATCTTGCTGAGGTCATTTATCCCAAGTCTATTCCATTGATCCTCCCTTCTGTCTCTTAGCCAGTACTATATGGTTTTGATGATTACTACTTTATTGTACATTTTAAGAGCTGGTACTGCTAGGTCCCCATTCTTTACATTTTTTTCATTAGTTTCTTTGATATTCTTGATCTTTTTTTAAATGAATTTTGTAATAATTTTTTTCTAATTCAATAAAAAAGTTTCTTGGTAGTTTGAGAGGTATGGCACTGAATAAGTAGATTAAGGGGCAGCTGGGTGGCTCAGTGGATTGAGAGCCAGGCCTAGAGACAGGAGGTCCTAGGTTCAAATCCGGCCTCAGACACTTCCCAGCTATGTGACCTTGGGCAAGTCACTTGACCCCCATTGCCCACCCTTACCTCTCTTCCACCTATGAGCCAATACACAGAAGTTAAAGGTTTAAAAATAAGTAAATTAATTTGGGCAGGATTGTCATTTTTATTATATTAGTTAATCCTACCCATGAGCAATTAATATTTTTCCATTTATTTAGATCTAATTTTAATTGTGTGGAAAGTGTTTTGTAGTTGTGTTCATATAATTCCAGTGTTTGTCTTGGCAAATAGATTCCTAAATATTTTATATTGTCTAGGATGATTTTAAATGGAATTTCTCTTTCTAACTCGTGCTGCTGAGTTGTGTTGGACATATATAAAAATATTGATTTTATGTAGGTTTATTTTGTAACCTATAACTTTAGTTAATTCTATAGGATTCTTTAAGCAGACCATCATGTCATCTGCAAAGAGTAATAGTTTAGTCTCCACATTGCCTACTTCAATGCCTTCGGTTTCTTTTTTCTTCTCTAATTGCTATCTCTAGCATTTCAAGTACAATATTAAATAATAGTGGTGATAACAGATATCCTTGCTTCACTCCTGATTTATTGGGAAGTCTTATAACTTGTCCCCATTGCAAATGATACTTGCTAATGTTTTTTAATATATACTTTTTATTATTTTGAGGAATGACCCTTCTTTTCCTATACTTTCTAGTGTTTTCAATAAGAATGAGTATTGTATTTTTCCAAGGCTTTTTCTGCATCTATTGAGATAATCATGTAATTTCTATTGGTTTGGTTGTTGATATGGTCAATTATATAAATACCTTTCCTAATATTAAACCATCCTTGCATTCCTAGTATAAATTCCACCTGATTGCAGTGAATAATCCTCATGATTACTTGCTGGAGTCTTTCTGCCACTATTCTATTTAAGATTTTTATATCTATGATCATTAAAGAAATTGGTCTGTAGTTTTTTTTCCCTCTCTTTTTAGTCTGCTTTTCTTTGGAATCAGTACTATATTTGTGTCACAAAAGGAATTTGGTCAAATTATTTCTTTGCTTATTTCATCATATAGTTTGTGTAGTATTAGTTAGTTGTTCTTTAAATATTTGATAGAATTCACTTGTGAATCCATGTGACCCTGGAGATTTTTTCTTAGGGAGTTCCTTGATGGCTTGCTCAATTTCTTTTCCTGAGATGGGATTGTGTGAGTATTCTATTTCCACTTTTGTTAATGTAGGTAATTTATATTCTTGTAAACATTCAACCATTTCACCTAGATTGTCATATTTGTTGCCACATGATTGAGAAAAACAGTTCTTAATTTCCTCTTCATTAGAGATGAAGTCACCCTTTTCATCTTTGATACTGTTAATTTCATTTTCTTCTTTCTTTTTTTAATTAGATTAATCAGTACTTTATTTTATTTGGTTTTTTTCTCAAAGTACCAACTCCTAGTCTTATTTATTAGTTCAATAGTTATTTTACTTTCATTTCTTTTTACTTTTTTTTTACTTTAATTTCTCCTTTGACTTTTAGGATTCCTATTTAGTTTTTATCTGGGGATTTTTAATTTGTTCTCTTTATAGTTTTTTAAGTTGCATGCCCAATTCATTGAACTCTTACCTCTCTGATTTGTTAATGCATTCACTCAGGGATATAAATTATCCCCTGAGTACTGTTTTGGCTGCATCCCATAGGTTTTGATATGTTGTTTCCTTGTTGTCACTCTCTTCAATTAAATCAGTACCTGTTTCTTTGATTTGTTCTTTGACCTACCAGTTCTGAAGCATTCAATTATTTAGTTTCCAATTAATTTTAAATCTGTCTTTCCACAAGTCCTTATTGATTATGATTTTTATTGCATTATGGTCTGAAAAAATTGCACTTAATATTTATTCTTTCCTACATTTGTTTGCAATGATTTTATGCCCTAGTATATGGTCAATCTTTGTATATGTACCATGTGCTGCTGAAAAGAAGGTATATTCCTTTTTATCCCTATTTATTTTTTTCCAGATATCTACTAGCTCTACTTTTTCTAACATTTCATTCATTTCCCTTACTTCTTTCTTATTTAATTTTTGGTTTGATTTATCCAATTCTGATAGAGGAAGGTTGAGGTCCTCCACTAGTATGGTTTTACTATCTATTTTGTCCTTAAACTCCTTTAGTTTCACCTTTAGATATTTGAATGCTTTACCATTTGGTGCATACCTGTTAAGTACTCATATTTCTTCATTATTTATATTGCCTTTCATCAAGATGATTTGTTATCTCTTTTAATGAGATCTATTTTTGCTTTAGCTTTGTCTGAGATTATAATTTCTATACCTGCCTTCTTTGTCTCAGTTGCAGGCCAGTAAATTTTGCTCCACCTTCTTATCTTTACCCTGTGTATGTCTACCTGCCTCAAATGTGTTTCTTATAGACAACATATGGTAGGTTTCTATTTTAATCCATTCTGCTACCTGCTTCCTTTTTATTGGTTAGTTCATCCCATCCACATTCACAGTTATGATAATGGTCTATGTATTCCTCTCCATTTTGACTTCCTCCTTTGATTCTGCCTTTTCTCTTAACCTCTTCTCCAACTTTTCACTTTTAGTCAGTCTCCCTTCTTTCCCTCCCTAATGTTACTCCCTTTTCCACCCCTCCCCTCTTATTTATTCCCCTCTTACTATAGTCCCTTTTAAATGACCCCCAACCTTTCCCTCCCTTGTAATATTCCCCCTCCTCACCAGCCCATTTATTACCCTTCTACTTCTCTATAGGGCACAATACAATTCTCTACCCGAATGGATTTGATTGTTCTTCCCTTTCTGAGTCAAATTCAAAACATGGAAGATTTAAATATTACCTGTGGCCAATCTCTTCCACCTTTTCATTGTAGTGGTCTTCTTCCCTGCTACCTCCATGCACTTCTTTATGAAGTATATATTTACCCCATTTTATCTCTTTTCCCATTTCTCTTTGTATTATCTTCTTTTTTATCCCTAGTTATATATATTGACACATCATCCTATACAGTTTGACACTGTACCCTCTAAGTATACATCTTCTAGCTGATGTAAATAACAATTTTTAAGAATTACCAGTATCATTTTTTCTTATATAATACAAATCATTTAAACTTATTGGGTTTTATAATTTTCCCCCCTTTCTTAATTACTTTTTGGTGATTCTCTTGAGTTCTCTTTTCTTGAGGAATGCTTGGAAGTTTTCTATTTTATTAAATGACCATACTTTCCCCTGAAAGAATATAGTCAATTGTGCTGGGTAGTTGATTCTTAGTTATAGACATAGTTACCTTGCTTTCTAGAATATAATATTCTAGATTATATATATATATACATATATATATATATTAGTATATATGTATTGTTATCAAGAAGTAAATAAAATAATCTGAGTGGGTCAATGAGGCAATTTGGGTGTGAGGAAGGATAAAAGAGATGTTAGGTGATTATAAGGTGATTGGAGGAGGAATGAAGGTAAGGGAAGGTATATAGGAGATAAAGGAAATGGGGTATGTAGGAGAGGGCAGCTCAAACAGGTTTATTCCCAGAGGCTTGGGACAGAGAATACAGGGAAGAAACTAGGGCCAGTAAGAAATGTTTAGGCTTTGGCTGGAGGGTTTCTCTTGTTAGTTTCTAGTCTCTTGAGGGAGAAGTTGAGAGGGCCCCTCCCTGCCAGTCAAACTGATGGCTGGAGTAAGTCTTGGGTAGGTACTTCCTGCCAAAATGGATGCCCTCAGTTCTCTCAAGAAATAAAAAGAAAATTATTCCTTCCCTCTTTAGCCCTTGTCTCAGTTTTTGTTACAATGATTCACCAAAGGCTTTGAGTAGGTAACAAGGGGCTTTATTAATCTCTGGTTAGTCAGAGGGAAAGAGGTTCAGGATTTTCTAACTATTGCTAGGGAGAGGGGTGATAGTGGGGGGTGGGTCGTGGAGAGGTTTAGACTGAGAGAGCCTGCTCTCCCAGTCTGCCTTTTAAGTAAAGTCCTTATTAAATCACTAAAACTAGAGGTAACTTATTTGAGGATACTCTACTTGTCTATAGAAATTAAAACCCACAATGTTCAATCACCAAGCCCTCCCTTCCACCCAGGGCCCAAAGGAAATTCAGGAAAAGGGAAGGGAATGTATATGGAGAGATCAAGGAGAGGTCCAGAGAAATGAGATAGGTTTAAATTTCCCCAAGACAAATAAGCACAGGCCAAGGCCGAAGCAATTAGGCCAAAGCCAAGCCAAAAGGCCACAACTAACAAGCTAAGCCAAAGCAAAGCCTCCAGCCACAGCAAAAGCCCCATCAGTTGGAACTTCACCTCTATTTATAGCTTTAAGTTCTAACTGACTTTCTGAAGATTCTAAGACTTCTATTTGACTTTTTGTGACCATTAGAAATTACAGAAGCAAAATGTTTCTGTTAGCCACTTTTCATTGCAGTATGTATACATTATATGTATAATTATGTATATATATATATACATAATTATATATGTATGTCAGATCCAGAAAGTATCTTAGAATGCAAAACATAGGAGATCAAAACTGAGAGATGTGTTAGAAAGGATATAGTCAGAGTTGGAGCCAAAATGATGGAGTAAAAGTAGGGAAAGTCCAAACCACAAATAATGCCTAAAATGAATATTGGGGTAAAAGAACCAACAGAGACAGAGTGAAGCAACTTTCATGCAGAGAACAAACTTGAAGGGTAGGTAGAGAGTGTCAGTTTCATTGGGGTGAGAGGAGAATAGAGCCAGCAGGTGGTTATACCAAGGAGTACAAGCTCAAATCAACAGCAAGCCTCTCCATTCCACATCTACTGTTTTAGGTTCTGAACCTGCACCCAAACCAATGTCCAGAAACTGAGACCCTGCCTAAGCCAATAATAGTGCAAATCCTGTCCCCCACATACCCTGCAAATTTCTAAGCCTCAGCTCAAGCCTGAAATCAGGTCTGGAATCCTAGTGTGAGGCAGTCTGCATAGCATGCCTAATTTCTGTAATCCCAGAGCAAGTCTTGGAGTTCTAGATCAAGCTTGTAGTGAGTATTTGAATCCCAACAGGAGACAGTCTGTGCTGCATATCTGGTCTGTGTAAGTCAGAATGAGGCCTCAAGTCCCAACACAAAACTCTACACAGATATCCTGTGTGAGCCCAGATCAAGGTAGGCTCAATAGAAGTTCAAGGTAAAGTTACAAGCCCCAGGGTAAGGCAATCCACAGTATGCTTAACCCAGTGAAATCAAAAGTCTATTCCCAAGCCTGAGACATTTTGAGCCACAGCATATGATAGTTCACTTTCCTCTGAGCTCTGTAAGCCATCTGTCTCAGGAGAGATTTAATCAGCAGAGCTCCTAGTCCACAGGCCATATTTCACTATCAAAAACTAAAACATGAAGAAACCCAGAAATAGAGCTAAAAAAGGATCAAAAAAGAACTGAAGTTTAAGAGAATTCCCGCTCTACCCTGAGAACAGGGCCCACCTTTAAAATAAAAGTAAAAGTCAAGAAAAAGACTGGGGAAAAAAGCAAATTAAAAAAAAAATAGAAAAATTTTATGGCGACAAAGAGCAAGGTACAGACACAGAAGGGGACAGTGAAAGCAAAGGAAACACATGTAAAAATTCAAAGAAAAACATGAATTGGTCTCATGTACTGGAAGATGTAAAGGATTTAAAAATCAATTGAGAGAGGCAGAAGAAAATGGGAAAGAGAAAAATGAAAGCAATGTAAGAAGAACACAGCAGAATTGGCCAAATGGAAAAAAAAAGAGAGAGATAGCTCGCAGAAGAAAAACATTCCTTAGAACTTAGAATTTGGAAAGTAGAAAGTAATGATTTCATGTGACATCAAGAAACAATAAAACAGAATTAGAAGAATGAAAAAAACAGAAGAAACCATAAAATATCTCATTGAAAAAAACAACCAACATCAACAATAGGTGAAGAAGAAGCATTTTAAGAATTATTGGACTACCTGGAAGCTATGATAAAACAAAAAGTCAGGACATCATAACACAAGAAATGACCAAAGAAAACTGCCCTGATATTCTTGAACAAGAGAGTAAAATAGAAATTGAAAAAAATCTACAAATCACCTCCAGGAATAAATTCCCAAATGACAACTCCCAGGAATATTATAGCTAAATTCAAGACCCACCCCCTCAACTAAGATAATAAGAAAAAACTGCAAACAGAAAGAAAGAAGCATTTCAAAAACAATGGAACTGCAGTCAAGATAACATAGGACTTAAATTATTGGAAGGCGTGGGATATGATATTCTGGAAGGTGAAAGATCTCATTTTACAACTCAAAATCACCTGTCTGGCAAAACTAAGTATATTCTTTTAGAGGGAAAAATGGTGATTTAATAAAGATTTCTAAGCATTCCAGATGAAAGGACCAGACCTAAACAGAAAGTCTGAAAAAGTCTAAACACAAGATCCAAGAGAAACCTAAAAGGTAAATAAGAAAGAGAAAATTTAAAGTCAAATAGTATGTTTTCCTATGTGGAAAGATATGTGTAATTCTTGTTTTTTAATTGATAGCACATTTAGAAGGAGTATACATAGACAGAGGGTGTGGGAGTAAGCTGATTATGACAATATGATATATGAAAGAAAATCAAAGATGATTGCACTGAGAAAAAAAGTAAGGAAGAGGTGGAATAGGGCAAATTATTTTACCTAAAGAGGCATGAAAAATATTACAGTGGAGGTTAGGAAGAGGGTGGTAATGGGCAATGCTTAAACCTTACTGTCACTATAATTGACTCAGAGAGGGAATAACAACCATATTCATTTGTGTTTGGAATCCGATCTTACCCTATAGAGAAGTAGGAGGGGAACAAGACAAAGGGTGAGTTCTTAAGGGAGGGGGAAGGAAAGGGTGGTGATTAAAAGCAAAACACTGGGGAAAGGGACAGAGCGAAAGGAGAAAGAGAAAGAGCAGAATCAAAAGAGGAAAATAAGCAAAATCAAAAGGGGAGATTGACACCATAACTAAATTAAGGAAACATAGAATAGTTTATCTAATAGAACTTTGGAGAAGGGAATAATTTATGACCAAATAAGAGATAGAGATCATTATAAGATGTAAAATGAATAATTTAATTATATTAAATTAAAAGGCTTTTGTATAAATAAAACTAATATAACCAAAGTTAGAAGGGAAACAACAAACTGGACAAATTTTCACAGCAAATTTCTCTGATAACAACCTCATTTCACAAATGTATAAAGAAATAATTCCAATTTATAAGTCAATACAAGTCAATAATGTCAATAATACAAGTCAAAATGTCAAAGGATAAGAAGCAATTTTTAGATGAAGAAAACAAAGCCATCAATAATCATATGAAAAAATGTTTGAAGTCATTCTTGACTAGAGAAATGCAAATTAAAACACTGAAATACCACCTCAAACTTATCAGATTGGTCAGTGTGATAGCAAAGAAAAGTGATGTGTTGAAAGGAATATGGCAAAATTGGGACACTAATGCATTGTTGGTGGAGTTGTGAGCTGATCCAACCATTCTAGAGGGTAATTTGGGACTACACTCAATGGGCTATAAAACTGATATATATTTTGATTCTGTAATAGCACTACTGAGTCTATATTCCAAAGACATAATAAAAAGGGGAAAGGACCTAATTGTAAAAAAAAAATTACAGCAACTCTTTTTGTGATGGCAAAGAATTGAAAATTTAGGGGATGGCTGAACAAATTATGGCACATATTGGTGATGGAATACTATTGTGCTACAAGAAATGATAAACACAATGATTTCAGAAAATGATTTCAGAAAAAAATTGGAAAGATCTGCATGAACTGATACACAACAAAATAAGCAGAACTGTGAGAACATTGTACACAGTAAGAGCAATATGGTACAATGAAAACTTGACTACCCTCAGCAAGTCAATGATTTGGGACAATCTTGAAAGACTTATAATGGGGAAAGCTATTTACCTCCAGAGAAAGAACTGTTGGAGTCCAATGGCTGTGGATCTTTCATATCAGTGTATCCATGGCTTTATTTTGGGATTTTGATTTTGTATGGGTGTTCTTACAATGACAAATATGCAGGTGTGTTTTGCATGATAATAAAAAAATACATTTTTTTAAATAAAGAAAGGATCTAGTCCAACTTCTGCTCTTTACAAATGAGAATACTAGGACCCAGAATGAGATGTGTGCCTTGATCTTGACTTGAGCGCACATCTATTTGGGTAAAATAGTGTAGGCAAAGACTAGACTCAGATTTCTTCAGTCTTAATTCAGGGTACTCTCCATTGCATCACACTGTCTTCTTATCCAATGGGAGGCCCACATCACTTCCATATCAGTAGCTTCTACTTCCACTCTTTGCTTTCAGCCCTCTTCTCTTATGGAAGGAAACATCACAAAACCTAGGACAGAAGAGCAGGAGAGGAAGAACCACAGAAGCCACCGAATTAGTGATGTAATAAAGCTGGCAGAGGGGAATCCAACTGGAATAGGACAATCTATGGGAATCCAATGCCCCTGGCTGCTAATTTTCATCCTCTTCTGTTTTCTTATAAGCCTGATGCTCCAAGGTAAAAGTTATTTCCCTGTCAAACAGACCCTTCCCTGTGTGGCCAGGCCAATGTTGATTTGTTTTTAATGGGATTGTAATGGGGCTTGAAATTAACACAAGTTGTGTTATTTATTTGTTCTTTTCTAGTGCTAGGGCCCCATACATGATGTCAGGACAGCCTAGAGATAGAGTAGTGCTGAGTTATTGGCCAACTGAAGCCCTTTCCCCCATCTGCTTCCCTTTGTATCTGTTTAATTTATGGTCTGTCTCTATGTTAACGAGAATCAACCAAAGTTAACATCTTTGTAATAATCAATTGAGCCATACTAGAAAGAATGCTAGAATAATTGATGATAGAAAGATTTGGATTCAAATACTATCTCAGAAGTTTACAATTCATGTCACCTTGCAGAAAAGCAATGCAATGGAAAGAATGCTAGATTTGGAAATCATTAGATCAGAGTTTGAATTCTGATTCTGGTTCTGCTGCCCATATGACTTTGTAAGATGGGCCTCAGTTTCCTCATCTGTAAAATCTAGGAGAAGAACTAGATCATCTCTGAGGTCCTCTCCATCTCTCAATCAATGAGAAAGCTCAGCTTTCTCCTCTGAAAAATGGGGGGAAAGAATACCACTCAAAGTTGTTGTGAAGTTTAATACATAATGTGCTTTATTCATTAGAAACTTCTGTATATATGTCAGTAATTAATATCTATGGCAAATTAATATTAATATCTAGGTCCTTTCAGTGAATATCACTGGAGAATAGAGATGACCTTGCCTTTAAGAAATTCATGTGCAAGTTATCAATAGAGACAAGGCAAATCCATTTGAAAGGATACAAAGAAATTCAAAGCAATCTTGATAAAATTTCCCCTAAGTTACTGAAGCAAGGAGAGGGACCAGGTTTCAGAGGAGAGACCAGTGCTATAGCCTGAAAGGTAAAGGTAAACTTCAGTTCAATCCTCTACAGCAGAGCAGATCTCTATGGCCACAAAAGAAATTTTAAAAAGTTGGCTGAATGGTTGCTCCTAAAACTTTAGGGACATAGTGACCTCTTACCACCTCTATCCCTAAAACCTACTACCATCCACATGACTGACTAGTTTTTTAATTCCTCTCTCCCAGGGTCCAAATTGTCCTGCTTATCACCATTAGCCTAGGAGAGGATAGTCTCGTTGACCAAAGGGAGGAAAGGATTGTTCAGGGGCCTGGGCTCAATCTCATCTCTCAATACTTTTGTTGTCTACCTGTTGAGAGTATTTTGTAAGTCATTACAATTCAGGTTTGGGTTGGACTAGATGCTGCTGAGGACCCTTTGAAGATCAAGTAAGCCAGAAAGTCCGATAATTAATAGTTCTATCAGTCCTGAAAAGGACTCTAACAGACGGACATCCACCCTTCCGGGAGGATCTCCAGTGATGGGAAATTCATAGCATTTCTCATTTCCTTCAGTAGGACATAATAGTTCTGATGGTTAAGAAATGCACCCTTCTACCAGACTAGGACTCTTATAATTTCATGTTAATTCTGGAACTAGAATCTAGGTATTGCTTTCCTAAAATGTGGTGCCTAAAATTGAACACAACCCTCCAGATGTGGTCTCATCAAGCAAAAAGAGATATATCTACTTTAACAGAAGAGGATATCAAATCTCTTGTGTCATCAGCTGGTTCTCATCCTTTGAACTGCTGTGTCAATGGATTTTGCAGCCCACTAAAACTCCTAAGATCTTTTTTTTTTGGAACTGATGTTAGCCTTGGGTAAATTTTATAAATTCCTTTGATTTTAGTACCTCATTCCACTACTTCAAAGTCAAAAGGAGCCTAAAAGTAGACCAACATTCTACCTCTTGAGTTTCTTCTACATCTTTGTTGGATAGCTACTCAGACTCTTCCTAGAGTGGCAGGGAGCTTCCTGTCTCCTGCGAGAAGTTTTTAACATTGCAGGAGTGTGTGTGTGCATGCGTTTGTGTGTGTGTGTGTGTGTGTGTGTGTGTGTATGTGTGTGTGTGTGCGTGTGAGAGAGAGAGAGAGAGAGAGAGAGAGAGAGAGAGAGAGAGAGAGAGAGAGATCACAAGGAAAATCATTGGGGTAATGCAATCTGGTAGTGATCTATTTGAATCTCTCTTGATACTAACTAGCTACAGGATAGGGACCTCTCTGGACCTTAGTTTCTTTATCTGTGAAACAAATATCTTAATATCAACTTAATAAAATAGTTGAAAGGATAAAGTGAGATCATATATGTAAAGGTACTTATAAGACTTAATGAAGTATAGTTTGTCAGCTATAAATAGTTATATAAGAAAACTCATTCCTCAAAATAGATTGAGTGAAATCTAACCCTTGTGCTATTGTTCAGTTGTTTCAGTTGTGTCTGACTCTTATTGAACCCATTTGGGGTTCTCTTGGCAAAGATACTAGAATGATTTGCCATTTCCTTCTTCAGCTCATTTTACATATGAGGAAACTGATCCCGAGTTGCCCAAGATTACACAGCTAGTAAGTGTTTAAGGCCAGTTTTGAACTCTGGATGATGCATATTCCCTGCCTCTAGGCCAGGCACTTCATCTGTTGGGCCACCTATCCGCCCCTATAACTTGTAACATCATTTTGGTAATTACTTAAAACTATGGAAAATAAAATGGTCATGGTTTTCTTCTCTTTTTCTCTAGGGAGTTGATTTAAAGGGAAATGTTGTAAGTTCAGTCACAGTTGTTCAGTGTCCCCATCTAGGAGAATTTCTTAATATATAGGTGAAGGTTGGACTCTTAGCCTAATTTTAAATTTATATATCTCCCAAGTTAACCCACTAACCTAGTTAAACCCCTAGTTGGAAATTGATTCTAGTTTAATGGGTAAATTTTTGGATAAACAGATTCTAGGAATGGCAGTATGTTGTAGTGTAGTAGATAAAATGCTAACCTTTGATTCAGAAGGATTTGAATTTGATTCATGAAAATTTCAATTTGATTCTTACCTTAGTTTCTCATTATTTATGCTGCCCTGGACAAATCATTTAACATCTTCCAATCTTAGTTTCCTCATCCAAAAAATGGGGACATACCTAACCTTCCTTACTGTGAGAACTGGATAAAAAATGTAAGTAAAGGATGTTTTTCAAATCTTAAAGTGATAAATAAAGATGAACCTTTATTATATCTAAAGTAAACCCACTGGTCCCAGTTATAATACCTGAGGACAGGCAAAAAAAGGCTAATTTCTTTTTCATATAATAGCCTTAAAAGTTCTTGGAGACTGAATTGCCTTTTCAGGTTAAATAAATACCTACAATTTCTTCAACTGATCCTCCCATTTCCTGCTGTCTAGTTCACTATCCACACTGGCCAGAAATATTCCCTGAAACACATTATGATGGTGACTATGATGAATTTCAAGACAGAAACCTGGTTTTGATACCTAGTTCTATCAAAATAACTTTGGGAAAGTCGATGAAGCTCTCCAGGATCCAGTATCTTTATCTGCAAAATGATAGCATTGAGCTAACTGACTGCAAAGGTCCTTTCTAGATCACCATTTAGAACAAGAATTACAATCTATTCTCAGTATTTTCTCCATATTCTAAACTATCTTATAGGATAATTTGCTTCTGTTCTCTTACTCCCATTGCCCTGACTTAGCCATCAGCCTTCCAAAAGAGGCATTCCCTGTTCTAGCCTGGGCTTCTTAGAACCTAAAGAATGCAACTTTATTTTTCAAGCAGCAGAGAAAGGGAAGCATTGGTTGAGGCAGAGACAAGTCAACAACAAAAGAAATTAAAATGGGATATCACTCAATTTATCTCCCTCCCAAAATTTGTGTGTGTGTGTGTGTGTGTATGTGTGTGTGTGCTTGTGCATTATAACAAAGGCTGTCATACAGTTCTTACTTATCTGAGGAGAAGGGAAAGTGGAAGAAAAAAGAACTGCTGAGTGTATTAAAGTCCTATTTTTAATTCATAGTGTGTTGGGAAAGTAAAACCTTTTTTTTTAATGAGAGAGTGTGTCTAGCAGGAGTTTTTTGGAAGCCTACCAGTTTAATAAACATGGCTCTGAGTAAATAGCATAAAGAATTTAT
The DNA here is from genome assembly GCF_016433145.1 of Gracilinanus agilis. Classification (NCBI taxonomy): domain Eukaryota; kingdom Metazoa; phylum Chordata; class Mammalia; order Didelphimorphia; family Didelphidae; genus Gracilinanus; species Gracilinanus agilis. Next base: position 302,177,152 of record NC_058134.1, read on the forward strand.
GAAAATCATTTTTGCATTTATGTATAGCTTGTTGTTTGGAATCCTGAGAATGAGCCAATCCTTGTTTTACATTCTTCCCTGGCCTTGCAGACTTTGTCTCTCCTCTTGGACATCTTAGCATGGCCCAGCTGTGAAGTGGAGGTAAGAAATCATGTTTATTTAACATGGAGTGCACTGGCAGAAGACCATCTCACACCCACCTTGCATGGGCAGGGTGAAGTAGGGGACCCATTTCCTCCAGGCCCCAGTTTTTCTAAATCTGAATGTAAGAGAGCTTATTCCAAAGAACTCCTGCAGGGTTTGCAGCATGTGAAAACAGCAGGAGCCGGTGCCGGAGACTGGGAAATTCTGTGATTACCTGACTCTCTTATTGGAGGTCCCTCTGCCAGGCACAGCTCCTCTGCAGTCAGCCTGAAAGAGATTCACTCATTCTTATATTGTCCAGGAAGAAAAATAAACTCCTCCCAGGACTATTTAGCTTAGAAGCTTTCAGGACTATTAACCCTATATTATAGAGGTAGAAGATGCTATATAAAATATCTTGAGGCAGGGTTGAGCTAGATCCACAGATTCTTGAGAAAATTCCCTACATCAGTGATGGCAAATCTTTTAGGGACAGAGTACCAGGCCCCACCCCCACCACACACCCCCAGACTGAGTGCTGTGCCTGCCCCCCCAGAAAATAAGTGCCATTCTCTGCCCCCCTCACCTTGCCCCCGGGACCCTCCCCCCCTTATCCCAGACAGGGGAGGGAGGAAGTACTCCCATTGGGCTGCTGGACAGAGGGGCAGATGAAGTGAGGAATGTCCTCAGGTGCATGGAGAGGGGAGGAGAACAGCTCTGCCCTGAGTCCCTCTGGCTTTCTAGTAATGAACTCTGGTGGGTATCTGTAGGCATGCTAGGCTCTGTGTACCCTTTTTGGCATGCATGCCATAGGTTCATCATCACTGCCCTATATCAATTTGGAGAGAAATATCTAGTGGAGTGTCTCCAAGTTTTCTCCTCCAATCTATCTATGTATCTATATATCTATGTATCTATGTATCTATGTATCTATCTATATGTATGTATGTATGGATGTATATATAAACACTTTACTTCACCCACCTTATAGATATGTAATTGATTTTTGGAATCCACCTATTGGATTTAACATTTATTCCAAGTCAATTTCCTCCCTGGGTTTGAGAGTACTCCATAGTCACCCCTATCCTATCAGGCCCTGCCTCTGACATTACCCAGGACTCTCTCTGACAATCTTTCATTCTCTGTTACTAAGGATGGAGCTACTTCACCAGTCTTTAAGGTACTGATAACTCCTTTGTCCCCAGTGATTCACCCCAGTGACCCAGACCATTGGTTCTGAGTCTTTGTGGGGCTGCCACAATAGAGAGATACAATTCCCTTAACTCCTATAATGTCCAAATAGATGATCCTCACTTAAAACATACTTACTCTACACATCTCTGACCTTGCAGAAGCTGTCTTCATAAAAGAATGATTCCTCATTTGACCAGACAATCCACTGAAGAGCCCCATTAAATAAAAAGCCTCCTATAGAATTTTAAAGATGATTCGATTTCTGAAAGCTCTCCTGCGCTGCTGTTCAGTGAAATGAACACTGTGTGTAGGGTCAACTGGATTTAAATGATACCTCAGACATTGCCTACATGATGATATTTGTTAATTCACCTCTATTCTTTGAGTTTTGGCATCCTTGTCTGAAAAATGGGAATGAGAATATGATTACTAGATTGAGAGTCAGAAGAGAACCCCCAATTATAGAGAACAGAAAACTAAAGGCCAAGGAGAGGGAATGATTTGGGCAAAGTCACATACTGATGCCAAGCTCAAATCCAGAAACTTTGACTCCAAATTCAAACATCTCATCACTTAAATGGACTCCCTTCCCTCTGTATTTAGCTCATGGGGTTATTATGGGGAAAGTACTTGGCTATACTTAAAGGGCTATGCAAATGGGAACAAAGAGGTCTTCTTAATATTCTACTTAGGAGAAATAGTTACCCTGAAGAAGTATGCAAAAATGTGTTGTGTGATGATTCTAGCCTGTATCTGTCACACAACTACTTCTGGGGACTGAGCATATTGAGAATATCAGGTTTTCTCTCCTATGGATAAATAGGACTGAATGGCTCTGAAATATATGTTTCAGAATGAGACATAAAGCCTTCTGGCATCCATGGCTGACAGCAGCCACACAGCCTAATGAAATGACTGAAATCCATCACTTGTACCCTTTATTTCCCTGAAGTAGTGACTACTTGATATCTAATAGTTTCCAGTGGGGACAAGAGAAGGGGAGATAGAGCTAAAAATGTGGATCCATCACTACCAAGAAAAAGGACACTGTCTTCATTCTCTGGAACAAAGGAGGCTAGCTTTGAGATCGGAATCAAACCTTTGCTAAACACCCATAGCTCTGTTTATTACAGGACAATATCAGAAACCCTGAACTTTAAACTAGCAGACTCAACCTTACGTACTATCTCTGACACTAACTATGTGACCTTAGTCAAGTCATTACCACTCTATGATCCCCAGTTCCCTTATCTAAAACTCACACCTACATATGCAGGATTATTATAAGGAAAACACACAGTCAAGTATTTTGTGTCACACCTTGTGCTTTTGCACAGAATTTCTTCCATGGTTGGAGTGGCCTTCTTGCTCATCTCTGAAGCTTAGAATCTGCAGCTCCATCAAGGTTCATTTCCAGAGCCACCTCCTACATGGAGCCTCTTGAAGAATTATATTAATTTTTGACATTCTGCCTCCAAAATTACTTCAACTTTATTTTGCATCCATTTTTTTATATTCTCATATACAATATCTGTTATTTCTTTCAATAGAATGGACATCTCCTTGAAGACAGAAATTCCTTGCCACTCTATCCCTTGCACTTAGAACAATCCTTGGTATATAGCAGTGATTCCCAAAGTGGGTACCACCGCCCCCTGGTGGTCCAGGAGAGCGGTGATGGCCACAGGTGCATTTGGGGGCGGTGAATAACTGTAAGGGGGAGGTGATAGTATGTGACAGGGGGCGCTAAGTAATATTTTTTTCTGGAAAGGCCAAAAAATTTTGGGAACCCCTGGTATATAGGAACTGATTAATGAATGAATATTTGTTGACTGGAATAGAATGAAATCTTTTTTAAAAATAAATTTTGGGCTTTATATATTTTCTTTGATCACCTAATTTTCTCCACTATTTTTTCCTTCTCTTACCAATAAGCCAAATTATAAAATAAGTAATAGTTTGGAAATGTTTTTTTTTAAATAATCAACATACTTAATCAATCCATTAAAAATATCTGACAAAAGGTACAGGGTGCCATGCTCATCAACCTCCCACCTCTACTGAGTAGTTGGGTGGTGATGTCTTCTTGATATCTTCTTTAGAACTATGCCTGTTCATGGCAAATCTGCAACATCCCTTTTAATTCTTTTGAAATTATTAACCTTTCCATTTGCATCATTGAAGTCACTGTATTTATTGTTTTCTTGGCTCTTCTGACTTTACATCAGCTCATGTAAAGCTTTTCACATTTTTCTGCATTCATCATATTTATAGCTTTTTACAGCATAGGAATTACATCCATGGAGCACAATTTACTTAACCATTCCCTAATCAATGGACATCTTCTTTATTCCCAATTCTTTGCTATCCAAAAATATCCAATAATGAATCTCTGGGTCAAAGGATATGGGCATATTGATTGCTTTAATTTTGTAAAGTTTCAAATGCATCCCCTAAGTGGTTGTACCGGTTTATAGTTCCATCCACAATGCCCTTGTGTCCTTGACTTCATTCAAGCCCTTCAATATATATTGGATATACACTATATATATATATATATATACACACATATACATTGACTATTCCCGCTTTTGTCACTTTTGTCACTTAATGGAATTTAATATTGAGTTCTATAGAGATTTAAATGCCATTATCATTTTACTATTGTGTTTCAGCAACATGAGCATGCCCTGTATAGCTCAAAGGGAAGACGCTTTCTCTAAGGACTCTCAGCAATCAGGCTTCGGGCTTGTCTCCGAGATAGACTGGTTTCCATTCCATTCTTCTCAGTATTTGTGACCAGACAGTCTCAGAAACAGCAGCCCCTCAAAAAGAACAGAACTGGGTATTCCTGAGTCTTTATGGGGTGTAGGGGGTCTAGAAAGTGGCTCTGAGCTTCTCAAACAATCTGAAGCTTTCTCTGTTGCTAATGCTAGTTGACTCTAGTGGAATCATGTTCAACCTGCGCCTCTCAGTGTATTGAACAAAGCTTTGTTACTTGCCGGAGCGCGGAAAGGCCTGAGAGACCTTCAGTGTTATTTATATGCTCATATCTAATATATTCTGATGTTTGTGGAAAAGATGCTGCCCTGACAGCATCCTGCCCTACCCAGCATACACACACACACACACACACACACACACACACACACACACACACACACACACATCCCAGGGAAGCCAAGCAAGAGGATGGGGGAGTTGAATAAAGGATGGAATTTACTTGCATTTCTCTGCCTAGCTGACTGCATTCCCGAATCATTCCCATAGGATGTCTAACCTGACTGGTGGTATGTATCATCTGTCACTTTCTCATCCTTTAGTAGAGCTGAAGTTGAGCTGACTGTCAGTGCCCAAACTTGACCAATATGCACAGATTTGTCACTAGTCTAATATCCCCCCAGAAAGTTGGCAGGGAATAAAAGAAATGAACTTGGCATTTCCTCCACACACCTGGCAGAAATTGCTCCTCACCATGGGTGAGGGAAAGAGTTGATGTTAGCAAAACTGGCTTCAGCCTGCATTTGGATTTTTGGTGTTTTTGTTTTTGTTTTTATCTTTTTTATTTAGTGCAAAAAAAAAAATCCTGTGCTGATCTTTGTGGAAGAAGGATACAAAAAGATGGTAATTACATGGGTGCTGAGGGACCATTGGAAGCAGGTGATCTCAATTCATTGACGAAGAAACTCCTGGACTCTGGAGCCCTGAGGGCAGATCTCAAAGCTCAAGAAGAAGCTGACAAAGCCTGAGGAAGCAGGTAACGCCTTCCTCCCTATGGAACTGGGCATAGGATAGCAGATAACACTATTGAAAGGAGCAAATAAGTTTGTTCTTGATCAGAGGGGAACAGAAATGAGGAATTTAGCATGGTAGCATGGAAATAAGGACTGAAAGAAGAGCTTAAGGGGCCTTGTGTAGACATAAATTATTGGACCCATATTTGGAAAAAACCCTTTTCCTCCCAGCTCCAATATTGCCTGTTTCTAGGTCCTTCCCAACTCTGAAATTCTCTGTTTCAAGGCTTCTCTTAGTTCTGACATTCTTTGTTCTAAGGCCCTTTCTACCTCTGATATTCCTGTTCCTAAGACCTCTCCCAGTTCTACCATCTATGACTGCATAATCTTATTTATAATTATGTGGAGGTCACAGTGAAATATTTCAGAGCTGCCATATATCTGCCCCCAAACCCATGTCTGAGGCACAGATACTGATAGCTAGATTATCCTTATCAGAGTTTCCTTGAAAAAAGCCCTTTAGTAGGCGGTCATTCCCCTTAGGTCCTGGGATATTTCTATATTTTGTTCTTAAGTGGTCTTATACAATTTATGTTTTTTGAGAGGAGGGGCACTGAGCAGAGTGAAAAGTCTATTCAGCTTTGATAACAAGGGGCCTGGATTTAGATATCACCTCAGACTCACCTATGTGTATACCTTTGGCTAGTCACTGAAACTCCCTGGGGACTCAGTTTCTTCCTCTGAAAAAGTAAAATAAGAGACTTGGTTTTGAATGCCTTCTACATTCCCAGTCCTGTGCATTCTTAGAGGTATGAACAATGCCAAAATGCAGACTTTTCCCTCACTTAGCACTTGTAAAAACTCTCTGTTCCCTGGATGGGGTCAGGACCCTAAACATCGTGGTGATGACATACTGTGAAGTAAGGAGACAGAGAGGCACAGCTAGACAGACAGAGAGACAGAGAGAGAGGGAGAGAGGGAAGGAAGGAGAAGAAAAGAGGGAGAGGGAGGCGGATGGAGAGGGAGAGAGAGGGAGAGAGGGAATAGGACAGAGAGAGAAGGAATGAATGAAAGAACGAGGGAGGGAGGAAGAGAAAGGACTTAGTGTGTGCTAGACACTGTGTTAAGTGTTGGGGGTACAAATGTAAGCAAGCAAATGGTTTCTGTCTTCAAAGAATTTACATTCTACTAGGGGAAGCCAATGCATAAAGAGAATTTGGAAAAATGTGAGCGAATACATGCTCTTGTGTCATGGAGTGGAGGTGGCCAGCTAGTGATAGGGAGGCTGGTTTTCAGGCAAGGTAAGGTAAGGGATTCTATCTCAGAGCCTGGAGTCCAAGGTGGGAAAGGAAGGCCTAGGGATGATGGCCATGGTGTTAGTGGCAGGTTGTAGAGATAATCTGTTAAATACATAATCTGATTATGCAACCCACTTAGCAGAGCTGTTTGGCAAAAAGCCTAGAATGTACCTCCCAAGGGGATAAATAGGCACCCAAAAAACTTGAGGCCATTGAGAAGTCTTCATCTAGAAAGGAATTGAAGAAACCAGAGGAGAGACTCGTTTAGGGGAGGAAAGGATCTCACTATGTCACTAAGAAAGAGAAAGATTTCTACAAGTAGAAATGAGGAGGGAGAGAATTCAAGGCAGGGAGGAGAGGTCTGTAATCAGGAAAGAGAGCTGGGCAACTTGAATAACAGCCCATAGAGCAAGATGACACTGAATCCATGAATTATGGATAATGAATGCAATATATACAAGTTTCAGTATCAATGTGTGTGCATGTGTTTAATTGTTGTTGTTATTTATTGTTATAAGGATAGAGTAACAGAAGAGAATCAATTCTCTGAAACTTAGTCTTAAAGAATTACCCAGAGAATGTGTCAGACTCATAGTAGGAGCTCTAAGTGGCCTGCAAAATTGAATGCAGTAAGAATTAGATTAAAATGTAATTAAGAAATATTTTTAATAAACGAAAATGCAACATAATATAAATAGTTAATTTGTGGTTTTCTAAGTGAACATGTGGCCAGAGGAATCCTTTATTTGAAGAGGACATGATTAGCCTAGACTAGAGCATTAAGAGTTCAGTGAAGCTACTTGGGAAAGGTAACACAGCTAATATATTGCAGAGGTAGCACTCAAATCCAGGTCTCCCTGCTTTAAAGACTGGCTTGATTGTGCAACGCTATCTCACTAAGAGAATTATTGAGAGTTTTTTTTCTACTCCCACAAACCATAGTTCTTCAGAATTGAGAGGAATCTTTAGAAGCATCTGGGCCAACCTTCATATTTAACAAATAAGGAAACTAAGACTCAGGGTGCATTGAGCAACATATTAAAAGAAGCCTGGAAAGTAACTCCTTGAACAATCAGACTGAAAAGGCAGCTTACTTTACTCCAAATCCTGAGTCAAAAATACCACTCTTCCTCTAGCCCTTTTCTGTGGGCTACTTTTCCTTTATCACTTATGGATACTGGGTCCTACCCTTCAATCTCACAGGATTGTTGTCAGGATGGCCAATGGGATCACAGAAATACTTCAAAAAAAAAAGAGAAGGGATTATCGTGTAATGGACAGTTAATGACCTGTCCTTCATTTTGAAAAGAGAACTAGTATCTGGACATGTATGAACCACCAAACTGGATCCACTGGAGCACTCACAATGATAGTATTTCCCCTCAAGATAGATTTAATTTAGAAACCACAGGGAAAAGCAGGTAGCTATAAGTCTAGGATATTTTTTTTTCATCATTCAAAAATCACTATTCCTCTCAGAGGCAATTCCTAGAATTTATAGAAAGGAGGGACCTAGAGGCTAGTTATACTAACTCCCTTCATTTAACACATAAAGAAAATAAAGGCCAGAGATGAAGAGGCACTTGAATAAGGTCACTGAGTCAGTAGCAGAGTTTGCATTCAAACTGAGATCCTTTTATTGCAGAGCCCAGGTTTCCCTCCAAAGACTTGCTGCATCTCTCAGATCAGCTTCCAGGATTCATTCTATAGCTCTGCTGTTCTTCTAAATTTGTTTCCTCTAGCTTGTCTATTTCTTTATTTTTCCAACATGTCTATTTTCTCTATCCACATGAAATATTGTGGGATTTTTATTTGAGTCTTAGATTAGCTGCTGTTATGTAATTTTCCTGCAACCTTTTGTCATGCCATGAACGGGGTGATAACGGTTGGTTTTAATTTATGAGAGCACAGTCTTTGAAGAAGAGCAGAGTTTGGTATCAAGAAATCTCTCTATCTACCAGAGATTTGAAAAACAGATTTTTCCCTAGGGAAGAGACCATGGGGATTGGGTATTATGCCTATTAGTCAGGTATCAGTGACAAACATCACAGGCAGCTCATTTCCCGGAGTCCTTGGAAAGGAAATTACATGTGGCTGGCTGACCTGCTAGGGCAGTGGCAGCAGAATCTGAGCTCCAACTGAAATTCATGTTGGCAAATGAAAGGCTCATGGGGGAAGGGCTCATGGGAGGATGGATGGGCAGCCCTTCCATATGGGCTTAGCATGTTACTAAATTGAATCAAATTCTCTAAATATTTAAACTCTGTGAAAATGAGTTAATAATACTTTCTGTAGAGGAAGAGGCATTGGGGTACAATGGAAAGAGAGTCAGTCTTAAGCAATATGCAGAGATTGAATTTCAAATGCACTGAGTTGGATGGGAAAGGATTTGTATTCAATCCTAGGTAGATCATAGACTCACTGTGTGACTTTATTTAAGTCACAACTTCTATGTGCCTTAGCTTACTTATCTGTACAATGAGGGGATTGGCCTTCCTAACCTTTAAGTTTCTACTAATTCTAAATAGTATGATCCTATGTTCCTTTGAGTTTACCTCATTTAACATCAGTTTCTTCAGCTGTAAAATGAAGGGGTTAGAAATTATATGAATACAAGTGAAAATGCTCTTCACGGAAATAAAGTTAGACTTGAGTGATTAGAAACATATTCATAGCTAATGGATAGAGCAAGCCAATATTCTAAAAATAGTGAAACTATCAAAATTTAATTATTTGCTTATTCAGTTTCATACCAATCAAATATATGTTGTAGAATTAGAAAAATGATAATAAAATTCATGTGGTAGAAATTATGAAAAAAATGGTAGGTCTAAGAAATATCAGATAAGGCTGTACTACAAATCAATCATCACCAAAATCTTTTGGTACTAGTTAAAATAAAATGAGAAAGGTCACTAAAGCTGACAGAATACACAAGAGGGGATTTTAGTTTAGTGCTTGATAAGCCTAACTAACTACTGGGATGGGGACTTACCATTTCATGAAAATTCCTGGGAAAACTGGGCAGGGATCTGAAAGAAATTAGGTATAGACAAATATTTCGTACCATATATCAAAATAGTGGGCACATGATTTAGACAGAAGGTAGAGAGAATTGTGAGGGATAAAAAGACAATTCTTCGTGACCTTGAGGACCATAGCATATGAATGCAATCTATTGGACTTTGTGGTAAATATAATGGAGTGGTTTCTTGTTTCCTTCTCCAGTGGGTTAAGGCAAACAGAGATTGTGACTTGTCCAGGGTCCCACATCTATTAAGTATCTGAGGCTGGGTTTGAACTCAAACCCAAAGCTTCTTTTCTTTTAAGTTAAAAATGCTTCCTTTATTAAATAAAGCCAATCTGCTATCTCTAGATTTGTTTGCACATCTCTACATTATTCATAATTATTATACACCATTATGCCCATGGTATTAAGACAATCACTGAAAGCTTTCATCAAGTAGATAATTAAAGTGACTATTATGTTTGATACCTGTTACATATTTCACAAATAATCAACATATCTACATAGGAAATTAAGAAGACTCCTCATGTCCCCAAAGAAACCTCTGCTTAATGATCTTCCATATCTTGCAGGACTTGAAGCAGGATGGTTCTGAAGGATACATAATTCAAGATATCACAAGCTTCATAGCTTGTGTTCTGCCATTTTCACTGACAAATCAGGTTGCCACAGAGCTAGAATTTGTTTTGTGTAATAATTTTGTGTAACATAAAGGTATTTTACATCCAATCCAGAATGCATTGTGATTTCCAGAATGAGAAATTATTTCATCAGAACAAAGTATCAGAGACATCTAGCTGCCTGCAACAATTTTGATTACATTACAATGATTCATGTCAACAAGTATTTATTTATTTTATTTTTTAAACATTTATTAATATTCGTTTTTAACATGGTTACATGATTCATGCTTCTACTTTCCCCTTCACCCCCCGCATCCCCCCACCCATGCCGATGCACATTTCCACTGGTTTTATCATGTGTCATTGATCAAGACCTATTTCCATTGGTGTGGTAGTTTCGAGTCTACATCCCCAATCATGTCCACCCCAACCCATGCGTTCAAGCAGTTGTTTTTCTTATATGTTTCCTCTCCTGCAGTCCTTCCTCTGAATGTGGGTAGCTTTCTTTACCATAAATCCCTCAGAGCTGTCCTGTGTCATTGCATTGCTGATAGTACAGAAGTCCATTACATTTGATTTTACCACAGTGTATCAGTCTCTGTGTACAATGTTCTTCTGGCTCTGCTCCTTTCGCTCTGCATCAGTTCCTAGAGGTCTTTCCAGTTCACCTGGAACTCCTCCAGTTTATTATTCCTTTGAGTGCCATAGTATTCCATCACCAGCATATACCACAATTTGTTCAGCCATTCCCCAATTGAAGGGCATACCCTCCTTTTCCAGTTTTTTGCCACCACAAAAAGCGCAGCTATAAATATTTTCATACAAGTCTTCAACAAGTATTTATTAAGTGCGCAGGTATGGTGATAAGTGTGGAAAAACATGTAAAGGAAAAAAATGTCCCTCCTCTGAAGTCATTATGTCATAGTAAATTATGTAGAAAACAACTTTTTTGCACACTTATATAGAGGAAAAATTGGAGTTAATATCGGAAGGAAGGTACTAGCATTAATGAGGATTGAGAAATGTTGCTTGTAGAAAGTGAAATTTGAGCTGAGAGTTATAGGGAGCCAGAGTCAGTAGGCAGAGATGAGGTAGGAACACATTCTGGGATTGGATAGAGAATAGCCAGTGAAGGTACTCAGAGTCTTGAGATGTGTGTCTAGTGAAAGAAATAGCAAGAAGGTCAGTGTTACGAGTCACAGTGTATTCGGGGGAATTAGAAGAATGGTTAACACTGGCGAACCCTAAGGTTCGCTTCAATTGTTTTTTGTGATTCTGTATTATCTGATAAGTAGCCATCCATTTAATCATTCCCCTCAAATATATATATATACATATATATACGTAAATATATTTAAATATATATAAACCCAACTTCTGGGTTTATAACCTCTAATTGAAGAATCCAACGAAGTGAGATATACATTTCCCAAAAGCAGCCTACTGTATTTGTGTACAGTTCTAAATTTTGGTAAGTTTGTTGTTTTTATCCTACTATCACTTAAATGGGTGTCTTTGCTACTACATCCCATTACTTCTAGTTCTATTCTCAAGGTTAAATCAGAACAATTCTGATCAAATTAGGTGAACACAGAATACTATACTTGTCAGATCTCTGGAAAAGGAAAGATTTTAAAACCAAGCAAGAGTTAGAAAAAATTACAAAATGTAAAATAAATAATTTTGATTATATTAAATTAAAAAGTTTTTTTATACAAACAAAAACAATGCAAACAAAATCAGAAGGGAAACAACAAACTGGGAAAAAAATCTTTATAACAAAAAACTCTGACAGAGGTCTAATTACTCAAATATACAGGGAGCTAAATCAATTGTATAAAAAATCAAGCCATTCCCCAATTGATAAATGGACAAGGGACATGAATAGGCAATTTTCAGATAAAGAAATCAAAACTATCAATAAGCACATGAGAAAGTGTTCTAAATCTCTAATAATTAGAAAAATGCAAATCAAAATAACTCTGAGGTACCACCTTACACCTAGCAGATTGGCTAAAATGACAGCATGGGGAGAGTAATAAATGTTGGAGGGGATGTGGCAAAATTGGGACATTCATGCACTGCTGGTGGAGTTGTGAACTGATCCAACCATTCTGGGTGGCAATTTGGAACTACACCCAAAGAGCGCTAAAAGAATGCCTGCCCTTTGATCCAGCCACACCATTGCTAGGTTTGTACCCCAAACAGATCATAGATAAACAGACTTGTACGAAAATATTTATAGCTGTGCTTTTTGTGGTGACAAAAACCTGGAAAATTAGGGTGTGCCCTTCAGTTGGGGAATGGCTTAACAAATTGTGGTATATGCTGGTAATGGAATACTACTGTGCTCAAAGGAATAATAAACTGGATGTGAACTGGAAAGACCTTCAGGTACTGATGCAGAGTGAAAGGAGCAGAGCCAGAAGAACATTGTATACAGAGACAGATACACTGTAATAAAATCTAAAATAATGGACTTCTGTACTATCAGCAATGCAATGATCCAGGAAAATTCTGAGGGACTTATGGAAAGAATGCTATCCACATTCAGAGGAAGAACTACAGGAATGGAAACACAGAAGAAAAACAACTGCTTGAACACATGGGTTGATGCGGACATAATTGGGGATGTAGACTCGAAACGATCATACCAATGCAGCTATCAATAATATGGAAATAAGTCTTGATCGATTACACATGTTTAAATCAGTGGAAATGCACGTTGGCTATTGGGTGGAGGTGAAGGGGAAAATAGGAACATGAATCATGGAATCATGGAAAATTTTTCTAAAAAATAAAATGCAAAAAAAAGAAAAAAGTTCATCCTTTCTGTTGAAAAAAAAAATTGATTGGTGATAGGAGGGGAGGCATTCTCCCAAAGGGGAGGCATTCTCCCAAACATCCAATTACTCACAGTCAAAAAAGAAAAACATCCTTTAAAACTTATACTATGCATGTTAAAGGCAATTTCAAAAACTTAATAGGATTATTCACTGTCTTTTTCCTCTAAACATGTCATTTATATCTCTCTCAGTACTATGCCCAGGACTCTGTACACAATAAAGGTTTAGTAAGGATTTTTTAACTTACATAAATTTACATTGCTTCTCTTTGTAAAAAAAAAAAAAAAAAAAAAGAACAATTTTGATCCCTCCTCCAAATGACAGTCCTTCAGATATTTAAAGACAGTGTCCAGGACTTCCTTAAGTCTTTTCTTCTCAAGTCTAAACATTCGTAGTTCTTTCAACCAATAAGTTCTACAGATTATCAGTATCCCTTCAAATTCCATGCCTATAACAGAAACTTTTACTGCATTTGAAGAATAGCAAAATAATAAAGTTACCAATCCCCCACCCAGAAATTCTGCTTTTATTAATTCATCCCATACTCATTTATTCAGGCACCAACTAGAATTGAAAATGACTAAAAAAATCACTTTTAACTTCAAGAAAAACATTCCCCCTATAGTTGCTAGGTAAAAACTTTTTAGTTCATTTGTATATTTCTTCCTAACTTTCCTCAATCAGTGAAGAGAACTCCCAATCTCTTTTTCATGTTCTCCCTTCATCTAAGTACATATTCTTCCTTTTGCCCCAAACGTGTCCTAGAAACTAGAATTTTCCTGGCACTTGACTATCTTAATAGCAGCAGGTGTCATAATGGGTTAGGTCATACAGTGAATAGATTGACCAACCCTAGAGTCAGGAGGAACTGAGTTCAAATATGACCTCAGACACTTAAATAACTGTTTTACCTGGGGAAGTCACATCTCTGTTCCCTTTGATTGCACATCTGTAAAATGAACTGGAGAAGGAAATGGCAAACCACTCCCATATCTTTGCTAAGAAAACCCTAAATGGGGTCACAAAGAGTCAGATGTAACTGAAATAACAACAATAACAATAACCTAATGGCTTATATTAACCACCTGGTTTCTCCCCAATTTACTAACTTCCTTTACATTAAAATATAACTCAAAAAATACTTAGTTTCCTGTGTGTAAGGCACTTAAATCATTAGAACCATAGGGGATGGGCACTTTCAATATTATTTGTAGAAGGTATGAAAGAGCTGAAGAAGTTCTTATTTTTATATAGCTTAATATTTTATTTTTTCATTACACATAAAAACAATTTTAACAACCATTTAAAAAAATTTCAGTTCCAAATTTTTCTCTCTCCAATTTGACCTAGATTAAATATGTGAAATCATCTTCATTTCTTATAACACAATAGTATTTCATCACAACCATATACAACAACTTGTTCAGTAATTCTCCAATTAATAAATATCACCTCAATTGCCAGTTCTTTACTACCACAAAAAGAGCTCCTATAAATATTTTAATACATATAGGATCCTTTTTCTTTTCCTTTTATTTCATTGGGGTGCAGACCCAGTAGTAGTATTTCTGGTTCAAATGGTATACACAGTTTTATAGCCCTTTGGTTGTTCTCCAGAATGGTTAGATCAGTTCAGAACTCTACTAATAGTGCATTAGTGTTCCAGTTTTCCCATATCCCCTTCAATATGTCATTTCCTTTTTATGTCATATTAGCCATTCTGATAGGTGTGAAGAATTATTTTAATTTGTATTTCTCCAATCAATAGTGATTTAGAGAATTTTTCCCATATGACAATAGATAGTTTTTATTTCTTCAGTTGAAAACTACCTGCTCATATCCTTTGACCACTTAAATAGGAGAATGACTTATATTTTTAATAGTTGTTTCAGTTCTCTACATATATGAGAACTGAGGCTTTTAAGAAAAAAAATTGCTATAAAGCTTTACTCCAGTTTTCTGTTTTCCTTCTGATTTTGGCTTCATTGATATTGTTTTTGTAAAATCTTTTTAATTGAATCTAATCAAAAGCATTCCTTTTATATCTCAGAATGCTCTCTGTCATTTTTTTTATCAGAAATTATTTCCTTATTGACAAGTTCTGACAGGTTTTTTCCCTCTTAAGCATTATAATCAGTTTTGCTGGACAGGTGATTTTTAAGTCTAGCTACTTCACTAGCCTTCTGATTCTTTGATGTAGAAACTGCTAAATTTTGTATTATTCTGACTGTGACTTCACTATATTTGAATTATTTCTCTGGCTGCTTACAATATTTCCTCCTTGACCTGGGAACTCTTATTTTGACTATAATATTCCTGGGAATTTTCATTCTGGGATCTCTTTCAGGAAGTAATCTATGGAATCTTTCAGTTTCTATTTTGCCCTCTGGTTGTGGAATATCAGTATAATTTTTCCTTCGTAACTTCTTGAAAAATGATGTTCAAGCTCTTTATTTAATAATGGTTTTTAAATAGTCCAATAATTCTTAAATTATTTCTGTAGTTTCTGTTTTTTCATGTAAATTGTTTTTTCCCAGTGAGATGGCTCACAATTTCTTCTGTTTTTTTTATTCTTCTGATTTTATTTTATGTTTTTGGTTTTTTTGTATTTCGTAGAATAATTTAGTTCCCAGTTGCCCAATTCCAATTTTTAAGGAATTATTTTTCTCAGTGAGCTTTTATACCTACTTTTTTATTAAGTGAATTTTTGTACATTTTTTATATGACCAATTCTGCTTTTTATGGATTTTTTAGTGGATTTTTGTGCCTCCTTTATTCTGCTTTAAGGTGTTATTTTCTTCAGCCTTTTTTCTGCCTCCTTTACCAATATGATAAAAATTTATTCATGGTTTTATTGCATCACTCTAATTTCTAATTTCATTCTAATTTGATTAAAAAACGTTTGACCTCTTCCTGGATTTTGGAGGGGTGAGTCTTGAGACCAATTCACATTTTGCCTTGAGGCTTTACATTTATCCATTTTTACATTGTTATCTTCTGAGCTTCTCTGTCACCTTTGTAATTTATGGAAAAGCTCTTTTTTTGTTTTTTTGCTTAGTTTTTTCCCCCAATTAAGAAAAATCATTTACATGTAGAATCAAATTTTGACAACTTCTTTTGACAATTTAGAATTCAAAATTTTTCCCTTCCCTACCTTCCCTCAGCTGTCTGATATAGTGGATAGCCAGAGTATATCTTTACTTTTATGTAATATATATATATATATGCATATATGTACATATATTTATATTTCAATGTTGCTCATGTCATGATAGAAGTGATATATCATGCATACAATAGAAATCTCATGAAGAAATATAGTGGAAGATGGCATACTTTTTATCTGTACTTAAACTCCAACCAACAGTTCCTTCTTTGGTGGTGGTAGTATTTCATAATGAGTCCCTTGTGGTTATTTTGGAGACTTGCTTTGCTGATGATGGTTTAATCCAACATAGAGGATCATTGTATAATATATCTGTAATGTAAATATTGTTCTCCTGATTCTACTCACTTCTGTTTGCTAATTTTCCAACTGTATTTCTTGACTTTTAACTTTATGGTAAAGTTGCACTCTGCCCTTGATGGAGGGAGTACCATTGCAAGCCTAAGGTTTTTATGCTGCTGACCTCAGAGCTATTTCTGAAGGTCTGCAAATTTTCAATTGTTTCAAGGTAGTATGATCTGATGAATGGTGTGGTCCCTGCTCTCCTAGCCTGTGCTCTTGTTTGTAAGTGACCATAAGAACTCTGCTCTGGAACTGTGATCAGGGTCTCTGTTTCTACTAATGTTCCTTTTCTACCTGGAACTTCAACCTCGAACCACATATATGCATTGCAAAAGACTTGTGTTTCTAATACCAGCAAACAATTCCCTGCAATCTCTTCTTATCATTTGTCGGATTGTTTTGCCATTTATGGTATAAGAGGTCCAGAAGTCACAACTAGTAATTCAGTCTTCAAGGCCTGCTGTTTGCTTGTTTTGGTAGGGCCTGCACTAAAGTATACTCCACTCTCACTCCAGTGATACAGACCTTTCTTGATAACTCTATAAGTTGTCTTGGGATGGAGATTGTTAAATTCTTCTACTCCAGAATTCATTTTGAGATGTTATTTTAATGTTGTTTGGAGGGGAAAACCTTAAGCAAGTCCATTCCTTCACTTTGCCATCTTAAGTTTCTTCTCAGTAAATGAAATTTTAACAAAGACAGAAACCTTAACTTAACTCTACTGAATCAATGAACTCAGAATGAACTTAGAGTTGTAGGTGGAAATAGAGCTTAGAATAGAAATAGATGGATTGAAAATGTAGTGCATTCAAGGAAAAGGGGTATTTCCCATTCCTGAAGTGCCATTATCTGCAAAATGTAGAGGAGTCACTATCCCTTACCATGTAGTACAACAATATTTCAAAATGTGTTATTTTTTGGAGTGATTATGACTTCTCCATAATATGCTTATCAAACCCCTTTATACTTTACTATTATTTTCTTTTTCTAAAACTGAGATTTCACTGGCACAGGAAAATACAAGTGAGGGAACTCCCTTACCAATAAAGATCAGCACCTGTTCTGCAACTTTGAAGCAATTTTAGAGGTTAGGTTTTGTGAAATTGAGAGGTTAAATAATTTTCCCAGAGACAAAAAGCAAGTGGGTTCATGAGACAGTACATGAACACATGGCTTCCTAACTCAAAGGATAATTCTGTAAATAGTATGCTTATATTTCCAATTATGATGAGTTACTAAAACCTAATGGTCATTTGGTGATTACACTCAGTTCTTATTTGGTCTGGTTCTCAGAAAACAGAATTTCAGAAATGGAAGTAACCTGAGTATAGATTTGGTGCAAATATTACCTGAACAGGAATCCCCTCTATGGCAGCCCAGACAAATGATCATGGCCAGTGAGGGTGAACTACTAATTCTAGAGGGAGCCACACAAATTTTGGTAGCTCTGATAAATAGTAAATTTTTCCTTACATCAAACCACATCTCCCCAAATTCCCTTCATATTCTGCAGGATCAAAGTCTTCATGATGGAGGACTTCCAGGTTAAGATGGCAGCAGAGTAGAAGCAGCTTGTTTAACTTCTCCTAACCCACACATACAGGACTCCTCAAGAAGACATAAAAACAAATCCAGGCAAACAAAGGGACCCCACAACAGGGCACAGCATTGAAGGTACGTGGGATTGGGGCATTTCCATGCTATAAGGGGGTAAAACAGCTCTCACTAAAACACGAGCTGAGCACCCCCCCCACCACCACCTACAGTACCAAAGCCAGCTCACAAGAGCTAGAGCAAGCTTGGGGCACCCATTAAGTCCTTGGCAGCTACCTGGGGTCACCAGGGCCTATTACTGAGAGCAGCAAGACTTAAGACCCCAACAGGCTAAAGAACACACGGACTTTGAACACAGACCCTGAGCTCAGGCGTGGATGCAAGTGCAGACTCAGATCCTGAGAGCAGGGGTGTACCTTGAGAGGGGACCTAGTGTAGAGGGGTGCACGACTGTGGAAGTAGTGCCCTGAGACTGGTAAAGGATCTTCAGGCAGAGGAACAAACAAGGGGACCACCAGGAGGCTTGGCCCTAAGAACAACTAGATCTGTGACCTCAGGAGCCTAAAGAGTGCATACAGACCTTGGGTGTGAGGATAAACCTGAGAGGGCACATGGCTCACAATGGCAAGCCAAACACAGGAACCCCAAAAGAGAAATATCAGCAAGAAGAAATCTGTAATACTCAACAACTTTTACACAGAGAAAATCCAGACAACAGAGCAAACAACAGAGGAGAACAAACAAATAATCATATCCAAACCTTCCCAAAATAATGAAAACTGGTCACAAGCTCTTGAAGAGTTCAAATCTGAGATGATGAGAAAGATGGAAGAGATTTGGCAAGAGAACTGGGAAATGGCTCAAAAGGAAATTAAAAGGTTAGAAGACAGAAACTCCCAATTGGAGAAAGATGACCAAAAGTCAAACGAAATGGTAAGCAAATTGGAAACCAAAATCTGGCAAGATAATAACAGTTTAAAAGGTAGAATTTCAAAATTGGAAAGTGAGGCAAGTAAATTGAAGACCAGAAATGACCAGATTGAAAAGGTAAAGCAGTATCTAAAAGCTAGAATTGAGCAATTAGAAGCTAATGATCTCTCAAGACAGCAAGATCAAATAAAGCAAAGTCAAAAGACTGATAAAATAGAAGGAAACATGAAGTATCTCAATGAGAAACTGAGAGATCAAGAAAACAGGTATTGGTCTCCCTGAAAAAGCAGAAGTTAATAGAAATTTTAACTCCATACTAAAAAAAATTATTCAGCAAAACTGCCCTGAAGTTCTACGACAAGAGGACAATATAGATATTGAAAGGATCCATAGATCACTCTCTACCCTGAAAAGACAACCCACAGGAATATAATAGCCAAATTCAAGAGCTTCTAATTAAAAGAAAAAAAATTTACAAGAAGCCAGAAAGAAACAATTCAGATATCAAGGAGCACCAGTCAGGATCACACAGGATCTGGCAGCCTCCACACTAAAAGACCTCAAGGGTTGGAATATGATATTCAGAGAGTCAAGAGAACTGGGTCTACAACCAAGGATCACCTACCCATCAAAACTGACTATATACTTCCAGGGGAAAGTTTGGGCATTCAACAAGATAGAAGATTTCCAAGTATTTGCACAGAAAAGACCAGGACTAAATGGAAAGTTCAATATCCAACCACAAAAATCAAGAGAAACATGAACAGGTAAATAAGAAACAGGGGAAAGAAAGAAAACTCTTATTTTTTTAAGTTTGCCTCCTTAAGGGCTTCAATAAAATCTAATTATTTGTATTCCTATATGGAGAAATGTTATGTGTAATTCTCTGAACTGAACTCTATTCACTATTATAGTATTCACTATTATAGTAATTAGAAGAATTATTCATAGGGAGAGGTTAGAGTACTAAAGGATCTAAGATGATATGGGGATTGGGAAAAAGGGGGGGGTGAATAGTAGAGGACACCAAGAGAAATGAATAAGAAAAATAGGATATTCTATTACACACAAAGAGGGCATGGGAAGGGGAGGGGATGAATACTATTATAAGAAGGAGAGGAAGAGATCATTAAGAGGTAATATTTAAACCTTACTTTCAGTGGAATTAATCCTGAGAGGGAAGAGTAGCTATATCCATTGCGATATAAAACTCTGTATAACCCTACTGAGAAAGTCAGAAGGGATAAACCAAGGGGAGCAGGGGAGTGGGGAGGTCAAAAAAGGGAGGGGAGAAGAAGGGGGAGGGAATTCATTAGACCTTGAAAATAAAAAAGAGGGGAATAACAAGGCATGGGGTGGAAAGGGAAGTAAATCAAGGGAGGGGACAAGGTGGACTGGTCTAAAACAAACCACTGGCTTAAAAGGAAATAGTGTAAGAAGAAGGGGTAGAACTAGGAGAGGATACCAAAATGTTAGCTAATACACAACTGATAATTATAACTCTGAATGTGAATGGGATGACTCACCCATAAAAAGGAAGCAAATAGCACAGTGTATTAGAAACCAAAATCCTACCATATGTTGTCTATAAGAAACACATATGAGGTGGGTGGATATACACAGATTTAAGGTAAAGGGCTTGAGCAAAATCTTTTGGGCTTCAAATAAGGAAAAGGAGGCAGGAGTGGCGATCATGATTTCTGACAAAGCCAAAGTAAAAATAGAAATGATTTAAAAAGACAGGGAAGGTCATTACATCCTGATTAAAGTCAGTATAGACAATGAGGAAATAACAGTGCTCAATATGTATGCACCAAATGGCATAGCATCCAAATTCGTAAAGGAGAAACTGGCAGAACTCAAGAAGGAAATAGATAGTAAAACCATATTAGTGGGAGATCTAAATATTCCTCTTTCAGATCTAGATAAATCAAACCATAAAACAAATAAGAAAGACACGAGAGAGGTGAATGGAGTCCTAGAAAAATTAGATTTAATTGACATGTGGAGAAAAATAAATAGGGACAAAAAGAAATACACCTTTTCAGCAAAGATTGACCATGTAATAGGGCATAGAAACATTGCAAACAAATACAAAAGAGCAGAAATAATAAATGTAACCTTCTCAGATCACAATGCAATAAAAATAGTTATTAGTAAGAATAAATGGTGAGGCAAACCAAAAACTAATTGGAAATTAAATAATATGATTCTCCAAAACCAGTTAGTCAAAGAAGAAATCATAGAAACAATCAACAATTTCATTGAAGAGAATGAAAATGATGAGACATTCTACCAAACTCTATGGGATGCAGCTAAGGCAGTACTCAGGGGAAAATTTACATCCTTGAGTGCATATATTAACAAATTATGGAGGGCAGAGATTAATGAATTGGGCATGCAACTTAAAAAAGTAGAAAGCGAGCAAAAAATCCCCAGGTGAAAACTAAATTAGAAATACTAAAAATCAAGGGAGATATCAATAAAATCAAAAGTAAAAGAACTATTTAATTAATAAACAAGACTAGAAGCTGGTATTTTGAAAAAAAACAGATAAAATAGACAAAGTACTGGTCAATCTAATAAAAAAAAGGAAAGAAGAAAACCAAATTGACATAACAAAGATGAAAAGGGAGACCTCACCTATAATGAAGAGGAAATTAAGGCAATCATTAAAAACTATTTTGCTCAATTATATGGTAATAAATATAGCAATCTAGGAGATATGGATGAACATTTACAAAAATATAAATTGCCTAGATTAACAGCAGAAGAAATAGAATACCTAAATAATCCCATATCAGAAAAAGAAATTGAACAAGCCATCAAAGAACTTCCTAAGAAAAAATCACCAGGGTCTGATGGATTCACAAGTGAATTCTATCAAACATTCAAAGAGCAACTAATCCCAATACTATACAAATTATTTGATATTATAAGCAAAGAAGGAGTCCTACCAAATTCCTTTTATGACACAAATATACTGATTCCAAAGGCAGGTAAATCAAAAACAGAGAAAGAAAACTTCAGACCAATCTCCCTAATGAACATAGATGCAAAAATCTTAAATAGAATACTATCAAAGATCCAGCAAGTGATCAAGAGGATTTTTCCATCACAATCAGGTGGGATTTATGCAAGGATGGTTCAACATTAGGAAAACCATCTACATAATTGACCATATCAACCATCTAAAAAATAAAAATCACATGATTTTCTCAATAGATGCTGAAAACACCTTTGACAAAATACAGCACCCATTCCTATTGAAAACACTGGAAAGTATAGGAATAGAAGGATTTCTCCTAAAAATAATAAATGTTATATATCTAAAATCATCAACAAGCATCATATACAATGGGGATAAATTAGAAGCCTTCCCAATAAGATCAGGAGTGAAACAAGGATGCCCATTATCACCTCTATTATTTAACATAGTACTAGAAACACTAGCAGGAGCAATTAGAGAAGAAAAAAAATTGAAGGTATCAAAATAGGCAATGAGGGCACTAAGCTATCACTCTTTGCAGATGATATTATGATCTACTTAAAAAATCCTAGAGAATCAACTAAGAAGCTTGTAGAAATAATCAACAACTTTAGCAAAGTTGCAGGATACAAAATAAATGCACATAAATCATCAGCATTTCTATATATTTCCAACACATTAGAGCAGCAAGAGGTAGAAAGAGAAACACCATTTAAAACCATCCTAGACAATATAAAACACTTAGGAATCTATCTACCAAAACAAACACAGGAATTATATGAAAACAACTACAAAACACTTTCCAAACAATTAAAACTAGATCTAAACAACTGGAAAAACATTGATTGCTCATGGGTAGGATGAGCTAACATAATAAAAATGACAATTCTACCCAAATTAATTTGCCTATTTAGTGCCATACCTATCAAACTACCAAAAAACTTTTTTTATTGAATTAGAAAAAAATACAACAAAGTTCATTTGGAATAACAAAAGATCAAGAATATCAAGGGGAAAAATGTGAAAGAAGGTGGCCTAGCAGTACCAGATATGAAACTATATTATAAAGCAGCAGTCATTAAAAGAGTATAGTACTGGCTAAGAGACAGAAGGGAGGATCAGTGGAATAGACTTGGGGTAAATGACATCAGCAAGACAGTGTATGATAAACCCAAAGAGTCCAACTTTTGGGACAAAAATCCACTATTTGACAAAAGCTGCTGGGAAATTTGGAAAACAATATGGGAGAGATTAGGCTTAGATCAACATCTCACACTCTACACCAAGATAAATTCAGAATGGGTGAATGACTTGAATATAAAGAAGGAAACTACAAATAAATTAAGCAAACACAGAATAATATACTTGTCAGATCTCTGGGAAAGGAAAGATTTTAAAACCAAGCAGGAGTTAGAGAAAATTACAAAATGTAAAATAAATTATTTTGATTATATCAAACTAAAAACCTTTTGTAAAAACAAAAACAATGCAGCCAAAATCAGAAGGGAAACAACAAATTGGGAAAAAATCTTTATAACAAAAAATTCTGTCAGTGGTCTAATTACTCAAATATACAAGGAGTTAAATCAATTGTATAAAAAAAATCAAGCCATTCCCCAATTGATAAATGAGCAAGGGACATGAATAGGCTATTTTCAGATAAAGAAATCAAAAATATCAATAAGCACATGAGAAAGTGTTCTAAATCTCTAATAATTAGAAGAAATGCACATCAAAACAACTCTGAGGTACCACCTCGTACCTATC
This sequence comes from Gracilinanus agilis, assembly GCF_016433145.1. NCBI lineage: Eukaryota > Metazoa > Chordata > Mammalia > Didelphimorphia > Didelphidae > Gracilinanus > Gracilinanus agilis. The sequence continues at coordinate 302,200,749 of NC_058134.1, forward strand.
AGATTGGCTAAAATGATAGAAGGGGAGAGTAATGAATGTTGGAGGGGATGTGGCCAAATTGGGACATTAATGCATTGCTGGTGGAGTTGTGAACTGATCCAACCATTCTGACTGGTAATTTGGTACTATGCTCAAAGGGCTATAAAAGAATGCCTGACTTTTGATCCAGCCATACCATTGTTGGGTTTGTACCCCAAAGAGATCATAAATAAACAGACTTGTACAAAATTATTTATAGCTGTGCTTTTTGTGGTGGCAAAAAACTGGAAAATGAGGGTATGTCCTTCAATTGGGGAATGGCTGAACAAATTGTGGTATATGCTGGTGATGGAATACTATTGTGTTCAAAGGAATAATAAACTGGAGCAATTCCATGTGAACTGGAAAGACCTCCAGGAATTGATGCAGAGCAAAAGGAGCAGAACCAGGAGAATATTGTACACAGAGACCAATACACTATGGTAAAATCGAATGTAATGGACTTCTATACTAGCAGCAATGCAATGATCCAGGACAATTCTGAGGGATTTATGGTAAAGACGCTACCCAAATTCAGAGGAAGAACTGCAGGAGTGGAAAAACAGAAGAAAAGCCACTATTTGGACACATGGGTTGAGGCAGACATGATTGGGGATGTAGACACGAAAGTACCACACCAATGCAACTCTCAACAATTTGGAAATATGTCTTGTTTGATGACCCATGTTAAAATCAGTGGAAATGCGCACTGGCTATGAGGGTGGAGGGGAGGTCAGGGGGTGAAGGGGAAAGTGAGAGCATGAATCATGTAACCATGTTAACTTTTCTAAAAAATAAATATTAAAAAAATTAAAAAATGTCTTCATGGTAGCTTAAAGTCATGAAGATAGTTTTAATGCCAGGATCTGCAAGTCTCCTCTTCTCCAAAAATCTCCAATGACTTCAATTTGTACTCTTATATCAACATCTAAATCCCCCTTACTATCATGTTTTCTCTCCCATTGACATCCTAAAGATTCTCCAATATACTTTTTTAAATGTGATGGCCAGAAATGGATAAAATATTACAGGTGATCCTCCCACTAAATAGCTGTTTTTAATTGAGCAAGTCATTTCTCCTCCTAGAGTCTCAGTATTTTGATTTGGAAAATGAAAAAAAAATGAAAGACTAGATCAGTGTTTGCCAATCTAATTTCTTTCTTGAACTTTGAAACACTTGATGGAGTCTGTAAATTATAGTAAATGGTTTATTAAAGAGTCTCAGGATGAAGAGCAGATATAAAGAAAAGAAGAAAATAATATGTTTTATACTTTTTAAAGATTGACAGAAAAGTATATTTTCCTACATGAATAATTTCTTATTTAATATGTCAAAGGTAAAAATATTGCTAGCATGTACATTTTCTCAAATAACTCATTACATTGTGTGAAATGCCAAGGATCCATGGAAAACAGTTTAGAAATTACTAACCCAAGTCATCACTACATTCTGTTCTAGCTTTGAGATTCAATAAAGTAACTTCTACAAGCTCAGTTTAAGTCAATATGAGCTAATAGTGAAAAATGGATTTTGTCTAAAAAGATGTGTGGCTTTAGAGAACTACAAATTCAATATTTCTCAACCAAGTGGTTTGACAGGAAAAAAAAATCCTTGTGTGATATTGGGTTGCATGAAGAAAAAGCAGATTTTCCAGAATAAGGGAGATGGTAATTTTGATGTCCTTTTCCTTGCTTCCCCAGATATGAAGTATTATGTTAAAACTAGAGTATTATATGTTAGGAAGGACATTTACTGCAAACAAAGGAAAGTAGTTTTATGGGAGAGATGAGTCCAAGGCATATACAAAACATTATAGTCATATTTAACCTGTTATAGAGAAGAGTTGAGGTTGGCTGAGATATGAAATCTCTCTTTGAATAAATATTTGAAGGAGTATCATCATGTGGGTAAGGTCATAGGTTAGTTATGTTAGGTCTAGGGAAGAAGGCATAGAGACAGCAGAATCAGAGGCAGAGAGGAAGAGAGAGAAAGAGAAAGAGGGAGAGGAAAAGAGAAAGAGAGAGAGAATGAGAGGAAAATTAAATTTAAATTTTATGTGATGAAAAACTTTGGGGAAGTTGAGAGTTTCCTATTAGAAGGTGATGCAATAGAAAGCCCACCTTCCCAACAAGCATTAATTCATTGCCGATTGGTATGGAATCCATATGGAATTCATATGAAATTGCATTTCATAAATTTAATCCAAGTTAACCAACATTTATTTAGTGGATTTAGGACCTCTTGAACATAATACCCTGTTAATTGAGTTAAAGTTGCAAAGATAGAAAATGTCACCTATCCTTTTTCCAAGACGCCTTCGATGTAACCAGGCTTATAGAACATGTACCTAAAAAATTTCATGAAGATTAGAGTATAAGAAGTCAAAGAATAGCACCAGAGAAACACTTAAAAATGAAGATAAAAAGGTAGTTTTCAGCTGGCAGTTAGAGGAGTGGAGAAATAAGACTACATGGAAGAGGCAGGTTCTAAAGCTGGACCTTGAAAAAAAGGAAAGGATATCATTGGGCAGTGATGGGCAAGGAGTCAATTTAAGGCATGGAAGGAGCAGATAAAGAAGTCTGACTGAGATCAGGAAAACATATGGCTTAGTAGATAAGGTGTTATATTTGAAGTCACCAAAACCTAGATCCAAATGCTGACCCAGATAATTTACTTTATGTACAACCCTAGGCAAGTTATTTCACCTCTCTGGAACTCTATTCCCACAATTCTAAACTAGGAATTATAATAGCACCCACTTCAATAGGTTATCATGCAGATCAAATTAGATAATACACCTGGAGAGTATGTATTATCCCCCAAAGCACTATATCAATCCCTGAAGCACTATATCAATACCAACTATTGCTGGGATGTGGCTTTAACAACAATGGATGGCTGTCCATGGTCCTGAATCTATGAGGGAAAGTCACTGAAGCACTGCCTATATCCTATTGCATGTACTTTGAGTCCAGGTGTGGATTCCATAAATAGGTGCTCTGCCCTGCAGCTGGAGTCAATTGAATGGATTCTCTGCAATCTCGCCCATGCAGTAGAGGTCCTATGCTGTTTTATCCATAAACACAGCAAGGATCCCAGATGTCTTGCTGGTTATTCATCCAATAACATTCAACAAACATTTATTAAGCAGTTATCTTTCACACTGGTTGCTCCTCAAGGAATTTTATAGATTGTTAAAGATATGATTCAATTATCTCCTTGTACAGATGAGCAAACTGAGGATAATGGAAAAGTGACCTGTCCAAAGTTACCTAGCTCATAAGAGGCAGTGCTGGAATGTGACCCCAGATCTTCTGACTGCAAATAAGTGTCTTCATCATGTAACAATTGGAATTTTAAAGCTGGAAGGTATTTTAGAGATACTCTATACCCTCCTCTTCATTTTGTACATTAGAAAGCTTAGGTGCAGAGAGAAGTGATTTCCCCAAGGGAATACTGGTAGCATATTTGGCAGGATTTTAGCCCAAGTCCTCAGCTGACTCCAAGTTCACCATCCTTCCCCCAAAACAATGTTATCTTCTTTCTTGGTTATATGCTACATGAAGGAAATCTCTTCAGAACTGCTTTCCTAAAGGAACCCTGCAACACTTGGTGGCTAGACTTTACTCCACAATGTCATGAATATGTGAATTCTTTTCTCATTCAGTAACCTGAACACTAATTCTGGAGAGAACTATACTTCTTTGCTTTATGGAAAAGTAAAAAGCTTCTATCTAGGGATCTGTCTGGGAGAGGGAAGAGTCTAATGCTTTATTTTAGTGAATCAAGATACAAGATTGAAAAGTGGCTACATGAACCAATCTTCTATTCTCCTAAATGAGGGACATCTTGAAGCTTTACAATTATAAACTAGTAGATGAAGCAATTAAAGTGAAAAACAACTAGTCATAATTGTGATTGATATTACTTATCGTCCCTGGCTCACATGAATGTTTGCTCTCCCCCCTCATCTAAAATATCTTTCCCTTTGAAAACAGTTCCACTCCATCTCTTGTCACTCAGTTTCTTCTGTCTTTCTCTCTTTCAATTAAATAACTCATTGACACTTACCATATACTTACAGAGGAGTGGAAAGTCCTGGCCTTAGCACAGCAGGGATGTAGAAATGAAAAAAAAATCCTTACCCTAGGGGAGCTCACAGCCTCTGGAGGAGAGTAGGATGAGATTCTAACAGATAAATAGAACCTACCACTATAAGAAATCACTTGAGACTTCCAGGGGTGGAACCAAGATGGAGAAGTAACTAGAATAGCAGCACCTTTTCACCCTGAAAATCCTCTCCAACCAAGAGTAAAATATTGCCACAAAATGAATACAGGAGTGAAAGAACTGTGAGTGAGAATTAGACCCCTACCCTCTCATGCATGACTAGATTTTAACATTAGTGATAGGTTTAAGATCATCATAATTGTAATTCTGAGAAAATTAGTTTAAATCATGATTTTATAAGGTTTTTGCATTTATATCTTAGTTAAGTTTTTAAAACTGCTTTAACTTTGGCCATGGAGTCAACCCTCACCCTTCTGAGTTTCAGTTCATGCACATACATTCCTTGTGTTGAGGATGCATATCATTGTGCAGACCTTTAAGTTTCACGACCAGATATGGAACTAACGTTACCACCGAACCTTAATCTGGAGTGAGCCCCAAGTAGCATCCTTCTCCCTTCTGATCACCATCAAGTGATGCTTATGTAATGGTCAAAAGGATAGTCAGAAGATCTATCTCACCAAATAAGGGATACTTCCTACATGACTTAACCTATGGACAAAAATGGGTTATTTCCTAGAAGACCTGATCAATGAAGCTTATAACTGGGTGACTATGTCTTTTGAAGGGTTGATCAATCTTGTGATAATCTTTTATACTTGTATGGAAAAATTAGATTCATACTCTAAGGATATAAAAGTAGGTCTCTTCAAGTGGGCAGAGTCTCCTAATGTTTATCATGGGTCCAGCTTTGTTGGAGGACTTGGCCCTCTTCCAATAAAAGCTAACTAAGTACCTGGCTTGGAGAATTTTGACTTTATGTATCTAAAATTGATTATTCTTAGAGAAATTTTACTACAAGAGGCAGAAGCCCAAGATGGAGGAATGGTGGCTGAAGGTTGAGAACAGGCTGCTTTTCTCTCAGCTCCTCTTTTCTGGCTGCCTCCCTGCCAGATGCAGTCAGAGTTTTGAGCCTTGAGTAGCTGTGGTAGCAGGGCACTCTCTTCAGGTTGGGGCCCTCACCCTGAGATCCCAGAAACTGCCAGAGTATCAGCTAAGTGAATGGGGGAAGGGTCCTGGGACCTTCCTTCTTTCTTTTCCTTAAACCTGAGAATTCATCTTCTCTGTGTACCTTTTAAGTTGAATTGGGCAGGAGGGTCACTCAGCTCTGTCCTGTTGTTATATTTTGTTTTGTATCCCCCTCGAAGTGCTTTGTTTTTGATTGGTATGGAAGGGTTTTCACAGAAGACTTGGCTTTCACTGTTTCTAAGCCATCATCTTTACTCCACCTAATTTCAGATTTTTAAAAAAATATATTAATTGATTTTTCTGTTTTCCCCCCACTTGCTCTTCTGATATACTTTATTTTGTAAGAAAGTTCCAAAGGGATGATGGGGGATATAGGGAGGGGATTCTAGGTGATGTAAAACAAAAGATATCAATATAATTTTAAAATAAAGTAGCTTATGCAATGCTATTAAAGGATGAGGCTAGCAAATGAAAGCCTCAGTGTTTAGGGATCAGCTTCTACTTGTGTTTGTTGTTGTGGGGAGGGTAGGTGGAGTAGATTGTGGTTATGCTGAGTAAAGTTGTCCAATGCTATATGGGGCCATTTCTCAAACAAACCAATATCAAATCCATTTACAGAGACTAATATCTGAAAAAGTATCAGAAAGTTTAGTTCATTTTAACTGTACAATTTAATTAAGCAGGATTAAAAAAAATAACTACCAATGTCTCAAAACAATATTTTTGTTCTATTATATAGATACAAAAGAGTATTAGTAATTTTGATATTCTTCATGTTGAATGATGAAGGAAAACATTACATTTTCTTTTTTAGTGGCAATAAAAACATTACCAAATTCTTCTCATTCTCTTGGATCCAGTTTCCTACTCTTTAAAATAATGGTCTTGAGTGAGGTGATCATATCCTGACCATCTCTGAACCACTTTAAGTATTCCTTATGGAGCATGGCTACATGAATGTAGACCCACTGAACACAATCATAGCAAGCAAGCCTTTTTGCAATTCCTTTGTATGTGAATATTTAAAAATAGTGAGTTGGTTTAGGCTTATTTACTTAATTCAAAACAATTTGTCAACTTTTGGTTTGTATGCCTTTTGGATATGGCAAGGAGAGCTTTCACTTCATTTTATCCAGAACCAGGTCACCATCCTGCTTCTCAGCTCTTTCCAAATCATCCATTCTTTGAGGATTCTCCATCTCACTTCCCAATACTAGATTATTTCTCTGTGTTTTCTCCTCCTTCTATATCAATAGCTTTCTGATGGTAGGGACTAATGTATTTGCATTTGAACCCCCAGAGTTTGCCACAATGCTTGGTAGACAGGTTCTTGTTAAGTTCTTAATAAATATGAATTAATTCCTTCATAGATTAATCAGGTCTTGGCATTCTTTCTTATCTGTCTTAAGATCTCAGATCTGGCATTCCATGGTCTGAGGTAGTTTACAGCAATAAGGTCCTATGCTCTCAGTTCACTTCCAGGTCAGATATTCTATATTCTAAGGGGCTTCATGATTCTGGCCTATTTTGTTTTATGTTTTAAGGTCTTTTCAGCTCTGACATCCTTTGTTCAAAGGGCTTTCTAGTTATGATATCCATTTTTTCAAGTCTTTTCTAGCTCAAATATTTTATAATCTACCCTTCCCATTTTGATATTCTATCTTCTAATTTTCTTCCAACTATGTTATTCTATGTCATATTTCCTTTTAGTTCTTATTTTTTAGATTTTGTTTGATGCTCCTTTCCAGCTTGCCAGTCTCCATTTTACATTCTCAGTTCCCTCTAGATCTAGAATTCTGTTATAAAGTTTTTTTTACTGCTTTCTATATAATATATATATATATATGTATATATATATATATATATATATATTCCTATTTCTGATATCTTATGAGTAAAGGTCCTTCCCATCTCTTAATTTCTCTGTTCTTATGGCCCTCTTAGTTTTGGTTCTTTATATAAGCCCTTTCCTGACAAACATTCATTTTTCAAAGGCTCCTCTTAGCTCACTTTCTCTGTCCAAGGTTCCCTCCCTTTTCTGACATTTCTTGTTGTAAGTCCTCTCTCCAGTCCTGACATTACCTGTTCTAAGACTCCACTCAACTCTGACTTTGCATGTTAGAATGGCCCTCCTGACCCTGGTATTTTCTCTTATAAATGCCCTCCCAGCTCAAACAGTCTATTTCCTCTATTCTCCAGTGATATTTCCTAGAAAGAGTCTTTGAATTCAACAATTTTCTAGCAACACTGAGGCTTTATAAGGGGAAGAAAGATGCCCCAGGAAAGAATGGGGAAGTTCTTCTGCCATATCAGATACCCAGGAATTTCACTATGCAGACTCCAAGGAATGCTGAGCTGGCCATCATAATGACCTCATCATGCATAAGTCTTTGTGGCTATTGTTTAAATCAGAAATCCAGAGCAACCCACATGTTTACCCTGTAATTCAATCACCTTCACCTAATTGAATAAAAAATTACATTTATCAACCTAATGCTATCACATGTATTGATTGCATTCTGCTCTAGTGCTGTTAGTTTGGGGAATGAAGAATGGAGCTGTTTGTTGTCTTGTTCAGTTGGCAGGAGGGCCAAATGGAGAAGCAGGAAGTGGTGTGGTGAGCAGAATATTTCCATCCATCTCAGTGACAATAGCAGTGAGACAGAGAGGGAATGTGTCTCAATTTTCCCACAACCTCTCCAACTTTTATTATTTTACTTTTCTGTCATATTATCCAATCTTAGAGGTATGAGATAGTACCTCAGAGTGGTTTTAATTTGCATTTCTCTAATAAATATGTATTTAGAGCATTTATTCATATAACTGTAGAAAATTTGGTTTCTTCTGCAAATGGTCTATTCATATCTTTTAATCACTTATCAATTGAAGAATAATTTGTATTATTATAAATTTGACTCTGTTTTCTAGAATTAGAAAATTAGCCCCTTATCAAAGAAACTTGCTATGAATTTCCCCTCCCAGTTTTCTACTATCCTTCTAATCTTGACTGCATTGAAATTGTTTGTGCAAAAACTTTTTAAATTTAAAATAATCAAAATATTTCATTTTATATCCTATAATATTCTTTTTTCATGTTGTTCATAGATTATTCCCTTATTTGTATATCTGAGAGATAAACTATTCTATGCTTCCCTAATTTGCTTATGGCTTCCCCTTTTATGTCTAAATCACATATCCATTTTGATGTTATCTTGGTATGTGGTGTGAGATTTGGTCAACATCTAGTTTTTGCCAAACTGTTTTCCAGTTTTCCCAGTAGATTTTCTCAAATACTGAATTCTTGTCTCAAAATTTGGATCCTCAAGTTTATTAAACACTAAATTATTATGGTCATTTCCTACTACATGTATCTAATCTATTCCACTGATCTACCACTCTTAATTAACTTGTATCTGATTGTTTTAATGGTTACCATTTATACTCTTTAATCATGTAAGACCCTCCAAAGAGTTTTTATTTATGTGGGTTATATTGATAAATATTAATTTGTTAAAAATTAAGCTGATGTCTTTAAAAATATTTGTTTATGAATCCATTTAAAATAACAACAATAATCAATCAATAACATGTTAACATAACCTACTTCATGAAAAGAATCTTTTTCCCAAAAATAAAAAGAGTGAAAGGAATGGCACTGTTTTATATATTTTTATAAATCTAATATCTAGCTCAAGAGAAGACAAGTGGATTGAATATGTGCTCTTGCATTTGTTACAGTATGTTGTTTTGGTTAGAAGCATATACAGAGGACCCAGCCTCAGATAGCTATATATTGGGGAAAGGATGAATATATTAAAAGGCAAATAAAATCAAAATATTAATAGTTTTGATCTCCCCAACCCCCCTGAATGGGTCTTAGGGACCTTGAGGGTACTGTGGATCACATTTTGGCAACTTCTGGACAAAAATTTATCTTTGCACTAACTCTGGAAAGATAGTTCCCTCATCACACAAATGGCATAGGAGAGGATGGTTCTTAAAAGGTTGAGAGAGAAGGACAATGGGCTTTTCACAAAATCATGGAAAATCTGACAAGCTTCATGAGGCAGGGGCCACATTGGTGTCCCTCTATGGACTCTAATTTGCTTGGCCTGCAGAGAGTTAATGAAAGCTACTATGCAGACTGTCTTGTTCTAAGGCATGGCGACACCCTG
>NC_058134.1:302227785-302259868 GCF_016433145.1 Gracilinanus agilis
GGGGGGGTGCGGGGGGGGGGGTTGAAGGGGAAAGGAGGAGCATGAATCATGTAACCATGTTAAAAATGAATATTAATAAATGTTAAAAAAATACATGAGAAAGAGGAATGCATTGGGAGGAGGGTTAAGGGAAAAATAAAATGGAGTAAAATATTTCACATAAAAGAGATATGAAAGAGCATTCACAGTGGAGAAGAAGATGCAGGAGGTGAGGAAGAGAGCATGTGAATTTTACTCTCATCAGAATTGGCTTAGTGTCTGCACAATCAATTGCATGTAAAAAGCTATCTTGCCCATACAGGAAAATAGAAGGGAAGGAGATAAGACAAGGGGGGGTGAGACTCATGAAATAGAGGGAAAATTGGGGTACATAGAGGTCAGAAACTAAACAAGGGTAAATAAGATGGAAAGTAATACACAGCAATCATAATGGTGCAATATTTTTTACAAGTCTCTCTAATAAAGGCCTCATTTTTCAAATACATAGAGAAATGAGTTGAATATATCATTCCACAATTAATAAATATTCAAAGGATATGAAAAAGCAGTTCTTAAATAATGTAATTAAAGCTAGCAACATGCAAAAAATGCTCTAAATCACTATTAATTAGAAAAATGCAATTAAAACAACTCCAAGGTACCACCCCACACCTGTTAGATTGGATATTATGACAGAAAAGGAAAATGACAAAAATTGAAGGGGATATGGAAAGCTGGGCCAGAATGCATGACTGGGGGAGCTGTGAACTGATTCTTTCAGGAGAGCAATTTGGACCTGTGTTCAAAGGATTATAAAATAGTACATACCCTTTGACCTAGCAATACCATTACTAGTTTTGTGTCCCAAAGAGTTAAAAAAAGAGGGAAGGGGGGGGGGGCAGCTGGGTAGCTCAGTGGAGTGAAAGTCAGGCCTAGAGACAGGAGGTCCTAGGTTCAAACCCGGCCTCAGCCACTTCCCAGCTGTGTGACCCTGGGCAAGTCACTTGACCCCCATTGCCCACCCTTACCAATCTTCCACCTATGAGACAATACACTGAAGTACAAGGGTTTAAAAAAAAAAGAGGGAAGGGCCTATATTTAAAAAAAATATTTAAAGCAGTTCTTTTTGGGAGTAGGGGCAAATATTTGGAAAGTAAGAGGAAATCTATCAATTGGTGAATGACTAAGTTATAGCACATGATTGTATTGTGCTGTAAAAAATGAGAAGTAGGAGGAACTCAGAAAAAACTGGAAGGACTTAACATGAACTGAAACAGAATGAAATAAGGAGAACCAGTGGAACATTGTACAGTGACAGGAGTACTTTACAATGAACAACTGTGAGTAACAGCTATTCTCAGCAATACAATGGTCCAAAACTACACCAAAGTACACATGATAAAAAAAAAAATATACCATATACTTCCAGAGAAAAAGAACTGTCTGAATTCCGACCAAGAAAACTTTTATTCATTCTCTTAATTTCTTTTACCTGAATTTTATTCTGCAAAAGGGTTAATATGGAAAAAAGTTTTATATGATAGTATATGTAAAGTCTATATGAGATTGCTAACCATTTTAAAAGGGTTGGGGAGTTTGGGGGTAGGTAGGGAAATAGAGATTTTGACATTTTACATTCTTTGGAAATGTTGGAAATATTTTACATGTAATTGGTGAAAAAATTAAATTAAAAATAAAAGAATGATATCTTTAGCATCTGTCCAAGACCTGTGGCCCTAACATCTTCTTAATTTGCCAAATATTGTTTTCACTGGATAAGTTCTCATTTTTATTTTCTTCTCTTGTTTTTTTTTTGTTTGTTTTGTTCTGTTTTGTTTTTGAAGGATTATACATAATGATTCAGAAAGGGACCTCAGAAGCCACAAATTCCTTCATTTTACAGTTAAAGCTTAGAAAATTTGAGATACTTTTCCAGTGTCACATATGTAAGAAGAAGAGTAAAAATTCAGCCTAAAGTCTTTGGACTCCAAATCCAGAATTTTCTGATCTCATTCCCTAAGAGTTTGGTTCTCATAGATTCCAGTTGAATATATCTTGACTAACGTTAACTAGGTCGGAAGCCACATTGCAGAGTAGCTCCTGTTTTATTATCTCTCAGTGCTGTGCAAAGAAAACACTATCTTCAGAACAGATATGAGTCCATGACCTGGTCCTTCCTTTCTGGCCACAGATCTATCTTGGATGAGATTTTTGGCACCACATGGCCTGCATCTCTCATCTCTTAAAACACAATGCAGTCTCACTATGTCTTCCAATCTTCCACAGCCTAATTCTTTGGAAATTGGGTTTTTCAGTAACTCGATATCACAATAAGATACCTGAGAACTGATCTCACAGGGTTATTGTGAAGATAAAGTGAAATAATGATTGAAAAGCCTTAGAAACCCATAAAGTGCTATGAAATACCAGGGATTATTATTATTATTTTCATTCATCTCATCTTTTCCAATCAAGCTCAGATAGAAATTGTCCTAAAATAAGAAACAAATCTACTACAATGTTTTTCACTTGATTCATGACTACTCTAGGAGAAGCATCTCCCAGTGAGGAAATTGTATCTTCCAATGCAAAATTCTCCCTTCTCTGAGGTTAATTATTTTAGAGAGTTGCCTAGAGCACTGAGATTAAATAATTTGTCTAGGGCAACAGCCAACTGTAAGAGTTGTAATTAAACATAGATCTTCATGTCTTTTCAGAGAGCTTTCTGTCCTCTAGGTAATGATGCTTTTCCTGTACTCGGGAAGGTAAAACAAAAGCAGAACAGAGCTTGTTCTCAGGGAGTTTACATTCTGACAGAGAAATACAAAATGGTCACAGATAAGGACACCATATATACCAAATAAATTCACAGTGATTGTAGTACTAAAATTGGTACTAATTAGGAAAGCCCCCTAAAGGAGGTGATACTTAAACTGAATATTAAAAAGGATTAGATATTACAAGAGGTTGAGATGAAGAGAAAGATCATAGAGGACAAGCAGCCTGTGCAAAGGCATGAAGGTGGGAAGGAGAATCCAATTGTAAATACTCAGATCCAGGTCAAAGAAAAAAAAAGGTTCCCATCCCAAAAGGAAAGCAGAGGTTGGGAGAATACCTGCTTCGAAGAGAAACAGGAATTCTACTTTTATCAAGGAGACATTTTTAAAGGTATTCACCTCAAGTATCAGAAACAGAAGGAAGGAGGAAGGAGTTTTGAAGTTATTGCAGCCAGCTATCTAACAGCTTTTGATGTCATCTAGAGTGACAGAAACTGGACAGTTAACATTTTCAGTGCCTCTTCCTACAAAAAAAAAGACAAACAACAACTTAGGAACATTACACTAGATTTGTGATGCTATCAAGAGCTCTTGGCTAGCCTGACATGAATCAGACCAGGCAGAAACCAGCAGCTTTGTAGGGGGGAAAAGGAAGAGGATTGAAAACAAAGAGCCTGGGGATTCTCCAGCTTCCTATTAATGAGACTAGAAGATGGCTAGATAAAGCTAGTAAAGAAACCTCAGCAAAAGAGGAGCTAAAGCACCAACCAAGGCAATGAAACACAACAAAGGTTAAAGGAAAGGAAGAAGACATTAAAGAAAACAGAGCTTCTCAGGTAAATCCTGATCTGTGGCATAGCCATCGTCATTAGAACAGCTGTAGGGGAATGAATCTGTAAAGACCATGCCACTGCTCTTGGAGCATTAAAAGATCACAGCTGGGGTAGGAGAACAAGCCAGATGGAAGTCTTCCAGTGTGCAGACAATTTCCAACAAATAGAGTCATGAGAATAATCATAACAGTGGACAATTCTTTTTTAAAAGTTGAATTTGTTGACATTTTCTTTTATTTTCACATCATCTTAATTTCCCCATGTGTCTATTCTATCCCCTTCTAGAAAATCATCCCTTAAAAAATACTATATTTAGAAGACAAAGAAGAGGAAATAAATAAGCAAAATCTATCAAAACATTTAAAAAACTTTTCCTTCTGTCTCAGAATCAATTCTAAGTGGTATATCCAAAGCAAAAGAACAGTAAAGGCTAGGCAATGGAGGGTTAAGTGACTTGCCCAGAGTCACACAGATAGGAAGTGTCTGAGGTCAAATTTGAACCCAGGATCTCCCATCTCTAGGTTTTGTTCTCTACCTACTGTGTCACCTAGCTGCCCCCATTCATAAGTTTTAAACCATATTTTAAACACAAGCTAACTCACCTGTTGGCCCTCTACCTCTACAATAGAGTGGAGGGCAGTGTCTTCTCTCTGTTCTTTGAGTTCATATTGTTCTTTATAATTCTGCAAATACCAAAATTAGTGGTTGTTCCCATTGAACTTGTTGCAGTCATTGTGTCTACTATTTCCTTGATTCTGCTTACTTCATTCCATCTCTCTTCCTGAAAGTTTTCCTATGCTTCCCTAAATTCATTGCATTTATTTCTTCAAGCATAGTAACACTTCCTGACATTTATGAACTCCCAATTCTTTAGCCATGTCCCAGTTGAGGGTTGTCTCCATTATTTCCAGTTCTTGACTAGCACAAAATGGAGGAGCTGACACTTCTAGAAATTCTTAAGTTTTGTGCACAACAGTCTCAATGTAAAAGACAAGGAAATGGAGGATCAGATCAGTCACATAACTAGCAAATGACAAAGGGACAACCTGAACCTTGGTCCCTCAAATCCAGTTGAGTATTCTATCTACTATGATACATTGCCTTTTATAAGTACTACTAACTGAATCAGTTACATATGCACCCCCAACCAGAAAAGAAGGCATGCTGACTGGTTCAATGCCAATATGAATTGTTTGAGTAAACCTTGAACTCAATCAGATTACAACAAATAACAGTTAGATAATAAGGCTGAAGTAGAACCCAGGAGAAATGTACCCATGTTTATCCATTAATAGCCTTTGATTCTTAAGAGATACAATCTATGATGGAGCTACCTTCACTGATTTGGGCTACAGCCTCTTTATTGGTGAGAACTTGTGAGGTTTTCTGGCTATAAAAATAGATCCATTGCTATCCAGTCATCTGAGGGTAACTCTTCCCACACTTAGTTTTCCAAGCTCATCATCGGATGGAAGACAGCGTCTATCATGGACCTTGTACCTCTAACTTTTCTAATTTGGTAAGGCTGGTCAGAGCTTGACTCTCATGATCAGAGTCTTCAGAAGCTTAGGGCTCCCTCCTCATCATGGGAAGGACTCAGAGGAGGATATCATCAGCTGATGATAGAATAGGTGATGGAATAGCAAAACAATATATAAATACTCATATTTTGGAATAAGCTTATGTTGAGTGTGTATATGAATATATGCAATGCATCTTTATTGAGCACTTTCTTGGGTTTCTGGGACATGGAGTTTGGTACAAATAGAAGCAAGAATTTCTGAAAAGATCAGTATCAAGAAATGGTGTAGTTGCTACCAAAGCTGCCTTGATCCTCAGTTGTATTGAGAGATGAGATATAAAGATTCCTATTGTCATCAGCACTGGACTACATGTTAACTTCTGTACCCCACTTTGTGAAAGAGATCTTCACAAACTAAGAGTAGCCCCATTAAGACTCATCTTAGCCTCTACATCTCATTACTTACTCAGTGGGAAGTCCATTAAAAAAGCAAGAGAATTTTTTTTCATAAAAACTGATCTCTGACCAAATATTTCTCCCCTAAACTCTGCATTACTTCCTTGTCTTTAAACATTTTTTGTTTCAAAATCAATACATCACTTTCAAGGTCCATAAAGCCAGGTTCCATCCCTTGCCATCTCTCACCTCCCCATACCCCTTGGAGGGCCCTGCATATGTTGATATTAGCAATATATTTAGACCTGGAAGAGTCCTTAGTTATGATCTAATTAACCCCAGCCCCATTAAATGATGAGAAAACTGAGGGCCAGAAAGGAAGAGTAATGTATATAAGGTAGCTCAGAAGATATATAGCAGAGTTGGAATTCCAGAGAAACCCAGACCATTTAGCTCCAAATTCTGACAAGTGTCCAGAAATATATTTGTTTCTTCACAAAATCCTGGAAGTGGAAGAGTGCCCAGTGGTCATCTCACATCTGATCTAGAACAAGAATAGCCTCTATCTCTGGCAAGGGATCATCTGATCTCTCCTTAAGAAGTCCAGGGATGAGGAATAAGATTGAACTGAATGGAAATGAGTTTAAGAAAATCCCTCCTAGTGCAGACCCTGATCTTTGACATAACCCGTAATTTTCTTGAAAAGCTCTCCTGAGCTTTGAAATATTAAACCTTAAACATTTGAAACATTTACTCTTCCTCAGATGATGGGATTTCCCCAAGTTGCTTCTGGCATTTCATCTAGACCATAGCTCTTTCTTTCCCATGAAACATGTCTGAAGTTTTGTTCAATTTTTTTCTTCTCTGTCTTCCAGCTCTCCAACCCTCTCTTCTTCTCATAATTCCAACAAATCTCCCCATATCCCAAGAAGCCTCATTATAATGGAAAGAAAAATATCCAATGTCAATTTAAAGTGTGTTTGAAGCAGCTGTCAATCAGTGTCCATGTAGCAATCATGACAGTAGATAGGAATTTTAGTAATGCAGGCTGGGTATTCAGCCTTTTCAATCACTAACAATCATCAAAGTTATATCCCTGTTGACTTAACAGAGAGAAGCTCCACAGTGACCCCAGAAAGATGAACACCTTGATCAAGTAGCTGCAGAATCCCCTGAAACAGGGGTAAAGGCATTTGACAAGTGGCAGGAATATTCTTGGGGTCCCCTATGATAATTTACATCATTATTTCATTCAATCAGTCAATAAACATTGACTATGTAGTTATCATGTTTCAGGCCATCTACTAAATGCTACAGAAAAAAAGAAAGCAAAAATAAAATTCCCTAACTACAAGAATCTTAAATTCTAATTGTAAAGATAACATGCAAAAAATATATATATACAAATATGATCTATATTGAGGGTAACTTGGAATTAATTTCAGAGGAAAGGCTGAATTAAGGGAGTCCAGGAAAAGACTCACGCAGAAGTGTCCTTGAGCTGAATCTTATAAGAAGTCAGAAAAGTCTGGAGTCAGAGAGGGAGAAGAGAAGTCCAAACAGGAAAAAAGTATAGAGTCCAGAGATGTGTGAAGAATGACATTTGAGATTTGAGACAGAGAGGAAAGGGGAGATAAGTATTGAAGAAGAGAAGATCTGAAGAAGGGAAATTTTGAGGGAGAAACATAGTGAGTTTTATTTTAGACATGTTGAATTTAATATGCATATAATTAGCCCAATCCAATTTTAGGAGAGAACCAAGAAAGAATAGCATCGCTAAAATCTAGATAAAAGAGAATATCCAGAAGAGAGTCATTGACATTGTCAAAGACCTACAGATTCTTAGATGAAGGTCATGCCTGTTAAAGGAAGGGGTCCGGGACTTCCAGGTTAAGATGGCAGCAGAGTAAAAAGCAGCTGCTTGACCTCTCCTAACCCACGCATATAGGACTTCTCAAGAAGACATAAAAACTAATCCAGACGAATGAAGAGACCCCACAACAGGGGGAAGCATTGAAGGTACGTGGAATCCGGGCATTTCAATGCTATAAAGGGGTGAAACAGCTCTTACTAAAATGTGAGCTGAGCAACCCCCTTCCCCCACACACACAACCTACAGTGCCAAAGCCAGCGCACAAGAGTTAGAACAAGTGTGGGGCACCCATTAAGTCCTGGGAAGCTCACCAGGCCCTGCTCCTGAAAGCAGCAAGACATAAGACCCCAAGAGGCAAGAGAGCGCACAGACTTTGAACACATACCCTGAGCGCAGGTGTGAACACAGGTGAGGACTCGGATCCTGAGCACAGGGTGCAGACCTTGAGTGGGAACCCAGCGCAGAGGGGTGCATGACTGTGGAAGCAGTGCACTGAGACTGTTAAAGGAGCTTCAGGCAGAAGAACAAGCAAGGGCACCACCAGGAGGCTTGACCCTGAGAACTACTAGACCTGAGACCCCAGGAGCCTAAACAGTGCAGACAGACCCTAGGCGTGAAGATAAAGTTCAGAGGGCAATGGGCTAAAAATGGCAAGCCAGACTCAGGAACCTCAGAAGAGAAAGATCAAGAAGAAACCTTTAAAACTCAACAACTTTTACACATAAAATATCCAGACTACATAGCAAACTGCACAGGAGAACAAACAAGTAACCATATCCAAAACTTCCCCAAAAAATGAAAATGGGTCACAAGGTCTTGTAGAGTTCAAATCTGAGATCATGAGCAAGATGGAAGAGATCTGGCAAGAAAATAACAGTTTAAAAGGCAGAATTTCGAAATTGGAAAGTGAGGCAAGTAAATCTAAGATCAGAAATGACCAGATTGAAGAGGAAAACCAGTCTCTAATGGGTAGAATTGGGCAATTCGAAAAAGATGCCCCCAAACAAAAGAATTGATAAGCAAATTGGAGACCAAAATCAAGCAGCAGGAAAACAAAATAGACCAAATCGAAAAGGAAAATCAAAAGCTTATAGCAGAAAACCAGTCTCTAAAGACAAGAATTGGGCAAGTAGAAGCCAATGATCTCTCAAGACAGCAAGAACAAATAAAACAAACTCAAAAAAAACTCATAAAATAGAAGGAAACATGAAATATTTCAATGAGAAATTGACAGATTAAGAAAACAGGTCTAGAATAGACAATTTGAGAATCATTGGTCTTCCTGAAAAAGCAGAAATTAATAGTAATTTAGACTCCGTACTATAAGAAATTATTCAGCAAAACTGCCCTGAAGTTCTACAACAACAGGGCAATATAGACATTGAAAGGATCCATAGATCACCGTCTACACTAGACCTTCAAAAGACAACCCCAGGAATATAATAGCCAAATTCAAGAGCTTCCAACTAAAAGAAAAAAAATTTACAAGAAGCCAGAAAGAGACAATTCAGATATCAAGGAGCACCAATAACGATCACACAGGAACTGGCAGCCTCCACACTAAAAGATCTCAAGGGTTGGAATATGATATTCAGAAAGGCAAGAGAACTTTGTCTACAAACAAGGATCACCTACCCATCAAAACTGACGATATACTTCCAGGGGAAAATTTGGACATTCAACAAGATAGAATATTTCCAAGTATTTGCACAGAAAAGACAAGGACTAAATGGAAAGTTCAATATCCAACCACAAAAATCAAGAGAAACATGAAAAGGAAAATAGGAAATAGAAGGAAAAGTAAGAAAACTCATATTTCTTAGATTTTCCTCTTTAAGGGGTTCAATAAGAGCTAATTATTTGTATTCCTATGTGGAAAATTTTATGTATAATTCTCTGTAGTGCACTCTATTCACTATTATAGTAATTAGAAGAGTTATTCATAGGGAGAGGTTGGCATACTAAATGGCATAAGATGATATGGGGAGTGGGAAAGAGGGGGTGAATAGTAGAGGACAACAAGAGAAATTTGAATGAATAAGAAAAATAGGATATTTTATCACACACAAAGAAGGCATGGGAAGGGATGAATACTACTATAAGAAGGAGAGGAAGAGAGCATTAAGAGGTAATATTTAAAGCTTACTCTCAGTGGAATTAACCCTGAGAGGGAAGAGTAGCTATATCCATTGGGATATAAAACTCTATCTATCCCTACTGAGAAAGTCAGAAGGGATAAACCAAGGGGAGCAGAAGAGTGGGGAGGTCAAAAAAGGGAGAGGAGAAGAAGGGGGAGGGAATTCATTAGGCCTTTAAAAATAAAAAAAGGGGGAATAATAAGGGAGGGGGTAGAAAGGGAAGTAAAATCAAGGGAGGGGACAAGGGTTATTGGCTTAAAGCAAATCACTGGTTTAAAAGGAAATAGTGTAAGAAGAAGGGGTAGACCTAGGAGAGGATACCAAAATGTTGGGGAATACACAACTGATAATTATAACTCTGAATGTGAATGGGATGAACTCACCCGTAAAAAGGAAGCAAATAGCAGAGTGGATTAGAAACCAAAATCCTACCATATGTTGTCTACAAGAAACATATATGAGGCGGGAGGACATACACAAGTTTAAGGTAAAGGGCTTGAGCAAATCATTTGGGCTTCAAATGAGAAAAAGAAGGCAGGAATGGTGATCGTGATTTCTGACAAAGCCAAAATAAAAATGGATATGATTAAAAAAGACAGGGAAGGTAATTACATCCTGATTAAAGGCAGTATAGACAATGAGGAAATAACACTGCTCAATATGTATGCACCAAATGGCATAGCATCCAAATTCGTAAAGGAGAAACTGGCAGAGCTCAATAAGGAAATAAATAGTAAAACCATACTAGTGGGAGATCTAAATATTCCTCTTTCAGATCTAGATAAATCAAACCAAAAAATAAATAAGAAAGAGGTAAGAGAGGTGAATGAAGTCCTAGAAAATTTAGATTTAATAGATATGTGGAGAAAAATAAATAGGGACAAAAAAAGAATACACCTTCTTTTCAGCTGCACATGGTACATTCACAAAGATTGACCATGTAATAGGGCATAGAAACATTGCAAACAAATGCAAAAGAACAGAAATAATAAATGTAACGTTCTCAGATCACAATGCAATAAAAATAATAATAAGTAAGGGCACCTGGACAGGCAAATCAAAAACTAATTGGAAATTAAATAATATGATTCTCCAAAATCAGGTAGTCAAAAAAGAAATCATAGAAACAATCAACAATTTCATTGAAGAGAATGACAATGATGAGACATCCTACCAAACTCTATGGGATGAAGCCAAAGCAGCACTGACGGGGAAATTTATATCCTTGAGTGCATATATTTACAAATTAGGGAGGGCAGAGATTAATGAATTGGGCATGCAACTTAAAAAATTAGAAAGTGAGCAAATTAAAAATCCCCAGATGAAAATTAAATTAGAAATACTAAAAATCAAGGAAGAAATTAGTAAAAATCGAAAGTAAAAGAACAATTGAATTAATAAATAAGACTAGAAGCTGGTATTTTGAAAAAAACAGATAAAATAGACAAAGTACTGGTCAATATAAAAAAAAAGGAAAGAAGAAAGCCAAATTGACAGTATCAAAGATGAAAAGGGGGACCTCACCTCTAATGAAGAGGAAATTAAGGCAACCATTAAAAAACTATTTTGCCCAACCCTATGGCAATAAATATAGCGATCTAGGAGATATAGATGAATATTTACAAAAATATAAATTGCCTAGATTAGCAGCAAAAGAAATAGAATACCTAAATAATCCCATATCAGAAAAAGAAAAAAACTAACAAAGTTCATTTGGAATAACAAAAGATTAAGAATATCAAGAGAAATAATGAAAAAAAAATGTGAAGGAAAGGGACCTAGCAGTACCAGATATTAAGCTATACTATAAAGCAGTGGCCATCAAAATGGTATGGTACTGGCTAAGAGACAGAAGGAAGGATCAGTGGAATAAACTTGGGGTAAATGATGTCAAGGGGAAAAATGTGAAAGAAGGTGGCCTAGCAGTACCAGATATTAAACTATATTATAAAGCAGCAGTCATCAAAAGAGTATAGTACTGGCTAAGAGACAGAAGGGAGGATCAGTGGAATAGACTTGGGGTAAATGACATCAGCAAGACAGTGTATGATAAACCCAAAGAATCCAACTTTTGGGACAAAAATCCACTATTTGACAAAAAACTGCTGGGGAATTTGGAAAACAATATGGGAGAGATTAGGTTTAGATCAACATCTCACACCCTACACCAAGATAAATTCAGAATGGGTGAATGACTTGAATATAAAGAGGGAAACTATAAATAAATTAAGCAAACACAGAATAGTATACTTGTCAGATCTCTGGGATAGGAAAGATTTTAAAACCAAGCAGGAGTTAGAGAAAATTACAAAATGTAAAATAAATTATTTTGATTATATCAAACTAAAAACCTTTTGTAAAAACAAAAACAATGCAGTCAAAATCAGAAGGGAAACAACAAATTGGGAAAAAATCTTTATAACAAAAAATTCTGACAGGGGTCTAATTACTCAAATATACAAGGACTTAAATCAATTGTATAAAAAATCAAGCCATTCCCCCAATTGATAAATGGGCAAGGGACATGAATAGGCTATTTTCAGATAAAGAAACCAAAAGTATCAATAAGCACACGAGAAAGTGTTCTAAATTTCTAATAATTAGAGAAATGCACATCAAAACAACTCTGAGGTACCACCTCACACCTAGCAGATTGGCTAAAATGATAGAAGGGGAGAGTAATGAATGTTGGAGGGGATGTGGCCAAATTGGGACATTAATGCATTGCTGGTGGAGTTGTGAACTGATCCAACCATTCTGGCTGGTAATTTGGAACTATGCTCAAAGGGCTATAAAAGAATGCCTGCCCTTTGATCCAGCCATACCATTATTGGGTTTGTACCCCAAAGAGATCATAGATAAACAGACTTGTACGAAAATATTTATAGCTGTGCTTTACATTTTGGCAAAGAACTGGAAAATGAGGGTATGTCCTTCAATTGGGGAATGGCTGAACAAATTGTGGTATATGCTGGTGATGGAATGCTATTGTGCTCAAAGGAATAATAAACTGGAGGAATTCCACGTAAACTGGAAAGACCTCCAGGAATTGATGCAGAGTGAAAGGAGCAGAGCCAGAAGAACATTGTACACAGAGACTGATACACTGTGGTAAAATAGAATGTAATGGACTTCTGTACTAGCAGCAATGCAATGACCCAGGACAATTCTGAGGGACTTATGGTAAAGAACGCTACCCACATTCAGAGGAAGAACTGTAGGAGTCGAAACACAGAAGAAAAGCAACTATTTGAACACATGGGTTGAGGCGGACATGATAGGGCATGTAGACTCAAAACTACCACACCAATCCAACTACCAACAATTTGGAAATAGGTCTTGATCAATGACACATGTTGAAACCAGTGGAAATGTGCATCAGCTATGAGGGTGGGAGGTCAGGGGGTGAAGAAGAAAGTAAAAGCATGAACCATGTTAACTTTTCTAAAAAATAAATATTATTAAATGGTAAAAAAACAAACAAATAAATAAATAAATAAAAGGGTAAAAAAAGAAGGGGTCCTCAGGGCTGGCGTGAAGTAATTTGAATAGACTCATGTACGACAATTGTTAAATTTTCACAGTGAGAATTCACACCTCAAAATTGGTAAATGATACAAACAGAGCTTGATTTATTTTTTGTTGTTAAATTCTAGACTTAAGAAAATGATGGAAAAATACTCATAATGCAGACTAAATTTTAGAGTGTCCTGGGTTTATTTTTTCTACAGAGAGCCATTTGTTAAAATATTTACCAGTATTTTCCTAGTTATAACTGTTCTCTTCTCTATATGTTCTACTTTACTTGGTGATCTCATCACTTCCAATGATTTTGATTATCATCTCTATGATAATGATTCTCAGATCTACTTAATCAGTACTCATCTCTCTCCTAACATTCAGACTGGCATCTCCATTTACCAATGAGACATCTCAGACAGGATGTTCTGTAGAAGTCTTAAACACAGCATCTCAAAAACCACTACATATTTCTCCCCAAAATCATCCTCTCTTCCTAATTTTCCTATTACTGTGAAGGGCTACACCATCTCCCCAATCCCTCAGGCTTACAACTTAGGCATCATCCTTAACCCCTCTTTCTCTCTAACTCTCCATATCCAAGCTGTTACCAAGTCTTCTCAATTTCACCTCATAATCTCTCAAATATACCCCCTTCTCTCCTCTGACACTGCTACTAACTAATCACCCTTTCCCTGGACAATGACAATAGCCTGCTTATTGGTCTCCTTGCCACAAATCTCTCTCTTTATTCTATTATTATTATTATTATTATTATTATTATTATTATT
The DNA here is from genome assembly GCF_016433145.1 of Gracilinanus agilis. NCBI lineage: Eukaryota > Metazoa > Chordata > Mammalia > Didelphimorphia > Didelphidae > Gracilinanus > Gracilinanus agilis. The sequence goes on from NC_058134.1 coordinate 302,241,614, forward strand.
ATTATTATTATTATTCCTGTTGACTCCTTAGGAGCATAGGGCCGCAACCATCTCACGCCAGCGGACTCCGTTCTGGGCAACTTCCCCCAGCTGGGCCCATGTCATTCCGACTGTTTTTGTTTCATTTTCGGCAGATCTTCGCCAGGTCTCTTTATTCTAGTCTACATATATTGTCAAATTGATGGTCCTTAAGTTCAGGTCTGACAATGTCATCCTCCTAGTCAATAAACTCAAAAGGCTCCCTATCATCTCTAGAATAAAATATAAAATTACCTGTTTAGCATTCAAAGCCCTTCATACCCTCACCCCCTCTTGTCTTTCCAATACTTCCAGTATCTTATTCTCTTCTAAATATTCTGTGATCCAGTAACATTGGCCTCTGCATTGTTCTCTGACCAAGACATTCCATATCCCACCTCCAGGTATTTTATGTTATGTTAATGCTCTCCCTCCTTAACTACACCTCTTGGCTTCCCTGTTTTCCTTCAAGTGCTAGCTAAAAACTCACCTTCTCAAAGAAATTTTTCAGATCCCTTTCAATTCTAGTACTCTCTCTACTGATTATCTCTAATTTTCACCTATATAATTTATTTTGTATATAGTTGTTTGCATATTTTCTGCCCCATTAGACTGAGAAGACCCTGAGGGAAGCAACTGTTTTCTTTTTCTTTGTAACCCTAGCAATTATGACAGTGCCATAGCTCTAGCACTTAATAAATGTCAATTGACTGACTGACTGATTGACTGTAGAGGGGTCAAGATAGATGAAGCTTTAGAAGACTATTAAATTTAGCAATAAAGAGATTATTTACCAACGTAATGATTCAAGACAAAATTCTGAAGGATCCATGATGAATAATGTTGTCCACTTGCAGAGAAAGAACTAGAGACTGAATGCAGATTGAAAGATACTTTTCTTACTTTCATTATTATTCTTTTTTGTCTTCATTTTCTTTTATAATATGGCTAATATAGAAATGTTTCACATGACTTCACTTGTGTAATTTCTATCAAATTGTTTGCCTTTTCAAGGAGGGAGGAAGAGAATTTGAAACACACATTTTCAAATGAATGTTAAAGATTTTGTTTACATGTAATTGAGAAAAATAAAATGGAAAAATAGATTATTGGCAATTTTGAAGAGGATGATTTTGCTTGAAAGATGGATCATAAATCAGACTTTAGAAGATTTGCAAATAAAAGTAGAAAAATTAGAGACACCTAGCATATTCTGCTTTCTCAAAAAGCTTAGCCAAGGAGCAAAGGAAAAAAATGTAATAGAAAAAAATCATGGCACACTGTGAATTATCCTGTATTGATGTTTTCTCTGTTAGACTTAATGACCCAAAGGATTGTTACTTACCTAAACTTTGTTTCGAGAAACTTGGGAAGATCTGCATAGACTGATGCAGAGGGAAGTGAGCAAAGTCAGGTGAAATACTATAATGAAATTGGAAAGAAAACAACACTGAAAAACTCATGATCTTTCATTAATACAATAATACAACCACAATCACAGAGGATTAATTAGAAATTAGGCTGCCCACTATCTGTCCAAATTAATAGACTTGAAGTGCAGGATGGGGATGCATTTTTGGACACAGTAAAGGCAGGCTTTGGTGCTTGATTTTTTCTTTCTTTTTAAATTAATTGCTTTCCCAATTACATATATTAAACAATTTTGAATGTACATTTTCTGAAAGTATTAAATACAAATTGCCTCCCTCCTTTCCTTCCCTCTCCCTTCCTGGAGAGGATAAGCAATTTTATCAGTGATACATGTATTATCATGGAAAACATTCTTTCCATATTGATCATTGTTGTAAAAGAATACTCATATAAAACCAAAACCCCCAAATACAAACCCAAATAAAGTAAAGTGAAAAATAGTGTACTTTGATATGTATTCTGACTCCAGTGGTTCTTTCTCTGAAAGTGGATAGGATTCTTTGGCTAACCAAAGCTGTCATTCACAGTTGATACAATGTTCTCCTGGTTCTGTTTATCTCATTTCTGCATCAGTTCATGTTGGTCATTCCAGCTTTTCTGAAATAATCCGGCCTATATCTTACAGCACAATAGTATTCAATCACCTTCATACATGACAACTTGTTCAGCCATTTTTCAATGGATGGACATCCCCTTGATTTTTAATTTTTGCCACCTCAAAAAGAGCTGCTATAAATATTTTTGTACAATTAAGTCCTTTTCCCACCTAATAGTGGTATTACAGGATCAAAGGATATGGGCAGTTTTATTCTCCTTATAGAATAGTTTCAATTTGCTCTCCAGAATGATTGATCAGTTCATAATTCCACTTAGTGGAATGCATTAGTGTTCTAATTTTGCCACATACCCTCCACATTTGTCACTTTCCTTTACAGTCGTATCAGTCAATCTGATAGGTATGAGGTGAGAACTCAGTTATTTTAATTTATATTTCTTTAATCAAAAGTGATTTGGGGGCAGTTGGGTTACTCAGAGACAGGACGTCCTGGGTTCAAATCTGTCCTCAGATACTGCCTAGCTGTGTAACCCTGAGCAAGTCACTTAACCCCCATTGCCTAGCCCAGGGGTCTGCAACCTTTTTGGCCATGAGAACCATAAGTGCCACATTTTTTAAAATGTAATTTCGTGAGAGCCATACAATATGTTTCACACTGAATACAAGTAAATACATGCATTTTATATAAGAGAAACACTTTTAAAATACAATAAGTCTCCGAACTATTTTTAATAATGTTATTATGTGCTAACCAATGATGAATAAAGTACATTAATGTGACTTCTGGTGCTGCATGGTTTTGCTCATTATTAATCAAAAAACAAGACTTAATGGGACACTATAGTACTGATATAACTGCACACATACATATAAAACTCCTTTACACTAAGAAAATTGCTGAAATAAAGAGAGAAAAATTCAGAGAAGAATACTTTTTCCTCTCCCTCTCTCAGGTCAGGCAACAGGAGAAGAAAAAGCTGCTGGCCTACTGGTTAAGCCATTTGGCCACATAAATTAAGTAGGAAATCAGGAGATTACAGAAAATAACATGGCTTGTGTGCAGTGTAGGAAAATATAAGTAATGGGGTCACCAGGGATATTAAAATTCAACTATGGGGTTTGTGGGAACACTCTCTGGGATGTAAGAGAGACTAAAACTGATCACTGAAGTCTTGTACAGCTACACCACTCCCAACTGGAAAAATAACAACCAACTGTCACTCTGACCAGAGGCCTTGAATTAACTGACAAGGTAACAAGGTGAAATGGGGTTTTAATTAGAAACAACTAAAGGAGGGATAGGAATGACTACTCTAAAATCTTAACACCTAATAACAAAACCCAAAGGGACAGGGAAGGACTTATTCACTACACTAATTTAAACTATCTAACTAACAGAGCCCAAGGAGCTATACTGGAGTCTCTGGGTTTCTGCCTCACACCTGGAACCTGCCAGGCTTGAGTACAGCTGGGGTTTTTGTGGCTTTGGGATTTCTCACTGCAATCCACTGATGATGTCTGGATGCCAGGAGCTACAGTTGTCTCAGGAACTAAGCAGTAAGGGTTTTGCTTGAAGCACTGTCCTCTTCTCTTGTTCTTTCCTTAAATGCCACACCACACAGGATCCCAGGGGAAAACAGGATGCAGGGTGTCCTTTGCTCTGAGTTCTCCCAGGCTGGCAACAGTTTTTGCCTACCACTAATGGAGTCCACACACAGCACACACATAGACTTCCTCCTCCTTCATTCCAACCTGGAATTCCCAGCTCCAGCTCCTTCCTGCTAGGTACTTCCTAATCAATATATAATCAATACCTAATAACTAGCTAATCTAATCTTACTCATAACAGCAGGCATTAGTAAGTAGTGAGGGAGGAGGGTACCTTTTCATGGAAAACTGGCCAGCACACATCACACACATTTCCTAGTATAGGTGTTTATCAGTGCTGCCTACTCAATCATTCTGTATCAAATGAAACAACTACTGGGGAGAAATGTTTCTCACTAATGAAGTATATGTAAAGATGTAATCTGACTCTCGTTCCCCTTTAAGAGCAGGTAGAAAAGTTAAAAACAATAACAACCCCAAAAATAGGCAGTGCAGACCCCATGAATGCACTGAGATAAAGCCATGTAAATCAGAGGCAGAGGGGTAGAGAATGTAGACAAAAGTGATCCATCACTATACAGAACCCCAAGATGTCAGTAACAGGTGTGGAAAGAGTAAAAGGAAGGCAGAAGGAGGAACACACAGCACAGCTACCAAGCTGAACTACAGACCAGGATCCGTCTCGTGCGGCAATATCAATGAGGGAGCTTCTATCTTAGAAGATAGTCGCAGTACCGAAAGGATCATGTGACATATCATGTGACACACGATGTCATGTATAAACTTATTTACTGTGCCATGGTTGACTTTATGGCTCCTGTAGAAGGAGCCATATCTGGCCCTCAAAAGAGCCAGATATGGCTTGAGAGCCATACATTGCCGACCCTTGGCCTAGCCCTTACCACTCTTCTACCTTATAACCAATACCCAGTATTGATTCTAAGACAGAAGGTAATGGTTTAAAAACAAAGAGTGACTTAGAATGATTTTCATGATAGCTTTGATTTCTTGATCTGAAAATGGCTTGTTCATATCCTCTGATCATTAGTGAATTGGGAAATGACTTGTATTCTTGTAAATTTGACTCAGTTCTCTATATATTTGAGAAATGAGACCTTTATCAGAGAAATTTGCTGTAAATTTTTTTCTAGTTCCTTCTTTTCCTTCTAAACTTTATGAAAGCTTTTTAATTTAATGTAATCAAAATTATTCATTTTCTATCTCATAATGAATACTCTCTTATTTAATCAAAATTCTTCCCTTCTTCCACAGATATAAATTTATATCTTATTTATTATGATAACACTCTTTAATATCTAAATCATGTGCCAATTTTGGTCTTATCTTTGGATGCTCTTTTCTAATTTTCTCATTAATTTTTCTCAAATACTGAGTTCTTATTCCCAAAGCTAAGCACTTCAGGTTTATCAAACACTAGATTGCTATATCATTCATCTAATCTATTCCACATATATATCAATCTATTTCTTAGGCAGTATCAAATTGTATTGATGATTATTACTTTATAGTCAAGTTTGTGATTTGGTTTGCTAGGTCACCATCCTTCACATTTTTTCCCATTAATTTCCTTTTTATTCTTGATCTCTTGTTTTTCTAGATTAATTTTTTTGTTTTTTCTAGTTTTATAAAATAATTTTGGTAGTCTGATTGGTAAGACACTGAATAAGCAAGTTAATTTAAGGAGAATTGTCATTTTTATTATATTAACTCAGTTTTACTCATGAGCAATGAATATTTTTCCAACTATTTAGATCTGACTTTGTGTGAACAGGATTTTATAATTCTGTTCATATAATTCCTGGGTTTATTTTGGCAAGTAGATTTCCAGGTATTTTATATTGTCTGGAGAGATTTAAATGGAATTTCTCTTTCTAACTCTTGCTGCTGAACTTTGTAGGTAATATATAGAAATGTTGAGGATTTATGTGGGTTTGTTTTGTGTCTTGCAACTTTACTAATATTATTATTTCAACTAGTTTTTAGTTGATTTTCTAGGATTCTATAAATATATCATCCTATCATCTGCAAAAAGTGATAGTTAAGTTTTCTCATTGCCTCTTTTAATTCCTTCACTTCCCTTTTTCTTCACTTATGACTAAGGCTAGCATTTCAAATAGAATATTAAATATTAGTGGTAATAATGGGCATCTTTGATTCACCACGATCTTACTGAGTAGGCTTCTAACTTATTGCCATTGAAGATGATACTTGTTGATTGTTTTAGATAGATATTATTCATCATTTTTAAAAAAGACCTATTTATTCCTTTGTTTTCTAGTGTTTTCAAAAGAGCATGTGTCTCATTTTGACAAAGGCTTTTCCTTCATCTATGGAAATAATTGTGATTTCTATTGATATAGTGAATTATACTAATAGTTTACCTAATATTAAGCCAGTCCTTCGTTCCTTATATGAATTCTACCTGATCATAGAGAATGATCTTTGTGACATATGCTCTATTCTCCTTGCTAGTATTTTATTTAAAATTTTTGCTTTTATATTCATTAATGAAATTGATCTATAATTTTCTTTCTCTAAGTTTGCTTTTCCTGCTTAGGTATCAGTTCCATATTTGTGCCATAAAAATAATTTGATAGGACTCCTTCTTTGTGCATTTTTGCAAAGTGCTTATACAGTATTGGGATTAAATGTTCTTTAAATGTTTAATAGAATTCACTTATGAATTCATCTGGCCCTGGGAAATTTTTCATATGGAGTTCATTGACACTTTGTTAAATTTCTTTTACTAAGATAGGATTATTTAAGTATTCTATTTACTTGTTTGCTAATCTGGGCAATTTCTATTTTTGTAATATTCATCTAGTTTGCTTAGATTGTCAGACCTATTGGCATATAATTGCACAAAATAGCTCCTAATGATTTCTTTAATTTTATCTTCATTGGTGGAGAATTGTCCTTTTTTTGATACTGATAATCTGATTTTCTTCTTTTAAAAATTAAATAATTTTTAATTTTTTAAACCAACTTCTAATCTCATTTATTAGTTCAATGGTTTGTTTAATTTCAGTTTTTTATTAATTTCTCCTTTAATTTTTAGGATTTCTGATTTAATCTTTATTTGGGGATTTTTAATTTGTTCTATTTCTAGTTGGGGTGTTGTTTTTTGCATACCCTATTCACTAACCTTCTTTTTCTCTATTTTATTTATTTCTTTTTGAGATATGTTTTTCCTGAAGTACTGCTTTGGCTCTATCCCATAAATTTTGATATGTTGTCTCATTGTTATTCTCTTTAACAAAATTATTGATTGTTTCTATAATTTGTTCTTTGACATCCCTCTTTTAGAATTACATTAATTTCCAATTAATTTTTAGTTTGTTCAGGAATCCTTCATTGATTATAATTTTTATTTAGCTGAAAAGATTATATTTATTATTTCTGCTTTTTTTTTTTTTGCATTTGATTGGGAAGTTTTTATACCCGAATAAATGGTCAGTTTTTTAGTAGATGCCATGTACTGTTGAAAGGAAGGTATATTCCTTTTACTCCCATTCAATGTTCTCCAGTGAGGTGCCCTACTACTATAGTTGTACTGTATATTTCCTCCTAAAGTTCATTTAATTTCTTCCTTAAAAATTTGGAGGTCATACCATTTGGTGTATATATGTTTAGTATTGCCATCATTTTATTATTTATGTGCCTTTAATCAAGAAGTATTTTCCTTTTTTATCTCTTTTAATTAAATCTATTTTTGCTTTAGCTGTGTCTGAGACTCCTAAATTTTTTGCTTCAGCTGAAACACAATAAATTCTGCTCTAGTTTCTTACCTTTACTCTGCTGTATGTGTGTCTCATGCCTTAAATGTGTTTCTTGTAAATAACATAGAGTAGGATTCTGGTTTTTAGTATATATGTGCTGCTGAAGCAAGCACAGGATTCTGGTTTTTAAATACACTCTGCTCTCTAGTTTCATTTTATGGGTTCATCTCATTCACATTCCTTTCCTCCATCTTATTTTCCCCTTTTGATCCTGCTCTTTCTCTCTCCTTGCTCTCTGTCCCACTTCCCAAGTGTTTTGCTTGTAATCATGGCCTCTAACTTCCCCCTTCCCTTTTATTATCCCCCCTTTCCATATTTCCCTCCTACTTCTCTATGTAAATAGAAAGGAGTCTATACCAAAATGAGTATGGTGGTTTTTCCATCTCTGAACCAATCCTGATGAGAGTAAGGCTTAAACATTGCCTATCAACTATAGTAGTTTGTTTTTGTGCCTCTTTAGATGAGATAATTTACCCCATTCTCCTCCTCCTTCCCTTTGCTCTCAGTGAAATCCTCTTTTTCAACCTTTTTTTTGCATATCACGCCATCCTAATCAATTAATTTCCTCACCCTCTGTCTATGTCTACTTCTAACTACTCATAATGTTAAAAAAATTTAAGTTACAAATATCATCTTTCCATTTAGGAATATAAAGTATGATCTGTTAAATTGTTTTTTCCTTGTTTGCATTTTTTTGCTTCTCTTGAGTCTTATATTTGGATATCAAATTCTCTGTTTAGGTCTGATCTTTTCATCAGGAATGTTTTCTAATGGGGGAAGATGGTGGAATAGAAGCAGGAAAACTCAAAACCACCATGAGAATCTTCCTCAACCAATCTGAAAATAATGCCACAAAATGAACATTGGAGTGAAAGAACCAACTAGGAGACAAAGTGAAGGAACTCATAAAGAGAACAATCTGAAAAGTAAGCAGAGAGTGTCTGAGTCACTGGGGTGAGATAGGAGCACAGCCAGCAGGAGGCTAAAAAAGAAGTAAGGAGTAAGTCAACAGTAAGTCTCTTCTAACCTCACATTGAACAGTTCATCAGTGCAACCAAATGCACACCCCATGAGTTCCAATCAAATCTGCAGTAAGGTTCAGAATTCCAGCCCAAGGCAATCTGTGCTGCCTGCCTGATCTATGTAAGTCTAGAGCAAGGCCAGGAGTCCCAGCCAAAGCTTATGGTGAGGACCTGAATCTCAGTTTGAGGCAGTCTTTGTGGCACTCTGGGTCATCGTATACCCAAAGCTAAGTCCCCATATTCTCAGAGAAGACAATCCCCAGGGTGTTGGCCTATGGGAGTCTAGACCTAGCTACCTCTTACTAAAGCTCAAGGTGGAGCCCCAGGGCAAGGCAGTCTACATTGTCCATGACCTGATCAAACCCAGAGTGAGACCAAATGCACTTGTCCAAGCCTGAGGGTAGAAGTTAAGCTATCAGCTCTCCAAGGATGATTAAATAGCTGGGGGAGGTGGCTTTCAGAGCTCCTATCCCCATAGACCATCTCCCACCATCGAAGAACTGAAACTTGCAGAAACCTAGAAATAAGTCCATGGATAGCATAAAGGAAGAACTGAAGTTTATATCCATATACATAAGACTTATATCAAGTCTTATCCTCCCTGAGAATAGAATGTTCCTTTAAAATAAAAGTGAGAGTCAAGAAAAAGTCTGGGAAAATGAGCAAACATCAGAAACAAAACAAAACAAAACAAAAAAAAAAAAACAGAGAAAAATTTTGTGGAGACAAAAAGCAAGGTACAGACACAGAAGGCGACAGTAAAAGCAAAGCAGACACATACAGAGCTTCAAAGAAATATTAATTGGACTCAGATTCTCAGAGTTAAAAAAGGATTTCAAAAATCAGTTAAGAGTTACAGAGAGAAAATGGGGAAAAGAAATGAAAGCAATGCAAGAAGAAATGGGCCAAATGAAAAAGGAGGCTCAAAAGCTCATGGAAGAAAATCATTCATTAGAAATTAGAATTGAGCAACTAGAAGCTAATGATGTCAGGCAACATCAAAAAACAGTAAAGCAAAATCAAAAGAATGAGAAAAAGAAGAAAGGATGAAATATCTCACTGAAAAAAAAATGACCTATAAAATACATTTAGAAGAGACAAATATAAGAATCATTGGACTACCTGAAAACCATGATAAAAAAACAAACAAACAAACCTGGACATAAAAATACAATTAAATATCAAATGAAACTGCCCTGATACTCTTGAACAAGAGAGTAAAATAGAAATTGAAAGAATCCAGAGATCACCTCTAGAAAGAAATCCTCAAGTGACACTTCCCAGGAATATAATATCTAAATTCAAGAAACTACAAATCAAGGAGAAAAAAGAGCAAGCAGCCAGAAAGAAACAATTCAAATAGCATGGAGCTGCAGTTGTGATTACACAGAACTTAGTTGCCTCCATACTAAATGATTGGAAGGCTTAGAATATTCTGAAGGGTAAAAGATCTAGGTTTATAACCCAGAATCACCTATCCAGCAAAACTGAATATATTCTTTCAGGAGGAAAAATGGTCATTCAACAAATAGAAAATTTCCAAGGATTCCTGAGGAAAAGCCCAGGAAATTTAATGTCCTATTAATTCCTAAGCCAGAAATTTAATGTCCAAACCCAAGACACAAGAGAAGCCTAAAAAGGTAAATAAAGAAGAGAAAATTTAAGGAACTCAATAAGGTCAAACTCCATGGAAGCTACATGGAAAGAGGAAATTTGTAATTCTCAGACAAATTTTTTAGAAGTAGAGCATAGAAGGAGTATACATAGACAGAAGGTGTGGAAGTGAGCTGATTTAAGATGATATGATATGCAAAAAATAAATCAAGGAGCGAAAAAGAGGATTACACTGAGAGAAAGGGAAGAAAGAGATGGAATGAGATAAATTATTTCACCTAAAGAGTCATGAAAACTATAAAAGTGAAGAGAAAGATGAAGGGAGTGACAGGCAATGCTTAAAATTTACTCTCACGGTAAACTGCCTCAAAAAGGGAATGACAGCCATGCTCATTGGTGTATACAATATTATCTTACCCTATAAAGAAGTAGGAAGGAAATAAAACAAGTGAAGAGGAGAGAGTAATAGAAGAGAGGAGGAAGTGGGGGGGGGTGATAAAAAGCAAAATGCTAGTGAGGAGGGACAAAGTGAAAGGAAAAAGAGCAGATGAAAAGGGGAGCATAATGCAAGGATGGTTTAATAGAAGGAAAACTATCCATATAATTAACCATATCAACAACCAAACCAATAGAAATCACATGATTATCTCAATAGATGCAGAAAAAGCCTTTGAAAAAATACAACACTCATTGCTATTGAAAATAGATGGGTCTTTCCTAAAACTAATAAACAGTATATATTTTAAATGATCAGCAAGTATCATCTGCAATGGGGATAAGTTAGAAATCTTCCCAATAAGATCAGGAGTGAAGCAAGGATGCCCATTATCACCTCTATTATTTAACATTGTACTAAAAACATTAGTGGTAGCAATTAGAGAAGAAAAAGAAATTGAAGGAATTAAAGTAGGCAATGAGATTAAACTATCACTCTTGGCAAATGATACAATGGTCTACTTAAAGAATCCTAAAGAATCAACTAAAAAGCTAGTGGAAATAATCAACAACTTCAGCAAAGTTGCAGGATACAAAATAAACCCACACAAATCATCAACATTTCTATATATTTCCAACACAACCCAACAGCAAGAGTTAGAAAGAGAAATTCCATTAAAAATCATCCTAGACAATATAAAATACTGAGCAATCTATTTGCCAAGACAAACACAGGAATTATATGAACACAACTACAAAACACTTTCCACACAATTAAAACCAGATCTAAATAATTGGAAAAATATTAATTGCTCATGACAATCCTACACCAATTAATTTACTTAGTCAGTGTCATATCTATCAAACTATTAAGAAACTTCTTTATTGAATTAGAAAAAAATATATAACAGTTCATTTGGAAGAACAAAAGATCAAGAATATCAAGGGAAATAATGGAAAAAAATGTGAAGGATGGGGACCTAGCAGAACCAGATCTTAAACTGTGCTACAAATCAGTGATCATTAAAACAATATGGTACTAACTGAGGGACAGAAGGAAGGATCAATGGAATAGATTTGAGGTAAATGACCTTTGCAAGATAGTGTTCAACAAGTCCAAAGATTCTAGCTTTGGGGACAAGAACCCATTATTTGACAAAAACTGTTGGGAAAATTGGAAAATGGTATAGGAGTGACTGGGTTTAGATCCACATCTCACATGAATATACCAAGAGAAATTTAGAATGGGTAAACGACTTAAATATAAAGAAGGAAATTATAAGTAAATTAGGTGAACATAGAATAGTATACTTGTCATATCTGTGGGATAGGAAAGAATTTAAGACCAAGGAAGAGATAGATAATATTACAAAATGTAAAATGAATAATTTTGATTACATTAAATAAATAGGCTTTCTACAAACAAAATCAAGGCAACTAAAATTAGAAGGGAAGCAACAAATTGGCAAAAAAAAATATCTTTATAACAAAAACCTCTGACAAAGATCTAATTACTCAAATTTATAAGGAGCTAAATCAATTTTGTAAAAAAATCAAGCCATCCCCCAACTGATAAATGGGCAAGGGACATGAAGAGGCAATTTTCAGATAAAGAGATCAAAACTATCAATAAGCACATGAAAAAGTGTTCTAAGTCTCTTACAATTAGAGAAATGCACATCAAAACAACTCTGAGGTACCACCTCACATCTAGAAGATTGGTTGATATGACAGCAAAGGAAAGTAATGAATGTTGGAGGGGATGTGGCAAAATTGGAACACTAATGCATTGCTGATAGAGTTGTGAATTGATCCAACTATTCTGGAAGGTAATTTGGAATTATGCCCAAAGGGCTTTAAATGGCTGCTTGCCCTTTGATCCAGCCATAGCATTGCTGGGTTTGTACCCCAAAGAGATAATAGGGGAAAAAACATATGTTCAAAAATATTCATAGCTGTACTCCTTGTGGTGGCAAATAATTGAAAAACCAGAGGGGGTCCTTCTATTGGGGAATGGCTGAACAAATTGTGGTAACTGATGGTAATGGAATATTATTGTGCTGAAAGGAATAATGAACTGGAGCAATTCTATGTGATCTGGAAAGACCGCCAGGAATTGATGCAGAGCAAAAGGAGCAGAACCAGAATGTTTTACATAGAAACTGAAAACACTGTGGCACGATCAAATGTAATGGACTTCTCTACTAGCAGCAGTGCAATGATCCAGGACAATTCTGAGGTACTTATGAGAAAGAACATTACCCACATCCAGAGAAAGAATTGTGGGAGTAGAAACACAGAAGAAAAACATATGATTGATCACATGGTTCAATGGGGATATAATTGGGGATGGTGACTTTATTTTTTTTGTTTGTTTGTTTTAAACCCTTAACTTCTGAGTATTGGCTCATAGGTGGAAGAGTGTTAAGAGTGGGCAATGGGGATCAAGTGACTTGCCCAGGGTCACACAGCTGGAAAGTGTCTGATGCTGGATTTGAACCTAAGACCTCCCATCTCTAGGCCTGCCTCTCAATCTACTGAGCCACCCAGCTGCCCCCTAGGATGGTGACTTTAAATGATCACTCTACTACAAATATTGATAACATGGAAATAAGTTTTGATAAATGATACATATAAAACTCAGTGGAATTGCTTGTCAGCTCCAGGAGGGAGGAAAGAAGAGGGATGGGAAAGAGCACGAATTATGTAACCATGGAAAAATATTCTAAATTACTTAATAAAATTTAAAACTAAAAGGCTGGGAGAATAAGATAGAGAGGAACATAGCATTGGCAATCATAACTGTGAAATAGAATAGGATAAATTCACCAAAATAACAGAAAGCAGATAGTAAAGTAAAGACCAGAATCCTATTATATATATGGTTTACAAGAAACATATTTGAGGCTGGGTGACACACATAGAATAAGGTAAGGGAATGGAGCAGCATTTATTGTGAATCATATGAAGAAAAAAAAGCATGAGTAGCAATCATGGGACAGAGCTAAAGCACAAATATATCTGATTAAAAGAGATAAGGAAGGAAATTACATCTTGCCAAAAGGTATCATAAATAATGAAGTAATATCAGTACTAAAAATATATGCATGAAATGGCATAATCTCTAATTTTTAAGGAGAAATTAAAGAAACTTCAGGAGGAAATACACAGACTAGTGGGGGACTTCAACTTCTCCCTTTCAGATCTAGATAAATGAAACAAAAATAAATAAGAAAGAAGTAAAGGAAGTTACTTTTAACTTCTAACTAATTGTTAGAAAAAGTTAGAACTAATAGATCACCAGAGAGAATTGAATGGGCTTAGAAAGAGATATATCTTCTTTTAAGCAGCACATGCCTCCTAACCAAAAATTGAGGATGTATTAAAGCATAAAAACTTCACGGTCAAATTCAAAAAAATCAGAAATGATAAATGCATCTTTTTCAGATCTTAGCACAATAAAAATTATAATAAAAAAGCTCCATGGAAAGATATAAAAAATTCATTTGAAACTGAATAATCTAATACTAAAAAATGGGTGGTTCAAAGAACAAATTATAAAAACAATCAATAATTTTATTAATGAGAATGACAATGAGGAGATAACATGTCAAAATTTATGGGATATAGCCAAAGCAGTACTCAGGGGAAATTTATATCTCTAAACAGTTACATCAATAAAATAGAGAAAATACAGTTTAATGAATTAGGTCTGCAACTAAAAAGACTAGAATAAGAACAAATTAAAAATACTCATTTAAAAAGTAAATTAGAGATCCTAAAAATTAAAGGATAAATTAATAAAACTGAGAATAAGAGAACCATTGAACTAAAAATTAAGACTAGGGATTAGTTTTATGAAAAAAAAAACAAATAAAATAGACAAAGCATTGTTTAGTTTGATTTTAAAAAAAAGGAAAGAAGAAAGTCAAATCATCAGTATTGCTACAGGCCATACTCCTCTCACACTACAATGAACCAGACACTCTCTGCCTAACTTCTTTTGTTTTCTGTAGGATAATTGCTTCACTCTGTGAGGATAGGATTAACTCTCCCTTTGTCTATTTTTAGTTAATCAAATCAAGAACTTAAAGTATCCCTTCTTGCCATTAGGTATGAGAGTTTACAAGTCACTTACTAGAGTAACAACTTCAATGGCCACTTCCCCCCCCCCCCGCTTGGGCAGTGCTAGGCAAATTGAAAGACTGTCATTGGTTTCTGTGAAGAAGGAGGAGTGACAGGGAATGACAGAAAGTGACATGGAAAAAAGAGGTATAAAAAGAAACCAACAGGGTCTAGCATTTCATTCCCTTCCTGGCATTTGGAGAGATTGGTTCCAGAGATCCCTGCCTTGGCTTGAAGGAGACTTTTTCCCGGGATCCTATGTTGGCTTGCTGGGTGAGTGGAACTCTGACTGAAGACAACACTGAGACTTCTGGCTGAGTACTATCGGGAAATCCATGTGGGGACAAGGGATGTGGGGAAGCTCCTGTGGGGCTAAGCTTCACTTCCCCAGAGAAGGGCTGGTAGGCTTATTGAAATATGTCTCTTTAGCTACATTTTTCCACTTTCACTCTTTCCACCCCTTTGTGAATAAAGTTGATAAAAGTCATTTAGACTTAAGCTATAATATTTTAAATTTGGTGACCACAATATTACTTTATAACTATCATATTTAGCATAAAATCTAAATTTAAAGTCTTACAATTCCATTTCCTTGTTCATTCTGTCCTCTGGTATTCATTTTGAAGTGTTATTTTAAAGTTTGTTAGAAAAGATTCTCAGAGATGTTTGAGTTGTGTATACCTCTCCTATGCCATTCTTGGCTCCTCCCTCTATTTCTTGCCTTTTTAAAATAATTTTTATTTTCTCTTTCAAGTTGTTGAAGTAGAGAAAGTTCAACATCTGCTGAAAAAAGGGAAGAGAATTTAAGAAATGAAAGGCGGAATCACAGACAAACAGGATATCTTAGAAAGCTACCTTACACTTCTCACACATTTCAAAAAGAAAAGCATTGCTTAATAGAGATTTGTACTTTCATGTGCAGCTAAGTGGTACAGTAATTAGATTGCTGGCCTTCAGGTCAGGATGATTCATCTTTCAGAGTTTAACTCTGGTCTCAGACACTTACTAGTCATGGGACTGTGGGCAAATCACTTAACCACATTTGCCTCTATTTTCTTAACTAGAAAATGAGATGGAGAAGGAAAAGGCAAATCCTTGTATCTCTGTCAAGAAAACCCCAAATTGGGTCATAAAAAAAATCAAAAGACTTAAAATTTACTAAATTGAAACAAGTTTCATTTGCAATATTTTATGTTCTACATTTTTATGAAAATACTCATTTGTGGGTTTTGTTAACTCAGTCTCACAACTTAGGTATCAAGATTCTCTCTAACTTCCCATATTCAATCTGTTTCCAAATCTTGTTCATTTCACCCTGAAAATCTCTTAGATATAATAAATAATCATTGCAGACACACAATGAACATTTGCTGAACATTTGTTGAATAGACCAATTGAATTATTGAAAATTTAACTATGATTCATCAATGTGTGCCTATGAAAACCTCTAATTATCTTTTCTTGGTGTGAGAAATTTTGTCAAAAGACTGTGGTAACCCACAGGGCCCAACTCTTTCTAAGAAATATCTATATCTTCACTCTTGTATCCCTCAAGCCTTCAATCCTAAATCACTAAATGTCCACCATGCACATTATCCCTGTTCAAGCTAGAGGAGCTAAAATAAATCATAGGCTCATAGGACTTAGTGCTGGGAGAAGACATAGAGACCACTTAGTCTCTAAGACAATCTTCTCTCTCATGTGTATGTGGGAGTGTGTATAAATATATATATTTATATTTTTATATTTATATATATTTATATATATATACACACATATATATATAAATAATCTCAATTTCTCTGTATATTGCTTCTCCCTATACTTTTGCTGTTTTTCAGTTGCTTATTCAATCATGTCTGACTGTTCATGACCCCATCTGGAGTTTTCTTGGCAAAAATACTGGAGTGGTTTGCCATTTCCTTTTCTAGCTTTTTTTAATTTTTTTACAACCCTTACCTTCCGTTTTAGAATGAATCCTAAGTATTGGTTCCAAGGCAGAAGAGCAGTAATTGCCCAGTCCTTACTGCTCTTCTGCCTTGGAACCAATACTTAGGATTCATTCATTCATTAAGTGACCTGCAGAAGATCATGCAAATAGGAAGTGTTTGAGGTCAGATTTGAATCCAGGACTTCCCATCTGTAGACCTGACTCTCTAGCCTAGCTGTCTGTCTATCTCATTTTTATAGACAAGGAAACGGAAGGAAATAGGGATAGGTGACTTGCCTAGGGTCATACAACTAGCAAATAATCTGAGGCCAGATTTTAAATCAGGCAGATGAGCCTTTCTGATGATGGCATCTAATCTTTCTATTTTGTCATCTAGAGGCCTCCACTACTCAGGAATAAACAAAGAAAGCTACAAATGCAACAGAAGTGAGTAAGAGAAGAGCAAGACTCAGGCCAGACTTCCCTCCCCACCCTTCCCCAAAATGTGTAGATCCCAGCACCAATGTCAAGTCCAAGGTCCAGAAATAGTCTGCAAAAATGTGCAACCAAAAACAGGACTTCATTATAAGGAGCTTTTAGGACGATGGGGAAGCTCAAGACACAAACCCAGAAGAAGAGACTCAGAAACATCTACCACTGTGTATGTGCTCTCTGGTCATCCACTGAAGCCTGCTTATGCACAGCAGCCCTCTTGCCATTGTCCTTTTCATCACCTATAATTTTAGTTTTTTCCAAGATGACAGCAATCCATGATTCATAGATACGGAGCATCCCTGGCAGAGCATATTAAAAAGATGGGGCTCGTTATGGCGATTACATGAAGTACATGAAGTTGTCAAGCCTTTTCATAGATCCCAAACTTCTCCCTGCTACAGAAGCCCACCTTTCAGGATTCTTATCATTAACGCTACAAGATCAAAGATGCAGAGATGCAAGAGATCTTTCAGGCTAGCTAGTCTGAGCCCCTCATTTTATAGATAAGGTTATTCAAGCCCACAGACGGTAATAGAGTTGTCAGAGGAAACAAAGGCAGTAAAACCCTAACTCGCTTCCAGCTACCTAATTTTGCAACCTTAAACTAGCTTATTCCCTCTCTCACATACCTAATCAGTGACCACGTGGTGCTAATTTCCTCCCATCAATATTTTTCAAATTTCTCCCAGTTGCACCATTCAGATAGATGCGATTTTACTTAACTTAGTTATGTAAAGTAACCACCTAGATGACTGCTATTGTCCTTTGTCCCTAGCAAGGGTCTGACACATAGTAGGTGCTTAAATTTAAATTTAAATGTTTATTCACGGATTATTAGCCTACACGGCTCATTATTATCAGTATAGTGTAAACTCCTGGAGGTCAGGGCTGGTTCACATCCTTTTTTGTGCCCCACAGTGCATACCATGGTCTCTGGAACATAGTAGGCACTTAATAATTGATTGAATTGTTGAAGTCACCCAGAATTAGTGCTGTAGTTCTGATTTGTGAGCTTTGTAGCTCATGTCCAAATGCTCTAATCTCACTTACTGAGACTTGATCTCTGTGTGACGTTGGGCTTTAATTTCCTCATCTGTAAAATGGAGGGGTTTGGATTAGCTGGTCTCTGAGGTCACCTCCAGCTTTAAAGCTATGAATCTATTATGTGTTATCCTATGAACTATTTATTATATATATATATATATATATATATATATATAT
>NC_058134.1:302264808-302304314 GCF_016433145.1 Gracilinanus agilis
TCTCTCTCTCTCTCTCTGTCTCTCTCTCTGTCTCTCTCTGTGTCTCTCTCTCTCTCTCTCTCTCTCTCTCTCTCTCTCTCTCTCCCCCCTCCCCTTCCTCTTGTGTCAAGTCTCCCATCCTTAACCTTTGAAATAATACTAAGTCCTACTATGGTGGAGATGTTAAGGTAGAAATTCTTCACGGCCACCCTACAAACTAAGAGGTGCAAGAATTTTTGTTGTCATTTTAAGAATGAGGAATTGAGACCCTTAGAAAGAAAAAGTACACTCTCACCTTAGATTTGGAGTCAAAAGACCCAAATTCAATTTTGAAGTTGGGACTCTCACCAGCACTTCCTAGCGGTGACTTTACTAAGTTTCTCTCCTTTCTGGGCTTCAATTTTCCCATATAAAATAAAGAGGCCTTACTAGTTGATTGTTAAAGTCCTTTTGTTGCTCTTCCATTCTGCAGTCAATAAGTGCATACTGTGTCTGGTAAGGGGTTAAAGAAAAAGAAAAAAGGAAAAAAATCAAGGGGTTCATGGTCTAATGGGGGTAACAACACGAAAATAAAAAAAAAAAAAAACAACTGTATACAAACAATTTTGTATGTGTGTGAATATACATAAATTGAGGGAAGTCTCAGAGGGAAGGCCCTAGGATTAAAGGGAGTCAGGAACAGTCTATGGCAAAAGGTGGAATTTTCACTGAGCTGTTAAAGAAACCAAGGAAGTCAGGAGATGGGGATGGAGATGGTGAGCATTCCATACATGATGTTCATCCAGGTGAAGGGAAGGAACTAGAATTCAGACCTAAGTTTTTGAAGCTCAATCAAGCTTTCTTTCCACTGCATTATGCCAAGAGTCCAAATAAACATCACACAAAGGTGATCTTGGTTTCTGGGAAGAAATAGAACAAAAGTCCCCAGCTTTACCTGCTCCACCCAGTCCTTTTCCATCTCACTCCCTGGCTGACTTAAATGACATTATTGGGGTCGAAAAAAAGCTCCTGGCCCCAGACTCACTTAGTCCCTGAAGAGTTTCACCAAGTACAATAGCTGAGGCTACAAGGTGACTTTGGCTTGCAATATAATGCTATAACCATAGTCATTAATAGGATCTTAGGTATAGGGCTAGAAAGGTTATCATTATATGGATGAGAAAACTGAAGCCCCAGAAGAGGAGGTGGCTTGCCAAAAATCTCAGATAACAAGTATCAAAAATAAAATTAGATGGAATTAAGTTGAATTAATTTATTATATTAATTAAATTGCTATATAGATGAATTAACATATAATTGTAATATGTTAATTAATTAATTAGATTGGATGTTGGACCAGAATGCAGATTGAGAGGATATTGGTCATCATTGAATGAACAATTCAAAAGAGATTTCAAAATGTCCAAGGCTTTCTATAGCTAGCTGGCTAGGTACAGTTTGCAGAGAAGGCACAGTTTGCATCAGAAAAGAGCAGAAGATACATTTCCTATCTACCTCAAGACCATACTGTCTCCACTCCAAACTCAATCACCATTTTCTTCCAAACAGAAACTTGGATTCTCCTCTTAAAAGTCTTCTAGACTATGTATGATAAATGGGTAGATTTCACATTTTATCAATCAAATCCAGGCATTTACTTTCTTTCTCACAATTTCTAAGCCATACCATCGCCCACAGAAACCCCTCTACTTTCCAGCAAGCAGCCTTTTCTATGTCTTCTCCTATCAGACTGTAAGTTCCTCAAAGGAAAAGACTGTCTTCCTTGCTTATATTTTTATCTCCAGTACTTAGAACAATGTTTACCAACTAACAAGCACTTAATAAATAATTAGTAACTTTTCTATTTCTCTCTGTGTATTTCTCTGTCTCTGTTTCTCTGTATCTCTCTCTGTTTTTCCATTTCTGTTCTTCTCTATCTGCCTTTTTGTCCATCTCTCAGCTAAAGAGCTAGAAAACTTCTGTACCTATGTTCAAAAACCTACATGGTTTGAAGGAAAAGTATCTGATGGTGGCAGACAGCAGCATCAACCCAGCAAGGAAACTCAGTAGTGCAAAGTGTGACAACATTATCATTGGACTCTGATGGCGCTACAATTTTGGAGACTTGTCCTAGTCAGATATCTTCTCTGGCTACACGTTTTCCCTCTATTTTGTCTTCCTATGCATATTGCCTGCATATAACACACACACACACACACACACACACACACACACACAACACACACATGCATAGGTGTTGTGGTAATTTGTTAGAGTGTGCACCATTATTGTATATTGAGAGAATATTTTGGGTAAGGACTTCTTGCTACTTTGTTTGATTGATTGATTTTGAGATAATGTGGCCTTGGACTAGCCTGCCAAGAAGAAAGCACATTTCAAGGGAATCATGTTCTATGCTTTCTAAGTGACTGGTGACACACAAAATGCCTCACACCTCAGGTATCTTCCTCCTAGTAAGGAATTAAGGTGATGAAAAATAAAAGAATATGATCTAAGAAATGTGAGAGGAAAGAGGTTCAAAACCACCATCATTAATATGTCACCTTCCAGACTCATCATAAATCTTCCCATCAGATCCTTCAGTGATAAAAGAGACCTGATTTGAAGTCAAGACCTGGCCTTGAGTCTGAGTTAATAGTAATAATAATAATAATAATAATAATAACAATAATAATAATGTATTGTTGTTCAGTTTGGTCTGATTCTTCATATCCCCAGATAAGCCTTTCTTGGCAAAGTTAATAGAGGAATTTGTTTTCTTTCCTCTCCTGAGGATTAAAGCAAATAGAGTTTAAGTGACTTGCCCATGGTCACACAATGGTTAGTGCTGATGATGCTGTTGATGAAAAAATCCCTCATTTTTTTATTCAACTATTTTTGTTATAATTTTTTTCATCTTTCATTTTCAAAGAGGACCAATGACATCATTGGGTGATATCTTGATTTGTGTGTGAATTGGATTTTAGTGAGGTGGAGTTGCACAAAGTGTCGGTCTTTCTTTTTTCCAGAGTCATTGATTCAGTGGCAAGACAAAATCAGGACAAATGGCAATGGTCTTGGCATCTTTGATGTCTGACAAAACTCTAATCATTCCATAGTGCCTACTTCAGCTTCCCTCATGATTCTTGTAAAAATTATTCTCCTCCCTTCCCCTGGGGTAAGTCTTCACATGCTTGGGGTAGACACCTTCCTAATTCCCCTATAGGTCTGAGATCTATAGGTTAATCTGGTTTAGCCCATCTGACAAGACAGTTTTAATAAGGTATGGCCCATGCACATGCTACAGATTCTTAGAGTCACAGAGTATCTGAGGCCAGAATTGAATTCAGATCTTCCTGACTCCAGGCTTAGAACTCTACCCACTGAATCATTTAGCTACATAATAATATTAATAAAAATTAATAATAATAGCCAATATCTATATAGTGCTTAGTATGTGCCAGGAATGTGCTAAGCCCTTTATATATTATCTTTATCTTTATATACTATTTCATTTGAATCTCACAACCCTGGGAGGTGAGTGCTATTATTATACCCACTTTACAGATGAAGAAACAGTCATCCAGTTGCTAAGTGTTTGAAGTCAGATTTGAACTCAGGTCTTCCTTCCTCCAAGCCTGGCACTCTATCTACTATGTCATTTAGCCATGAGTTCCACTATACCTTAAGTACCACAGCAAGTCTGATTTTTCTCATGTGCAAAATGGAGGACACATTCCTCCTGGAGCTACTGTGAATAATAGCATTGGCTAAATCTTAATGCACTCTACAGTAGGAAGAACTATTCTTATCTCTAAATGGTTTACAGTAAGTCATG
The DNA here is from genome assembly GCF_016433145.1 of Gracilinanus agilis. Classification (NCBI taxonomy): domain Eukaryota; kingdom Metazoa; phylum Chordata; class Mammalia; order Didelphimorphia; family Didelphidae; genus Gracilinanus; species Gracilinanus agilis. The sequence continues at coordinate 302,268,605 of NC_058134.1, forward strand.
GCAGACAAGATGAGCCCTTGGGTCTCTTCCAGATATATCAGTCAATGAATTTGTGGACAGAGTCCAAATTTGACATCTATTGTATGAAAGGAAAGTTCCCTAACAGTCAGAATCCATTTAAACTCAACAAGTTTTTATTAGATACTCATTGTATAGAGATAGGATGTTTCCCTTTTCCTCAGCTTGAAGAAAACATGAAGAGGAAGAGGACAGAAGCTTGTGGAGGTTCACCATTCTGAATCTCCTTCTCTGGGTCAGCCTGAAAAGTTGCTCAAAATAAAAGTCCATGGGGAAGAGCTTCGGGACCACTGTGTTTGCAAAGGCAGAATCCACAGCTCGATCCCACTGTTTCTGGTGCAGATTTAAGAGCCTACCAATTCTCTTTCAATTTGCATGAGCCTTTTCCTCCTTATTGGTAAAGAGTTTATAGCCATAAAATAAACCAGCCGAGCTCTGAAAATGAGTGCTGCGTCAGGAAGAATATAAACATAGCTTTCTTTTTAACTGGTACTTCCTCCAATGGAAGGTCTTACAGTGCCCCTCCCTTCCCGCTCTCTCCCCTCCAATGGAGAGCAAGCTGTGGCCAGCCAGATAAACTTGGCCCCAGATGCTGGGCAGGTCTATAGTTGTTTATCTAGGTAAACTGTCGCTTACTAACCAATTAACTTTATCACACTTTAGTTAATGAAAACACTGGAGGTGCTGGCTGATAACCTCCTGGAACAATAAGTCCATGGCAGGCCCTTTAATCCTCTATTTACTGGAAACATCTCTAGCAGAGTATTTTTAGGCAGGATAGCATTTGGTTCCATGGAAAATGAAGCTGTATTAAGTGCAGCCCTACTTACCCAAAATATCTCTTATTTCTCTCTAGGGGCCGCTCATATTCAAGAAAATGAACAATCATAAAACAACTAGTTTATATTCTGCCACTAACTTACTGGGTGACTTTTGGCAAGTCCCAATCCCTCTGTGGGTCTCAGTTTCCCATTCTGTAAAATGAAGGTGTCAGAATCAACCTTTGGAAGAGACCTCAGAGGTCCTTCCCCCAATTTATACCCAAAGCATGAATTCTTTGACCAATGATCATCTAAGCTCTACTTGAAGCCCGCCAAGATTGGGGAACTTACTACCTTTTGAGTACTACTTCATTTTTGTAGAGCAAGTGGATTATTATATTGGGTTGGTATCTTCTTCCTTGAACCTTCAACTCACTGACTTCTGTTCTGACTTGTGGAGCCAAGGAGAACAAGTCTCCCCTAAAACTTCTCACCCATGTAAATAGTTTCATATTCTTCAACTGATACTCACATGGCAAGGTTTCTAATGCCTGGGTTACTGCTCCATTCACACTACTTACAAAAATCTCTAAGGTCCCTTACAGCTTGAATACTAAATATACATATATATATATACACACATACATACATATATACACACACACACATAATGTGAATTTGTTTGATGGTGTAGACTATTTTACATTCATATTATCTTTACAATTGTCCTTTGCTGTTAGTCAGGGAAGGTGTTTTTATCCTAATTTTACTGATGTGATAACTGAAACTCAGATAGGTAAAGACCTACAGGATTCCAGATTATGGATGTTCAGCCTAGAGAAGAAGAAACTCCTGAAGGGCTTGCTAGCATTCTTCTAGTGTTAAAAGTGTAAAAAGGAATTATTTAATTTCTTTAATTTAACGGGGGAACTGTCAGTCCTCTTATCATAGAAATGTGTAGGGATTAACCAGCCCACAGTGATAGGAAGTAGAAACCATAGAGACAGAAAGTGAGGTAGAAAGGAGGATATAAAAGGGCCTGAGAGTCAGTTGGTCAGTCCATCAGTTGCTGACAGTTAAGGCTTGCAGTTGCGGGTAAGTTGGCTGCTGGGCATAAGTTGGTCATTGGGTGTTGGTTGCTGGTGGTGTGGGTTGATGATTAGTTTGTGGTTGGCTTTTAGTTGCTGGAATATAAAGGCGGGCCTGAGCTTACTGAGAGAGCTTTTGACTTTAGCCTTTAAAGGGCTTTTTGCCTTTTGGTTTGGGTTGTTAGGTTTTTTCCTCTTCCTTGAACTTTTTGGAAGGGGCTGGTCTTCATTGATAAACCTAATTGGGGTTGGATTAAACACTGATTGGGTTGGTTTTGATTGTGTGGACTGGGTTGGAACTTTGTGGAGTGGTTGTAATTAGAAGTAGTTATAGACAGTTTTAAATAGTAATTATAGGCAGTTATAGATAGTTATAGGATAACTAGTATAGACATTAGGAAATTTCTTTCTCTACCTCTTTCCTATATTTCCTCCCTTTTATTCATTTTACTATATTCTTTACTATCTCTATTTTAATAAAACTAAATTGTTAATTGTTAAAAGCTGCTAGAAGTTTTCATTTCTCTGGCTTAAAGAGATAATATTAATTTACAACTCTACTATATTCTCATTAAAACTTAAATTATTAAAAGCAGCTCTCATTTTAATTTTTTTCCAAAATCCCTGTTTGTCATATGGAAGAAGAATTAGATTTAAGTAGTTCATGAGAGTTGTCTTCAAGTGTTTGAAACCATGTAAGACTGGTCATATAAGAGAAGGCTATGGCTTGTTCTGTTTGACCTTGAAGGCAAAACTAAGACCAGCAGGTAGAAATTTCAGAGAAGAAAAATAGGCTTGATGTAAGGGGAAAGAGAAGTTTAACCTCCCAAAACTTAGAGATTTCCCAAAGTGTAGTGAGATGCCCTGGGATGTAATGGGCATCCCCTCACTGGGCCTTCAAGTATAGTCTGGATACTTTCTTTTAAGAGGAAATCTTCTTTAGGCAAAGATAGAACTACACAGACTGTGAATAGTAATAACTAGGAATCTGATCCTTTGGCCAACTGATATGAGGATGAAGAAGAGATTATCTACAGTCTGATTCCCATGAGGCCTCAAGGAAGACAGGAAGACTTCAAGACATTTGCTGAACTTTATTGGTGAGAAGGGAAAAAAAATACGTGCAAAGTCCAACAATAACAGCATCAAAAACTGTGACATTGAGAATTTTAGAGGAGGAGATGGCATCTGACTGATAGGGCCCAACTGTGCTCCTGGAGAGCATGGAGCAAGCCATCTCCTCCTTCTATGGGGTGCCCAGATGTATGAGACAAGAGACATTCAGCTTTCGTCATTGGCCCTAGATATATGGGGAAAAAAATAAAGAAAAGGAAAACTAAGTTTTCATGAGCACCAGAAAATGGAAGGACCTCTGGTAATAGGGACTTTGTGAGCAACAGAGATTTCCAAAAAGCATTATGGAAAAAAGAAGGCAAAAGAGGACAGGGTTCTAAAAGGAGAGTTAACACTTGGGGGGAAAACCAACAATAGGGAAAGGTCAGAGAGATAACCTAGCAGTGGACATGGTCATGGAGAAAAGGGTATAGAAGGAGTCTCCTAATCTCCTCTGATCTGGACCCTACTCACTTAGGGATCATGGGGCAGGGATATAGTTCCATAATGTGAGGGTTCCTCTTTGTGTCCTGTCCCTATTCTTTTATGTTACTGGCCCAACTCCCTCCTCTTTCCCAAGGCCACCTCTCTCACACCTCTGCATGAACAACTCAAGGCAAAGGAATGCCTGGGTCCAAATTTCAGGAAGGGGTAATTGATAACTCATTTCATGGGAGAAATGGTGTCTACTTTTTTTACTTCTCTTCCCAACTCCTAGTGGTAGTGCCTGGGAAAAGCTCCAATTTCCCTTTCTTAATTTCAGTTTAGGCTTTGAGATTCCTCCTAACTCTGCTATTGTGTGATTCTATGGGGATAATCCTTCTAGCCCTCCCTTCCTTCCAAACAGGACTGGCTTAAGGAAAGCCATTTGTAAACTTGAAAGCACCACAGTATCAAGCAATTCTCCTCCTTTAATAATTTTGAATAAAGGAGTCCATTGAGCAGTACTGGACCAAATTGAGCCATTACTGTGATTTTCAAGGTGTGGTTTATTAGACTGCAGCAGCAAATATATGATAAATATCAGTCCAGAAGGGAAAAAGACAGATGTTCCGTACTAGGTGCAGGCAAGGGAGACCCACTCATTTACTGATAAAAATCTCCCTTTCTTCGAGAAATAAAAATCTCCCTAGACCTAGCACATACTCTGCATATGGTAGGAAATTAATGGCTATTTGGTAAATGAAGGGTATAATGAACCATAGCATTGTTAGACATTGAACTCCTGATTCCTGATTCATAGCTCTTTCCATTGAACAAGACTGTAGTTAACAATGAGGAGAATTTGGAGGATTCTGCACAGGGAAGAGAAGTGATCAGTAAGTGGTCTCCTATTTTCCTTTTCTTTATCTACTTACTCTCTTAAATACTAATTTCTAGGATTCTGATGCTGAGTCTGTGGAATGAACAGCCAGAAGAAAAGATTATCTATGACATGGTTGTCCCTGGGTCAGGACTCCTTCTCCAACACACCTGATGAGTGGTTATCCAGGTTCTTCTTGAAGAACTCTCATGGCATGTGTAAGGGTAGGGTAGGGGACAGGGTGTAAAAGGGCATATGGGAAACCAACTACTTCTTGCCCATTCTTGTTTGATATAGTGAAAATTATTAAAAAATTGTATTACAACAAATCTAGATTAGTCTAAATAAGTAATCCCAGGAAGTGGTTGCATTGTTTGAGTTAACACTGCATATTTTCATTGGTTTGAAACCAATGGCCTTTTCAGAATAATTAATAGTCATAGAATACCTACTATGTGTTTATATGTTATGTGAAGAACTGGGAATACAATAAGAAAAAGCCAGAATTTGGGTTTGAGTCAGAGACAGAATTAGTTAGGGTTAAAGTCAGATAGTTTTGTCCTCAAGCAACTTACAATCTAATGTGGGAAGACAATACAGAAGAAAAAGCTGAAAAGAGGAGGGTGCAACTAGAGAGTACCTGGTGCAAGAGTATAAGGTTTGTTGAGTCAAAACCAAGGAGAACAACTAATGGAAAATGAAGTTAGTTGGAGAATTTGGAGTTCTGTATAAAGGAAGGCTTTGGGAAGAATTTATTGCTATACTTTCCAGGTCTCTAATTAGAGAGGACAGGTCACGCTGGAGGTGCTGAGGAAATATTGAGTATCAAAGCTGAATCAGTCTCCATCTTTGATTATCCTTACCCTGGGGAGAAAAGATATTTGTGGAATGAAACCAATGACAGCAGCTACAAATGTTGAGGAGGTGTTGGCTACAAGGAATCTTCACAATTTTAGGGATCTAGGGTTGGTTCTTATCCCCAGGCTTTCTTGCTCTGACTTGTGCACCTAAAACTAAATTGAACAAGACTTATTACCTTTTTCATATGAGAATTTCAAATACTTGACCATAACTATCATACCTCTCTCCCCCAGGTAGAAAATCATTTCTTCCTCAGGCTATATAGTCCCAGTCTTTTCAAATAGTTTAGACTTTCTAGTTGCTTGAAACAGGCATGTCCAATCCCAGACCTTCTCACAGTAAAGCAATCCGGGAAATTGGGGTCACGGGAATTTAGAAGTCTAAACAGATCCCAAGCTCACTGTGGTCATCTTGCAGTCAAAGGGCCAGAATGTATTACAGTGGGATGGGGAAGCTTCTGAACCTCTCTGACTTTCTGTATTTTTATGGACACAGTGCAATCATTACTTAAAAGCTTTTTCTATTATCCTGCCAATAGGGATAAAAGAATCATTCTGAATAATGGAAAAAGGACTCTGGGGTTAGGAGGCTAACAAAGGAACAGGAGTTTCTGTAAATTTAAATTTATACCTTTCAAAATTAAATTGTTGCCTTTACATTATAGAAGCACTGGTAGTAATGGCCTTGAGATCTTAATTTTGTGATGTTTGAAGCTTAATAAACTCTCATTACCACTCTGAGGAGGCTCTCAATAAGTGTTTAATGGCAAACCAGACAGAGGAGAGACTTATGTGGCTATTAGAGTAGCAGGTTGTGTGACCCAGTGGGAAGACCTGAATTCCAAGCTAGAATTTCCTAACCATTCAATCTATCCTAAGGAAATGTCCTGAAGGTACTAAGTCCTGGGGCTACTCTGAGATGCAGTGGGATGACCATTTGAAGATATTATAGACAGGAGTCAGACCATGTTTACTTTCAATCAATTCAACATATTTCAAGTCACCTAGCAGTTTTAAAGTGGCTACTAGATTCTAAATGCTCTTCTAAATATTGGGACAAAAAAGATAAAAATGAATACTGTACGGATCAACAAAGCCAGTCAACCACCAAGTATTGATTAGGCTCTAATAGAATGCAGAGACTGGAGCTAATGTGAAGTTGAAATCAGATGTAGCCCCTGGCCTCATGGAGCAATCTAGAACAACAATGGGCAAACATTTTAAAGAGGGAGCCAAAGGAAAGGAAATGCTCATCTGTCAGTCTGTTTCTAAGGCAACTCTTTAGAAGTTTCATTGTATTGTATCCTACTCATTGTATTCATCAGATTAAGAATAATGTCCTGAGATAGAACATTCCAGCCCCCCCCCCAACCAGCCCACGGGCAGTAGTTTGCCCATCACTGATCTAGAAGATTCTCTAGTGTCCCTTCCAACTCTAACTGTTCCTAATTCTAGTCCCAATTCCACCACTAGCCAGATGACATTTGCCTCAAAGAGTTTACTTGTCTCCTCTATAAATGATTATTTTAGTTTAGTTCAATTCAACAAATACACATTAATCTATATAATATATACATAATATATATAACATACCTAGTAGATACAGAAATCATGGTGCCTATGAAGCCCACATCACAGTTCAAATGGTCAAAAGACGTTTATGTAATTGAGAACTTTGTGAATTCATTTTGTGAAATGTCTTATGTTATTCATACCTGCTCAGCATCCTAAGATCCTACTCTATGCTCAGCCCTGTGCTAAACATGGGGAGGCACAAAAGATGAGCAAGGCAGGTGCCTGTCACTTTGTTGCTCATGGAGTGGCAGAGAAATGCGACCCTGACATCAGCTCTGCCCCACAAAAGGCTACTTACAGTCCTGCCTTGGAGGATTTTCATCTAAAGGCAGAGGACTTGCTTGTCCAAAAGCCACAGGCATATCTGGCAGTTTTTCAGGATTTGTAAACAGGCCCCCAGAAGAGATATACTGGGACTCCAAAGCTGAGGACCTCACCAGCAGGTAAACAGTTCTTGTCAGGCTTAATTGGAAGTCCACCTACTCACCAGTCAGCAGATTTCAAAGACTGAGAAAACCTAAAGCATATTTTTGGGAGTCCTTAAGAGCAATTAGACAACTGCTATGTCCTAGCCACTTTCCACAGCTCAGAGAGGTCTCTTAGGCAAGGTCTTCTCTAACAGTCATGTTAGCGAAGGATCTGATGTTGCTTATCTTTTTGCTGGTAAAAGCCATTTTCAGAATGAGGGCTCTGAACACTCTCAGTGGAAAGTTCTCTAGGTGTGGAGCTGTAACCTGGAAGAAGGGGGGGCGAATCCCTACTGTCTAATACTCCTTTTTTTCAATTGTACCTTTTTTGGTGAATGCATGCCTCTCTTTTGGTCTGGACTCAAGCCCTGTCTCAAGAGAAATGTGATATATTCCTGTGTGCTTTGGGAAATGAAGGCTATAGGAGCCCTGGATGTAAATTAATCCATGTCTAACCATTTCACCTGTCAGGAAGAAATCAGAAAAATAAGAAAGTCCAAGATGAGAAGCAAAAACAGAAGCATTTACCTGAATTTCCAGTTTGAGCTCTGTTACTCTTTAGATTGGAATCATGGGGTCCCTCTCTTTCCTGAGTCTCCATTTTCTCTCCTATAAAGTAAGGATAATGAAATTATTCATTTTTGATGAAAAGAGACCTATGACAAGATTTGTTAAGGTTTTGCTGATGCAGTCTTGATAATCCCTTTCCACTATTTAGAAAGTATTCCATGAGAAAAATCAGTACCTTCTCAATTTTAGTTTTTCTATTTTACCAAAGAGTGGTTGAGACCTCCCTCATTTGGGGATGATTCAAGGAAAGGATACCCTAAAAGAGGAAGAATTACTGAGGGTTCAGAAAGTCTACTACTATAGCCACAGGATGGAAAAGACATGGCCACCGGCTATCTATGTGAAGAGGAAAAAAAATTGGCCAGGGTGTCATGTAGATAGGATAGGAGAGGATAGGAGATAGGAGATTGTATGTTCATTTGGAGGGGAGGGGACATGGCCAATGTGAGAATTTCTTTTGCTTGGCTACATGTATTTGTAACAAAAGTTCTGGTTTTCTTGATGGAGGAAGGGGGATGAGGCAAATATTTGAAAATAAAGTAAAATTTAATTTTTAAAATGTCGAAAAAATAGATTCTTTGTTCAATATAAATCAACAATGTTTGAGGATGGCAACCAGAAAAGGCTAATAGAATCTGTTCTCCTAGTTTTCTTTACTTCACTCTACATCACTTCATATAAGACCTCCTAAGTTTTTTGGAAATTCCTTTTTTTTCATAATTTCTCATGTCAAAATGATGTTCCATGACACTCAAATAATAATGTATCCTGTCCTTCCTCAGTTGAGAGGTGTTAATGCAATCTTGAGATCCATCAAAAGAGTATTGGTGATCTGTCTGACTGTTTAGTTAGACCATATCTAGAATATTTTTTCTAGTTCTAGGTGTTATATTTTAGGAAGGACATAAGGACATTTCTACACTAGAACAGAACAATCTGAATAGTCTCAAAACAAAAATCTAACTTAGCTAAGTTGAAAGTCCTAGGTTGGCTATCTAACTAAAAGGAAAAAAAAAATAGGGAAAGGGGCAAGAGAATTATCTTGAAGAATTTAAAAGGCTGTCACATGAACATGGATTAGATGCTTTTTAATTAGCCACCAGAGGGCAGAATCAGAAGTTGTGGGTGGAAGTTTCAGAGCTGTCCAAATGTGGAAGATGTTACCCCATTAGGCAGTAAGGTCCCCAAGGAAATCTTGGGAAAACATTTTGTAGGTCTTGATGTAATAAGAAAGAGAAGCTGTTGTTGTTGGTTTCCATTGCTGTCATTGTATTTTCATTTTTATCAGTGGAAATCAAATAGAAATGTTCCTGAGCCAAATCATTGGTCTCCTATTTGTATTTAATATTTAATATTCTCTAGGCTATTGCCCATGGGATTATTATTATTAATTATTTTCTTTGTCCATGAAGCCAAGATAGGTTGGAGTGTTCATCAGTACCTATGTGGCAGCAGCTTACTGATGGAGCTCCTGGTGATGCCTGAGGATGGAAAATGTAATAACCATAGTCCAAGGATTATTTTCATGATTTTATTTTCTGTAGATTCATAAAGAAGTTTTCAGCTTGGTAAAACTGCCTCATAAATCACTCGGTAGAGTCACTCTGATAAAAATGAATAATAATAGACTCATTATTCCGGCAGGTGCCAGTTTTGTAGTGTGCCCCACCCTCACCCAGCTTCAGCCAAGACAATTTCTGCAGGAGAATAAACTAAAGAGAAGTTTGATTGGCATTTTAAACCTGTTTTTCTTGACCCAGGTGTTCAAGCCCCCTTGGGACCTGCTAAGCCATAGGCATTCCTGAGGGCAATTCAAGCTGAAAGTGTTCCAGAAAAAATAAGTTATTATTATTAGTTATTATTATCTCAAAATGTCCTGCACCTTTAGGTTAAGGGAAGGGGAAGGCTTTGGAAGCACTACATGTGGGGCAGTGGCCTCTGGAAGGCAAGGCGGTCTTCTTAGAGAGGAAAAAAGTAGAAATGAACACTAGGAATCAAAGCAGAGGACCTGGTTTACAAAGGACAGCTCATTTGCACATGGTAGGCCATGAATAAATGTTATTTGTATTATTTGTTTGACCTTGGGAAAGTGACTTCTTAATGAAGTTCAGTTTCCTCATCTGTCATAGAGGGATAATATTCTCCCTGTCTGCCCCACAAGTGGCTAGAGGACAGGAAGAAGCACTTTTATAAACTGTGAGATATTACAGGAATGGGAGGGATGAAAGATTATATTAGTCATTGAGACAACAGCCATGAAATCTACTCTAATATTAACTGGAGCTGGAGATTTCTATATTGTATTATGGACTCTCTGAACTGGAAGGTGTTGCTGACATTATCTGCTTCTGTCTCTTCTACAGGGAAGGAATTTTTTCTCCAGCCTCATAGACAAAGAATAAACTAGAATTTTCTTGAACACTTGCAGAAACTAGAAGCTCACTTCCTCTCAAAGCAACTTATTCCATTGCTGTATCGCTTTCTCACAGCTAGGAAATTCATTCTTTTGTTAAATTGAAATCCACCCCCTCCATAATCTTCCTACTGCTGTTCCAGATTGAGTCCCATGAAGCTGAAAAAACTCATCCAATCAATCTTCCTCATGGGCACCATTCAGATATTTAAAGATAGAGATCACTCCCCACTCTTCGTCTCCCAGCTCTGTCTTATATTTTCTCTATCTGTTCTTCAGTTCTCCATTGCCTGGAGAAGAGACCAAGCAATTGAGAGTCAGGGGCATTGGTTTACTTCAGTGTCTATGAACCCCATCAACCCACTTGAGACCAGTTGTAAGACTTTGGTGCTCTGCTATAACAATCTATCACTCAAATTGAAGCTGGGCAGAAGCTTCCTCTTGAAAGATTTCATGAAAATACCATATGGCTATCATCAGTAGAGGAAGAATTTGGAGAGTTTTCAACTGTAGCATTCCAGCAATGGCTGTGGGACATGGGGAAGAGAATTATAGCACTAAAAAGATAGGATATGGCAATACTGGGGGAAAAAAGAATTCAAAAACATGAGCTCATTGACTTTAGAGCTACAAATAACCAAAGAGATCATGCATAATCTTTTCATATTGTGTGGACCCTGATACTCAGAGAAGTTAAGTTATTTTCCAAAAGACACAGCAAGAAATAGAGCTGAAATTTGGACCCATTTCCTCTGTCTCCAGATGCAGTGTTCTGTCCAGTGTGCTATACTGTCTTAGTAACCAGGTTTTGCCAGATGTGGAAATGAATGGTCTGGTGACAGTAGAGAAAACTAGAGTGAAATAGAATTAGAGGTGGGCAGAAAAGGTGAAGTTGAAGTTGAGGAATAAAAAATTAACTTCAGGACCACTGAAAGGATGCTACTGTGATAAACCAGGAGAATTACATTCTGTCACATTCCTTGTTCTATGTACATTTATTTTAAGTTGGACTATGTATAGCCCATCTTGCCCTCCAGGTTCTCCTCAGATCCCTCCCACTGAAGAGCCACAGATAGGCTTACAACTCTCATTCTTTTCCATGATTCTGGGATTAGCACAGAAGCAGACCTCAGAAACTACTCAGAATATGACTGTAGTAAAATTGACTTGTTCACTGGAGAAAAAAACAGAAACTTCCTCTGATTCTTATTTTCTTCACAGGATGGAGCTGGTAGTAAAGCTCACAAACTTTAAGGGGCTTCTCTCTGGAGGGAATCTATTTCTACTTATACAGGGAGTATGAGGTGTTCATCAGGGAAGACTAGTATCTCTAGCATGAGTGCTTGCCAAACCTTTTTCATAGCTGCCCTCCTCTTGTGTCTAACTGCCACCCAAGCTCTCACCTGTGTCTCTAAGGAGCTATCAGATGAATAGCTGCCACACACTGATAAAACTGTTTCAGCAGAAAAGCTAACCCAGATTGAAGGTCACCAACAGGCCTCCTATTCATTGGTAGGTTAGGGAGGTGTCTCCTCTAGACATATGAAGATTTTTCCAAGACAGAAAGGGCAGATGAGAATAATTTGTTCTAAGAGCCATGTAGATAGGGGAAATAGTTGCTGTGGAATGCTTAGAGCACTCCATCAGACACTGAAGAAGCCAAAGTTATCCATTTCACCTTGAGTCATCACTAATTTTCTTAACTTTTGTCTTGCCACTGAAATTTGATTACTCTTGAAGAGAGAGTAAGACTGATGACTTTATGCAACTTTGCCTCATTTAAATCCAATTTATGCAAAAGTCAAAAGACCTCACCAGTGATTTTCATCCTCTTCTGAGTACAGAGAACAACCATAAAGTTGAATCTGTTGAGCAGACCTATTAATAGATCAACATCTATTAGGAGCATCCTTATAGCCAAGTACTTATACTAGATAGAAAACGGTAAGACAGTTGTTCCTGCCTTCCAGTAGCTTATTCTTTAAATACTTTTGAAAAGGAGTACTCTTCTTGGGTTAGCCAGGAAGTGCTTGATGGCACTAATGTGATGAATGTCTATTGCCTCCTCTTCTCTCAGTGGGGAATGAAGGGAAGCAAGTCAAGTCCTCATCCTCCATATCTAACAGTGAGTAGAGGGAATCCACTTCCAAACTTATTCCACGCTAGCATGTTCTGATTTGTGTTGAAGTTCCCACCCTCACCTTAATTTGAACCTAAACTTATCTTTCTCTTCAACATACACCTCCTACTTCTCTTTGTTCTTCCCTCCTGGCCCAAGCCGTACAGTCTGGCCATGTCTTCCACAGGAGAGTACTTTCTATCCTTGCTGATAGATATCACAATTGCTAATGCCTTTTCTATTGAAGAAAAATTCTGTCTTTCTCCATTTTTTATGTGTGCTGTACCAGCTTTGCTCAAAGAGTAACTCCCCCCTCTTCCCCCCAACCCAAGCTGTACTTGTCTGATAAGAATTGATCCTCATGGATGGCCTTCAGTGTATGGATTTTCCATAGCATTAGAGACAACAGAGGGTTTAGCCATTGCTAGCCTGGCTAGAAAGTTCAGGGAGCTTTTGTAAAAGTGAAATTTGGGAAATGCCATCTAAAAGTATATATATATATTTTCTATGGACACATGGGAACTATCAAACTACATTTCCCGTGGTCCAACGGGTTTCCAGTTCTGGTTCTTTGGGCATGGGAATACCTGCATCACCATGCAGAGGACAGTTTAAATGGGAGGAGAATCAAAAGTAAGCCCTCTTGGTTAGCAGGCTCGGGGAGAGACGAGAGGTAACAAAATGGAGGCGGCAGTTTTGAATTCTTACAAGCGCGTGGTCTAATGACTTTATCTATCAGCATGGCTTTAATTAAAATACTAATTTCTATATTTATATCAGCCTTTATTATTTTTTATCTCAATACTTTGTTCTACAAACCTGAAAGAGAAGCTCATGGATGGCCATTCTGAAGACTTAGATTATTAAAACATCCCAAGATTCATTGGATTTGCTTGGCATATGCATATCCTGTCTCTAAGGAACTTGCCCTAAAGAAGGAAAATCATTCACATAACTATTTCAAATTACAGGTTGTAAAGTCTTTTCTTCACAATATCTCATTTATTCCATATATTATTGGAAATGAAGGAAACTTAGGAATTACTAGATCTAATCCTTCTGTTTCCCAGGTAAGGAAATTTAAGCTCAGAGTAGCGGCAGGATTTGGCTAGAGTCACACTTGCACAAAGTAGAAAAGCCAGAATTTAACCCAAATCTCCTTTTGTTCAGTTCAGGGCTATTTCTGTTGTAGAAATGCAGCCCTCACAACAGTCTTATGAAGTTGAGGGAGGAAAAAGAGTTTGAGGAGGAAATAGAAATTCAGAGAGTAGAAGCAACTTGCCCAGTGTTAAACCAGAGCTGGAACTATAGTCTCCTCACTCTGAGTCCAATGCATTATTTGCCTTCCTTTTATGAAATCTAAGGAGCTGACTCTGTGAGATTCTGATCTTCTCTTGTCCTCCCTTTCCCACCAAGGCTCAGTTAAGGACAGACCATATGCTCACAGAGGCATTTGTCTAATGGATGTGTTAGTGGGAGTGCAGATTAGGCAATAATGCAGCTTATTAATTAAATACATACTATTATCACAGTGGACAATTTCCCCAAAGTCTTGAAATGGGATCCAGCAGCCCAATAATTATGATTATTATTGTTATTGTTATTATTAACCCTCCAAGATGCTACAGCTTGGGCTGGATAACATCTGTTATGCTTTTTGATAAGTTTTGTCTAATCACTTTGTATTCTGTCACTGCCATTATGAGCTAACCTAATTGCACCAGCTTTGGCAGCTAATTTTTCCTGCAAAAGTCAATTTGGAGAGAGCGCTTCTGCATCTCAAGCACAGTCTAACTGATAGAGGACTTGCCTTGGAGTCAGGAAGACTCTAAAGCAGGGTTTGATTCCTGCCTCTGACGCATGCCAACTGCTACATGATAATGGCTAGGCAAGTCATTGGTCTTAGTATGTCTGGCAACTCTCTAACAATCTAATTTGTAGATTGTTTCACATCTGTAATAATAATAGTAGGGTTTGCTATTGTGATGAAATCACAGTCATTTCCCCAATATTTAAAAGGGTGATTGTAGGTATTAGAAAGGGAAGCAGTGACCACCAAAATCCATAATGATTTTGTTAAGAATGTGCCACAACTGACTGGCTTCGTTTCCTTTTGTAACAAGGTTACTAGATATGCGAATGGTATTAATTAAGCTTTCATAGATTTTAGCAAAACATTTGACAAAAACTCCTGTGATGTTTTTGGGGTCCAACTAAAGAAGTAGGGCAAGATGGTAGTACATTTATATAGCCTCAGAATTGAGACAAAGTATATATACCGAATAATGGATCAATGCCAATCCAACTGAAATCTCCTGGGGAGATGCCCCAGGGAATCTGTCCTTAGTCCTGGGTTATTTAACATGTTGGTTAATGACATAAATGAACACATTGAAGACCAGATTATCAAATTTTCATGTGGCATGAAGCTGAGAGCTACAGATAATAAATTAAACAAGGGATTCAGAATCCAAACATGTCTTGACAAGCCAGAAGGATGTGCCAAACCTGAGGAGATGAAATTTAATAAGGATTAAAATTCCTCATTTTGGGGTCACAAGGCAACTTCATTTCTACTAGTTGAGGAAGGTATACCTAGCCAACAATGTCTGTCTTAAAAAAAAATGTAAAGATTTCAGCAGTTTGCATTAAGAAGGAAACAAAGCATCTGAAGAGAGAGGCCTCAGCTCAGGAAAATGATCATCCCCTGTCCTGGGTCCTGATCAGACCACACCTGAGGATTAACTAAGGAGTGTCACAGGACTAGCACATAAACAGAGGAAGCTAAACAGGAAATAAAAGGACCTGAGAGCCAAGTGAGGATCAATTGTATGCAATTGGATGAATTAGGATGAAAAAAATCACTTTCAGGTGGCACAGTCCCTGTCTTTAAGCATTTGAAAAGATTTCAGTGGGGGCTGGGGTTTGACTTGTTCTGTTTGACTGCAGAGGGCAGAAGCAGAAACGAGGAGATTACAGAGATATTTGTACTTCAGGAAAGCACTCCACCCCCCACCCCAATCTTTCTTCCCTTGTCTCTTTGGGAGGCCTTCATTCTGCCAGGGTTTCATTCTCTTTCTCCACTTTTTTGGGCTCTATTGTGTCACAAGAGCTATCCAACTTGAATGAACACCCAGAGATTTAAACCTGTCGGGATCCAAGAGGTCTGGTGCTAGAGCTCAGAACAAGTTTTAATGGGAGAGGCTCTCAGTCAGTTTTAATGAGAGAAGGGGAACAAAAGGAAGGCCTATTGTCATGCTAAATTTTGTGGGTGGGAGCAAGAAAGCAAGTGAGATACACACTGGGAAAGCACCAATTGTTGTTTTCTAGCTTCCTGGAGCTTGCCTGCCCTCCTTTTGTCAGGCTCTCTTTTGTTCCTTCTCACTCTCAGATAGAAAGGAGAGTGGAAAAAAGACAGCCTGGAGTCTTGAGCTCATTCTCATATGTCAAAGTTCCAGAGTCACAAAATCCTAGATTTAGTGCATTTCCAAGTTGGAAAGGAATCTTAGAAGCCTTGGAATCTACCTGGAGAAATGCACTGGCTAGAACACTGGATATGGAATTAGGAGAAATGGACTAGGATATCATTAGAGATACTTAAGGGACTTTGGGCAAGTCCTTTACCTCTCCAGACCTCACTTTGTTGGGTGGACTTTGTTCCTTTCAGCTCTGGGTCTATGATTTTGTGATCATTGCTTATACTGCATCTTTAGAGCTTTCTTTCCCCCTGTAGACTTGGTTATGTCTATAAACACTTTCTGCTACATTGATTTATGCAGTTTATTTTCTGAAACAAAAATAAACCTTTGTATTCAACTTCATTAAGTTTTGGTTTACCAGATTTGGTCTGATATGTTTTTGAGTAATGATTGAGTTGTTCAATGCATCAGCTATCTACCTTACCTTCACATTGTGCACGAAATTCATAGCCATGCCTTCATTTAACTCATTAATGAAAATATTGAATAGCACAAAGCCCAGAATTAAGCCTTGTGCCTGTCCACTAGAAACTTCCCTCCAACTTGATATCATACCTTCAATTCCACTTCAGTGGCCTTGTGCTACAACTGGTTTTGAATCCACTATTTTTAAACTACCTAACATCAATACTTCTATTTTATCTACAAGGATAGCTAGCATCAGAAACTTGTTTAAACGATTCACTGATATCCAAAGATACTTCGTCTAAGAAAGTCAATGAGTCTTTCAGTCATAGCAAATCTGTCAAAAAAGAAATTAAGTTACTAGCTGTTCTCAAAGAAGTCGTGTCAACTTTTAGTGATGTCTATTTCCCTTCCTAAGTGTTTACCAATTCTATTTTGCCTTGAATGCTTCATCAACCAGATTGCAAGGTACTGGGAAATAAGTGAGAAGTGAAGAAATAGGAAAAAAATGAATGGAAACAAACCTTTGGAAGAGTTTGGCTGTAAAAGAGTTTGAATATTAAATAAAAGTGTCAATGATATCATAAAGTTAGGAAGCTTCTTAAGAACAAGGGAGACCTTGGTACAGGATCTTGAAGACACAGACTTCACAGACTGCCTCCCTTAGCAGAAACATTTCCTTCCCCTCTCCTTTGCCCCTATTGTTCCCCATACCATATTGTAAATGTCTTTCCCAAGTTTCAAATCGATCCATTGTTCAAGGCTCCTGCCAAATCAGACCTCCCTGCTATCTCCAATGAATATCTCCAGATCAGGTTGTTACATCCCTCTTCTTTCTGGATCACCTCATGAGAAATTTAGTGCCTCAGTGTATAAAGCCTGCCATTTCTTTCATTGGGTTCATTTTTGTCTATGTGCTGAGTCATAGTCTTTCCCCAAAGTCACATAGGCAGACAGGGACCAAAATGGGATTTGCACATAACTGGCCAATTTAGTGCTAGTTGTAGGACATTATGCTATTTTTTGAACCACTTAGCCCTTCAGTCAGTCAGTCAATAAATAATTAAGTGCCTGCTATGTGCCCAGCACTGTGTTAAGTGCTGGAGATACAAAGAAAGACAACATTCTTAATGGAATTAGAAATTCAAACCCTCTCAAATTTACAGAATAAGTGAGATTGAGACAAAATGTAACCAATCCTATTCACTGTTCAATTTTGAAAGTAGGCAAATATCACAGTCTATATTTCTCCGTTTCCCAGACCTCCAGATCAGTTGGAGATTTTAGATTTTACTTTGAATATCAGTGTCATTGGGGAGAATCATTTTTCTAATCTAGAAATAAAATGCCAGTTCTGCAGATGCTCTATAGTTCAAATGATTCAAGTACTCCTTCTAATTAGTATTCCAACCTAGTCAGGAACAGAAAGTCAAAATCTACATTTAAATGAAGATATTCCAAAAGAGTGGTATAGTATTTTGTGTAAGTATTAATTCTTGTCTCTCCCAGCATTACTTCTCTGTGAGCCTGGACTTCAATCCCTCCAAATGCATCTGGCTTTGTATCTTTGTCTACATTGCCAAGGAGATAAGAGTTCAGTGTCTTCAGATATTAACAGGTTTTAGAGAATCTTTCTTTAGCTGGGATTTTTATGGGTTGCCAAAGGATAAATACACACAAGGATCTGCTGACATTCTTTGGAACAAGGGAAATGGGAATTTCAAATACAAGCAGGTCACCACTTATCAAGGATTAACCAACTACCACTTTTGTCCTAGAAATGTAGGCATCATTCAAGTTAAAGATTCTGTTTGTGGCCTGCACATTTCTCATATGAACTGTACATGAGCACCTGCAAGAAAGCCCTTGGGATTGTTTGCTTTATGGGCAGAACTTTCCATCCAATATTTTCCATGAATTTCTTTATATAGTTGGAACTAAATTTGTGTGTGTGTGTGTGTGTGTGTGTGTGTGTGTGTGTGTGTGTGTGTGAGAGAGAGAGAGAGAGAGAGAGACATTGATGTAATGGGCAGCTCCCCTTCCATCTTAGGTAATTCCACTTTATAATTTGGTTCAGTATTAGTAAAAAAGACATATATTCTCATCAAGCCCCTATCAAATGTCAGTTCTGCGAAATTACCCACAAATTTATCAGAAACTAAATAATAGAGAAATAAATTTAAACATGCTAGTCAAATATAACAAAGGGGATGACCCACTCAATAATATCATGCTTAAGCTATAAGTAGCAAGGTATAAATGAGTCATACACTCAGGTGTATTTATCCCTCAGCCTGATATATGACTTGCTTCTATATTTAATCATCTCAAGTCCTAGAGCATGAGGTTGTTTGTTTGTTTGTTTGTTTGTTTTTTAAAATCCTTAACTTCTGTGTATTCTTTGGTGGAAGAATGGTAAGGGTGGGCAATGGGGGTCAAGTGACTTGCCCAGGGTCACACAGCTGTGAAGTGTCTGAGGCCAGATTTGAACCTAGGACTTCCTGTCTCTAGGCCTGGCTCTCAATCCACTGAGCTACCCAGCTGCCCTAGAGCATGAGTTTTTAACCAGTTTCTATGGATAGATTTAATGCAATTCATGAACTTGGATGAGAATATATATATATATACATATATATATNACTCAATAATATCATGCTTAAGCTATAAGTAGCAAGGTATAAATGAGTCATACACTCAGGTGTATTTATCCCTCAGCCTGATATATGACTTGCTTCTATATTTAATCATCTCAAGTCCTAGAGCATGAGGTTGTTTTTTTGTTTGTTTGTTTGTTTTTTAAAATCCTTAACTTCTGTGTATTCTTTGGTGGAAGAATGGTAAGGGTGGGCAATGGGGGTCAAGTGACTTGCCCAGGGTCACACAGCTGTGAAGTGTCTGAGGCCAGATTTGAACCTAGGACTTCCTGTCTCTAGGCCTGGCTCTCAATCCACTGAGCTACCCAGCTGCCCTAGAGCATGAGTTTTTAACCAGTTTCTATGGATAGATTTAATGCAATTCATGAACTTGGATGAGAATATATATATATATATATATATGTAAACACATATATCTTTATTTTTACTCATCTGAAACTGAAATTTAGAATTTCCTTCAATTAGTTTAAAACAATATTCTTGGGGGTAACTACCCTGGACAAGTCATTTAACCTCATTTACCAAACTCTTGCTCTTCTGTCTCAGAGTTGTTACCAAGACAGAAATTAAGGATAAAAAAAAAATTCTGAGGAGAGGTTCATATATTTCACCAAAAGCCAAAGTGGCTTAGGATACAAAAAAACAAATATCATGAACGCATTCTCTAGAAGACTCTAAGGGTATATTTGGATATTTTTTCTTCTAATTAATACAATTTCAATATCTTGACCCCTTATCCCAGTTCATTAAATATTATTTGTTGTTTTGACTAGAGAAAATTCATTTCCCAAAAGTAGTTCCTCGTATTTTATATGAGCAGCTGGCACAGTGGATGGAGTGCTGTCCTTGAACTTGGGAACACTCAGATTCCTAAATTCAAATCTGATCTCAGATACTTACTAAATGTGTGACCCTAGGCAAGTAACTTAACCTTGTTTGCCTTAGTTCCTAATCTGTAAAATGAGTTGGAAAAGAAAATGGAAAATAGATCCAGCATCTTTGCCAAGAAAACCCCAAAGGGAATCATTGAGTTTCACACAACTAAATAATATATTTCTTTTTATGTTAAATTCCTTAATGTCATACAAATAAAAATTAAAGTTACTAAACAATTTATTAATGAGTGAAATAAATAAAAAATCATTGGAAAAATGATTATTTAAAAGATTTTGGCTGTAAGAAATATCACAGTCAGTCACCTCAAACCTTCACCTTAATAGCAGATTCCTTCCCTTACCTTTTAGAAAATACTATTTCACAATTCAGTTGATTTCAGATACTGATAAAAGTCTCTTAGGAATCCTTTATATTTCTTCTCAAGATAAGAATAAAATTCTGTCACAGGAAAGCAATTATTATTCCTTTTTCTTTTATGTTTCATTCACTAGTACAGGGAGCAGATTTTCCGGAAGTCATAGTAAACTGTTAATTCCTCATATTTTTCATAGAATTCCCTTTAATATATTTTTTAAGAACTTAATGACATATAGGTCTGTTTCTTCTCACCATTTTTTGTGTCTTCTCTGGAATTTTATCTCAAAAATCCTCAGAGATCACAGGTAAAATCACTGTCCCTAAACTAGTAAGAGAAGCATATAATGAAAGATAGTTATTTCTCTTACTCCAAAACTGCCAGCCCAAATCCCTCATTCACTCCCAACATTCCATTTGACTCTTAAAGATATAGCAACACTATCCATATTATTGATAGGAAAGACTAGTAAAATAGGTATTACAAATAAATAAGGGGAAAATCCCCCTCAGATTCCTAGCAGGGAAAAGGGAACAATTTTTCATGGGTGGGGAAGAGAGGGAAACAATATCTAAAGATTATATAGAAGGGATTCCTGGCATTACTACTGGAATGGCATACCCAATAGCTTCTTGCTTCCACGTTTGTCATTCATTAAGTCTCTGCCTCTGACACTCTTAATCACAGCCAGTCCTACCTCTACTTGTTAGCTACTTCAGCTTTCTCCCCAGAGTTGTCAATCACTGCAACTTAACCTCAACAATTTATTGCAGACCTATTGTCACCTTTCTCCACTTCTAATACTAATACTCTACCTCTTAGTTGCAGTCTAGTGAATCATTGCTTTAGTTCTTTCTGCTCTCTGTTTCTCTTAGATTCAGACCTCCTAGGCTTCATGCCTAGGAGCTATTATTAACTTATTTTTAAAAATAGATCATTCAGAGACCACCTTAGGCCACATGCCTGGGGGCTATTCTTTATATTCTTTGTTCTATCTTCTGCAGAGACATCCAAGCTCTACAGAGAGGGCACCCAAAAGGCCCTTCCATCAGCCACTATGAGACTTTTTCTCAATCTTCTTTACAGAAAATATCCATCCCTTACCTCTCTCTGGATTAGGTGAATGACTCTTCCATGCCTCAAAAGGCAGGCAACATGCCTCCTCCCACCTTTCACACTATATATTAAAGTTGTCTGAGATTGAAGGAAATGTGTTCCATATTTTGTGGTTATTTTCTAGTTTTATGATATCCATGAAAAGAGAAAAAGCCTTAGGAAAATTCCAAACAAGGGCAGGGAAAAGACTTAAGATCCCTTTTCTGCCAAAGAGCCACTAGACGGTACAATGGATAGAGGTCCAAGACCACTATGAGGAAGACCTGGATTCAAACTTGGCCTCAGATGTTTACTCACTTTGTGATCCTGAGCAAATGACTAAATTTTGTTTTCTTCAGTTTCCTCTTTAATAGCATTAGGATACTAATCATGCCTACCTCCCTGGGTTGTTGGAAAGGATCAAATGAAGTAATGTATATAAAATGATGAGTACAATGCCTGGCACACAGAATGCATCTTGTAAATGTTAGCTTTATTGTTATTGCTGCTACTCTAAAAAAAAAAATTTGCCCTCTCTTAAAAACATATTCACATTTCCATATAAACTTAGTTTTAAAACATCATCCATATGAGGTAGACAGGATTGTGATTACAAGACAATTTGACTAACAAAGCAGCTGAGGTGCACTGGAGAACTTACTTGCTAAAGGTTCCTAGTTTCTTAAACACAGAGTTAGAAACAGAAGGAAACTTAAAGTCTATTCTATCTAACCCCCTCACTTTACAAATGAAAAAACTAAAGTCCAGTGACTTGCCCAGGGTCATACAGATAGGTGGCAGAGGCAAAACTGGAACCTCAGATTTCCTCCTTCGAAAGCACTTAATTCACTATACCACATTATAGAACAAAGAAATGGTAGCTGGGGGATTCAAACCCATGTCGGCTGGCATGAAGTCCCCTGATCTTCTCACTCTTACATACCTTTTCAAGACCTCTGGAGGAGAAGAATGGCACTAAGCCCCAGTGATTTATCCACCAAACATTCATTTCAAATTATATCATATTTTAAAGTCAGTGTTACCCCTGGATCTTGGGAATTGGGTTGAACAAGGAAGCACAAGTCATGCAACCTTTGCCTGAAGAATAGTATTCCTTTGATGAGAAATATTCTTGTGTTGAACCAAGCTTACTTCTTCTAAATGAATATACTTGGAACACTGAAGGTAGAATGGGACACCTACTTCTTTCATATTAGCCAAGTCAAGCATGGAGATAAGTGGAGTAACATGTTATATAGTCAGGTCACTCTGATATTGGGTACCGATATGCCAGTGTCAACATAGGCAAAGGTTTAAAGTCAAGAAGATCCTTAGATTTCACCTAATCCCATGCCCTCAGTTTGAAAATGAGCAAGGCTCATGTAGTGGAAGTTACTTATCCAAGTCCACATAGAGAATCATCAGATCTGAGGCAGGAATTCGAGGTTTGATGAGCTCTAAAAGGCTAAGAACTGGTGATTCTCCTATCTCTGCCCAAATAGAACAAAGCAAAGAAATAGACAATTGATAAAGAAAACAAAAGATGGATTTATTTTGCTAGAATTTAACTTTTTCTAGTATGAAACTTTCCCATTCACATCGAAGGAAGAATATATGGGGGGAAAGGCACTGTTGTGAAGTAGAAAGTAGAAAGTGTTGGATTTAGAGGCCAGGTACTTATTGACTCTGTTTTGTAACTAAATGTGTGGCCATGGATATAGGGGGCCATGCCTCTATATGATAAAACTGTGGGTTCTGAGTGGCGTTACAGCATCAGATTGCTAAGACAGGAAAAAGAAAATGAGAACAACTAGACTAGTGGTTAGCCCATGCTGTCCCGAATTCTGTGGGCTTGGGAGTTTATTATATACTGATTTCAAGCAAAGAACACAAAAAGAGTCACAGTTGTGAGGGGGTAATAAATCACACATAACCCATTGAAGTCCAAAGAGTAAAGATGCAAAGACAAATGGTCAAATTCCAACCACCAACTTAGTAGGGGATAATTCTGGGAGAGGAAATACCCCATGGAGATGCTCACCAGTCGAATCCTGCATTTGGCCAAATGAAGTCCAGACTAAAGGAGCCAGTTCTAATCTAAATATGCAATCTTATCTAAGTAACATTTGTTAGGATTCAGGCTTCTCAATTATCAAGGAAAGGAATCATCAACTCAGTAGATGCTGGTCTGCCACTTCAAAGCTCTCCAATAAGAATTCTAAGAAAGGTGGGGATCAAAGACTGAGTCAAAAGAGGAGCCTCAGATTTTTATCTTAGATGGCCCATTCTGTCTGTCCTGACATGCAGTGCAGAAAAATCATACACACAGTTTTACTTGCCGATGATTTTGTAATGGGATCCAGATAAAATATCTGTTACAGACTCTGTTTCTCTAAATGACTCCTAATAGCCTCTTGGAGGGATCAAGTTGATTTTGGATTAACCTACCTGCTGGTACCAGAGCTTTTCGGGGTTCAGGTGACCAGGACCAAACACAAAGACTGCCTCAGTCTGGATTGGTGATGTAGGGAATCCAGATAACAGGCCCTAAATTTGATCCTATTTCTCCAATGGCATTTCTACATCCAACGGCTCTCCACACATGGACAAGTCTCTCTTCTTCTTTTTCAAATTAAGAGTGTTAAATGAGATGATCATTAAGTTCCTTCCAAAATCATCCCACTGAGAATTTGGCCAGAGCTATTGAAAGAGGTGTTTATTAAGATGTTCATAAAGATAATCTGCTAATGAAAGCATGCCTCCACGTAGCTTTTGCCCATCAATCCAAAGGACACAATGGCTATAGCACCATTTTTTTTTGGTGGTGGTGGGGTGGTAATCAAACATCTGGAAGTAAAACAGATAGTCATTGTCTTGTGATGTAAAAAAGCAATGGAATATTACTTCTCTATAAGAAATCATTAATAAGGAAAAGATACTGAAGTAGGGGAATATTTCTATGACTTGATGTAAAAATGACCTGAGCAAAGCCAGGAAAAAGAATATATTAGTTACAATAATGCAACATGAGAACCTAATTTCAGCAGAACCCCTCTTGGCATTCTTAAAGTTCCCAAGGTATTTAACTCCAGTCGTTTTAAGTGAGCTCAATGATAAGAACATTCGAAACTGTGCCAGGAGACTTTCCTACCCATTGTAACTTGACCCTCCAGTCACTGCGTAAAATTGAGTGAGACTCTTGTGGTCTTTCCAAATCTGTAAAATGAAGGAGTTGGATTCACAGCCCATAAGGTCCCTTTCATTTACTATATTGTTGTATATTATATATATATATATATATATATATATATATACATACATACATATATATATATAGCTAATACCTTATAATTTTTTAGATGTGTTAACTACTCCCACCTAAAGACTGAATGAACATCGTAGGCATTGCATGTGATAAACTCAGAATTATCAGATTAAGATGAATGAAATATGGTCTCTGCCCTCACAGAGATTATAACAGCTGGTATGATATCATATGAACTTTGAGAAATATCATTTCTAAAAAAATATAGAATTGTAGAGCTAAAAGGACCATCTGGTAAAAATTTTTTTATTCCATATGGTAGAATACATAGAATACTAGGCTTGGAGTCAAGATTATCAGGTTCAAACCCCACCTCCAATAATTACTCATTTTAAGACTCTAGGAAAATCCCATCTCCTTTATGAACCCCCGTGTCATTATATATAAAAAAGAGGTAATATCTATGACTTACCTCCTGGAATTATGAAATAATTCATTTCATGAAAACTGATTCATAAGCTTTAAAGCTATTATCAATACCTGTTATTACCTCAAAAAGGGAAGTAAACTTAGATAAATTAATAAATTAGGGCCAGAGTCAAGATTTAATTCAAATGTTAGCTCTGCCTGTCACTATATGAGGCAAGTCACTTCTACTTGCTGGCTCTTGTGTTGCTCCCTAGAGGGACCCTCTGTGTGCTAAGAGAAATAGCTTAATTTCTCTGATCCTCAGTTTATTTTTCAGTGGAATGGGGATAATTCATTTTTACTTCATGTACCTTCTGGGGCTGTTGTTAGAATTAGACAAACATATCAGCTCACATTTCTTTTAACATTTACAAAGCTATGAGAAAAAGTATCTGGCAATCTCTGTGATTTTAAAAAATGTAATCCAACAGACAGATTACAGCCCATGATTATATAGGCAGAACGCTGCAGACCTCATCTAACTCCATATGGTTGATAGAAGGGACCATAGAGACAATGGGGTCAACTCTCCCCATTTTAGTGATGGACAAATAGAAGGTTGACCCAGTTCATAAAGATGACCTTGATTGGAGAACTGAATTTCAGGCTTCAGATTACAGATCAGAGGTACTTTCCATGATACAATGACAACTCAAGTAAGGAGAGCATGTTGTGGGCATCACTGTCTAATGATGGCATTATTTTCTTCTATCGCTAACTCAAGTCTTTCCCTACTCCAAGCCACCCCACACACAGTCACCAGGCTGATTGTCTTTCTCATTAAGCCTTTCCTTACTCCTGCAACCCTGAATTTTAGTGTCTTTTCTACCCTGTACTTAACTATTTTATATTTATTTGCAATTATTATGTCTATGTGGTATATGTAAATACTTATATACACATATCTATACACACATACTTACATATATCTTTATTGTTTTTCTTGAACTCCTTGAGAGTACCTATTTTCTCATGTCTCTGTATCCCTGGTACCAAAGGCAATATCTGGCACAAAGAAGACATCTGACAAATGATTGTTGACTGACTGGTTAAAATAGAACACTCTATGAAGAAGTGGGGTTACAATGTATACAACCCAGCATTTTCCATTTCAGTCCAAAATGCCTTTCAATCTACATAACTTTCCCCCTTCCATGGCCCCAGAAAAAAGCCACTGACTGGAATGTGAATATTTGTTTCTACCAGATGAGAGAAAGTGAGGTTCTCAAACCTGGAAACAAAGTGATTTGTCATTTCACTGGGGAGTTCTGTGCCTGCAGGAGAATTCACTGTGAACTTCCAGGGATGGATTTGGATAGGGAGGGAGGGAGGAGTAGAGGAGGAGAAGAAAACAAGAAAAAAAATGTTTAGTTAAATAAGCTACTGAGGACATCCATTTGTAAAGCTGAGGAAATAGATTAAAAGGCAATGTACTCTTCAGCTCATCTAAAAATACCAGGAAACATTGTGACATATTTGCCATCAAATTCCAGTTTTTTAGCAATATGCAAAGAGAAAACATCCCAGAGCTACACATTGGTATGCATCAAATGAAGCCCCAAGAATAGGAGCAGAGCGGGGCAGTTGTGGCCAGCATATTGTCTTCTGAACTATATTTAGAAGTCAGAATCTGTAGGGCAATTGAGGCAAGTTCTTCAGGGAAGCCAACTTTAGGCTGAGATTTCAGAATTTAAATGAGAAAGTTATTTTTAATTTTTTTATTTTAATAACAAACTTCCACATACATTTTGTCCATATTGTCTCCCTCCCTTCTTCCCTCCTTCCTTCTAGAGCTGACAATCAATTCAGGCAGGGTTATATGAGTATTATCATATTTCCATATTATTCATTTTTGCAAGAGAATAATCTTATAGAAACAAAACCCCAAAACATATTCCCAAATAAACAAGTGAGAAAGCATATGTTTTTATCTGCATTTCTACTCCAACAGTTCTTTCTTTGGAGGTGAATAACATTCTTTTTCAAAAGTCCTCAGAATTATCCAGGATCATTATATTGCTGTTAGTTGCAAAGTCATTACATTTGATTATTCCCCAGTATTTCAGATATTGGGTATAATGATCTCCTGGTTCTGCTTAGTTTACTTTGCATCAGTTCACATAAGTCTTTCCAGCTCAAGAAAGACAGTTGTTGGCAAAAGTATGGACACTACCCCTGAAGGGTAGTGTGGTACTGTGCCGAGAGAATTAGAAAAGCCAATACTTAGAACCACTCAGAGCTCAAACAGATGTTATTAGCCTCTAGTTTAGCTTATCCCTAGATAGTAAAGTAATCCCCTAACTAGTGGTCATATATTCTTTGCTCATATATTCAATGCAAGTGAAACCAGTGCCTGTTAAGTCAGTCTATTCCATATTTGGAGAGCTCTCTTTGGTCTTTTTGCCCTCTTTCTATCAATCCGAAATGGGCCACTACCACTCATCCCTCCTCATTTTGCCCTCTGGCATCAAACTGAACAAGACAACTCATTTTCTACTTGAAGAAAGCTGTCGCATATCTGCTAAGTCTCACTCACATGAAGCTCCCTTCCAGAACAGGAAGAGAAGTAAGTGTACTCTCAGTTTTACCCAAGCCTTCAAAAACTTCCCTCTGGTGCCACCCATTAGCAACTTCTCCTCCTTTTGGGTTTTGTTGAAATATCCATCATATCTTATCCAGTTCTTTGTCACAGTTATCTACTGACCTCCCAATTCATTAGTCATGGCCTCTATCTTTACTCATTTGGACCACTAACAGGGATGGTCATATCCTACTTCTCAGCATAACTGGAAATTGCTCTACCTTTGTGATCTACTTGTAATCTATTCTTTCTCTCTCCCTCTGCTTCATTCATAAACCTTCATCACTTTCTCTCTCTGTTCTCTAAGCCCAATACCCTTGTTCTGATCTCACTTTCTTCTGCTTAGAGCAGTGATTCCCAAAGTGGGCGCCATCACCCCCTGGTGGGTGCTGCAGCTATCCAGGGAGGCGGTGATGGCCACAGGTGCATTTGGGGGCGGTGAATAACTGTAAGGGGGCAGTGATAGTATGTGACAGGGGGCGCTAAGTAATTTTTTTCTGGAAAGGGGGAGGTAGGCCAAAAAATTTTGGGAACCATTGCTTTAGAGTCTTATTCCTATAGTTGACTATGTAGTATAGTTAGTTACAAAGGTTGCTGTCAGGGGGACTGATACAAATCCCACCTAAGAAACTTATTAGTGTGGTACTCAATTAAGTTACTGATCCTCTCTGAGCCTATTTTATCCCTTGAAAAATTAGGTTGGACTTGATGCCTTCAATGGCTCTCTGAACTCTAAATCTTTATTCTGATGATGATATTCACTAGCATCTTGGCACAAGAATGTTTAGAGCAGAGGGTACATGTAGGTGAATGAATCAGCACACCAGAACCATGTTCAGTACATACCTATATCTCTACCTTTACATTCCTTGTCACTGACACTCATATGGTGGGCTCCACTCACCATTTGTCTTCTTTGCTTCCATTCCTCAGTAATTGAACAATGATCAAGGAAAACAAAATATTATGCTACCAGAATACACTAAAAATTCATGATATTAAATATGAATGGATATTCACTATTGCATGGCAAATGTCTTGATCTTCTCTTATTGACTTTATCAAACTCTAAGCATCATCTATTTAATTCCTTCTTTTAGATTCTTAAGCTCCTAAGTGTTACTTTAGTTCTCACAAAGAACCTCACCCTCTGCTTTATTGAGAAAATGAAAGTTCTTTATCCTTTATGATTTGCTTTAGCAGCATCTCCCTAATATTTTCCCTGAGATAAAATATAAATGCCTTAGTCTAGCATTTCAGGCTCTTCACAATTGGGATCTAGATTCTTGATCTAGTCTTTGTTCGTATATTTATTATACTCCTAGTTTGATAGTCAATTAGATATAGAGCTGGAAGGGACCTTGGAGTCCTACTACTCCATCATTTATGACTGAAGGAACTAAAGCCCTAGGAAGTTCAGTGATATCATCACACAGATATTGTCAGAGGAGGAATAGAGCTACCTGTTGCTTTCATATCCAGGGTTCTTTCTAACATACCACTCAGGACCTTAAGACCTCTGAGAAGGAGGGAGAACTAGCACGCTGGTCCAACAGAGTTTCCTCTCCATGCACACCCACTTTACAGATCTATTAGAGAAGGAACTCTAGCTTTCCTATTAGCAGCTTGATTTCCAATTCCACTGGGACAAGAGTCATCCATATCCAAATCAATTCAAAACTCTAGGTGATTATAGATGCAGGGTCTATCAGCTGTGTCATACACTTTTATAACTCAGTTGAGCTACATGCTGTGTCCTAAAATGCATTTCCTGCTTCCATTCATTTGTACAAAGTATCTCACATATTTGGAATCAGAACTATAATTGTACATTTCTGCCTCTAAGGAAAATACAGTAGGGAGAAGATGGTGGAGTTGTGGTATAGGCTCAGAATGATGCTGATGAAGAAAAAGATGCTGCTAGGAAAAGTCTATAGTAATTACTTCTATCCCCAGTAAATGCAAGGCAGGTACAGGAGGAAGGAACCCCCTAGATGTTGTTATTGTTGCTCTCTAAATCTCTCACCCTTAAGTAAATCCCTGATTTCCCCACCTTCAATACAATTCTTCCTTTAATGATGATGATTATGACAATCATTCCTTAATTAATTTAACTTTAATTAATTAAATTTTAATATACTTAATTAATTATGAATTACTTAATTAACCACTTTAAGGTTTGCAGAACACTTTCCATCTATTATCACTCACCTCCACTCTCATAATTCTTATGTCTCTTCCAAGCTATGTGCATTAGCTTCCTCATCCACCATTAAGATTTCGATAATCCTCCCTCCCATTGCCAGTGCCATCTTCCTGCTCAGGTTTTCCTCAAGTATTTTGTCCATCATCTCCCTTGTTCTAGGTACTTCCTACCTTGCAGTTACTTAGCCATTTTATTATGATTTTCTCCCAGAGATCATGAGGCCCTTGAGGGAAGGAATATTTTCATTTTTTTGTTTTCCAATCTACAGCCGTAAGCTTAGCTCATAGTGACCCACTGCAGTTTTGTAGATATTTGTTGAATTCAACTGAATCAGTCCTAGCCACTGCTCTGTCTTTGTGTTGGCTCCTCTTGTTTAGAATGTCCAGCCTTTGAAGACAAAGGTCACCTCCATTGTAAGACTGTATCCCCAGGGATTAGCTTGACATAGCGCTTGACATACAGTGTGTTACTAACATAGTAAGTTTGTCCAACTGCTCCATTTTACAGATCAAAAACTGATACTCATAAAAGGATAAACACTCATCCAAAGCTCTTCAGCCAATAAGTGTAAGAGCTGGGATGTGGATACAATCCAACTTCATATTTGGTGGGGAAGTTTTATTAAAAAGAAAGTCACAAGTCACAAGAGAGAGGCAGTCTTATGGGTGAATGGCGATTCAGCCTTGGGCTCAGAATATCTTGTGTGACCCTGGGCAAGTCACTTACATTTTCAATGCTCTTCAACAAATTTCTAAGACTATTAAATTGCAGAGCATGTGGCAATCTGCATTAGAAGGAGTTTGCTCATGGAGAATTCCCTGTAGTAAAGAAATCACTGGTTTGTTCCAAAGAAAAAGAAGAAAAAGAAAGAAAAAACACAAAAGTCAGGTCAAATGTAATTCTTTTCCCCATTGATTTCAATTCTTTTGAAATAAAATCCAGGCTGTGTGGTGGGTATTATGCTCTCTTTAAAGCCTGGTGGAGTTTGTGGTAAGATAAAAAACCACCTAACTCTGGTCTGGTCAAACATCTGCTCTCTCTTTATTCTTACAGAATTCTTCTGAGGAGCCTGACATTGTCCCCTAATCAAGTAGCAGCAGATAAGGCAGGTGGTTCTACAAATGAATGCTTACCACCCTGTCCCCCACTTTACTCACTTCCAATAAAATGGACAATAGATGGAGGGCTGAGTGCTCTGTTTCTTGGGACAGCCAACATCAGATATAAAGAAGGAACCATTACCAATAGGCATTAACAACAATATCCACTGCTGAGCTCAGAAGGATGGGTTCCTGTGCTATCACCCTCCACACTGAGGAGCTCTTCTCAGCTCTGAATCCATTCACATTACAATTAGGCTTAGGCCTGGGAGACTGCAACCATCTTGAAAAGCACCAGACTGTTTGACTCATTATATACACAGTCATTGCCTTGGTGACAGGGAGTACATAAAGCTTATGTTTGGCTAATAGCCAGGGTCTCCCCAAAGTGGAGAGCATAAAAATCGTCAGTGTTCAATTTGAAACATATATAGGACGGCTATTTATTTCCTCTCCACAAAAGAAACATTTAACACACTTAAGTCCCCAAAACACATATTGACACTAAAACTTAGGATAGAGTAACTTACAACTACTTTTATGTTCTCCTGGGAAGTGGAAACCCCAAACTATAAGCATTTTGTGGGATTGTGGAATAAACATTTTAACATTTCACCTCAGTCTTGCACTGACTAAACTGTTCCTTCCAGACCCAATTGGGTCTTGAGGGAAGTCAGGCCAGGAGTTAAGCTCTTTCCCCTAGCATTGGGATCCTCTCTGAGACAGACACTTACCACACCTCCAGGAAACTCTGACTAATGAATCCAAGAAGTCTGGATTTAGATGCAGAAGTTGCCTTGGTACCTAGAAATGTTCACCTTGGAATCAATGGTGAGTCACCTATGTTCGAGGAAGGAACACAAAAGCTAATCAACAATTAGATACCCAAGCTCAAACTTGCCTAGCTGTCCACTCTTCTGCTCTAGCTGCTATCAATCAAATCATCAACAAGGATTAATAAAGTACCTACTATATGCCAGGTACTGCACTATCTGGGGATATAAAAAAATATGCAAATCTATAAAGAGTAGCTACTTTCAAGAAGCTCACAGTCTAATAGACTCATTTAAAAAAGAACAAAGAACAAAACCATACCTATTCCCAGGGAGCTTACATTCAGAGGAGGAGAAGGATTTAGCCCATAATCACTGGAACATAATTACCATATCTTTTGGCTGAGTATTTGTTCTTCAGCCTTTATGTTGTTACATAAAACTGCTTTTCAACATTGGAGACAAAGCTAGACGTGAGCAAATATATACAGAATAAAAATGAAGTGAATGAATAGAAACAAATACATATGAGAAGGAGGCTGTCAGGAGTCGGGGAGATGAGGAAAGCAGGTAGAATGGGAGAAACCAGCTGTGACTTTCAAGAAGTGGGGCAGTTCTATGCAGAGGCAGTGCTTTGCAGACATGGTGTATAGTCAGTGGCCAGTGCATGGGAAATGGAGTGTCCAGTGAGAGCAACCTAGGGAAGATTGGTCTAGCTGGGTAGCAGAGTGACTGAGGCAAGCAGAAAAGTGAGGCCATGAAGGGTTCCTCCTCTTCTGATGGCAGGCAAGTTCTTCTCTGGGTCAGTGTGGGGATAATCCTTCTCTTTCTCATTATCCTTAGAGTCTCTATCTTGACCACAGGCCCACCTTATTTTTTTTAATTAAATTTAATTAAATAATTTAGAATATTTTTACATGGTTACAAGATTCATGTTCTTTCCCTCCCCTCCCTCCACCCTCATCCCATAGCCAACATGTAACTGGGTTTTACATGTATCATTGATCAAAACCTAATTCCATATTATTGATAGTTTGATTAGAGTTATTGTTCAGTGTCTCCATCCCCAATCATAACCCCATCAGCCCATGTGTTCAAGCAGTTGTTTTTCTTCTGCATTTCTGCTCCCACAGTTTTTTCTCTGGATGTGGATAACATTCTTTCTCAAAAGTCCCTCAGAATTATCCTGGATCATTGTATTGCCGCTAGTAGAGAAGTCCATTACAATCTATTGTGCCACAAGAGTATCAGTCTCTGTGTACAATATTCTGGTTCTGCTCCTTTCACTCTGCATCAAATCCTGGAGGTCTTTCCAGTTCACATGGAATCGCTCCAGTTCATTATTCATTTTAGCACAATAGTATTTTATCACCAGCATATACCACAATTTGTTTAGCCATTCCCCAATTGAAGGGCAGACCCTCATTTTCCAGTTTTTTGTCACCACAAAGAGCTCGGCTATAAGTATTTTTGTGCAAGTCTTTTTCCACAAGCACCTTGCACACAGTCTCCTTTCCATGTTGGCCTTTTCCCTACCTGATATTCCCCCACTTTCTACCCCCAATCTGGCCCTTCCCCTCTTGCTTTCTTTGCACTTGTCTGTATCCCACCCATTATTAAAAATGGCAAATTCCATCTCATCTAGGAAGCCTCACCAAAGCAACGACCATCTTCACCCTGTCCCTGAAGTAATGATACTTGGTTAGCAGGCTAAGCCCTTGTACATATCAAAATCTTATGCTGCTTTATGCTTAATTTTCCAGTGAAAGCAGGAAATCCTTGATGGCTGGCAGCAGTGGCATATTTGTATACTCCACAGCAGCCAGACAGTATACAGGCTCTAATCAGAGTCTCAGGCTTTAGACTTACTTAGAACCTGTCTGTTGGGAGAAGTAGAACAATGAGTTGGAAGACAGGAAATAAAACTTGGGCTCCAATTCCCTTTCTATCATTAGCTTTGTGATCTCCTTGGGGAGCCGTCTCCCATCTCTGAGCCTTTTATTTATGGCATGGAAGTTATTAAATGACACAGAAGAGTCTTCTAGTCCTGGCATTCCATGTCCTCTCCCTACTCCCAGGTCTTCTGATATTATATATTCTAAGATCCTTCCCATTTCTAGCATTGTGTTCTATAATCTAAGGTCCTTCCCAGCTTTGATGTGACATATTCTAAGGTCTCTTCCAGATCTGAGATTTTATGTTCTATAGTCTTAGGTTTCTTCCAGCTCAAATACTCTGGGACTTACTGCCTAAAGTTCACTCTACCTCTGATATTTTTTGTTCTCTGCGTGAAGATCCATTGTATCATGGACATTCTGTCATCTAAGATTATTTTCAGTTCTAATATTTTCCATTCACGTACCCTTTCCAACTCTGACTTACTCTATTCTCCATTCCCTCTCAACTCTTAAATTCTCTGTTCTGAGACTCCTCCTAACTTTGACATTCTGTGTTCTGTGTTCTAAGACTCCATCCATCTCTGACATTCCATGTTCAATAATCTAAGGCCTATTCCAGATGTGATACCATCCAGTTCCTGAGACTGTAGATAGAATCTAGCATTACTCAGATGATAAAATGAAGCAGTCCTGATGCATTTTCACTGCCTGGCTTTTTCCAGAATTTCAAATGTGTTGGATTTGTGCACTCAGGCCACAGATGTATTTTTCCCAGTGCTACTTTTCAGGCTTACCCATTTGGGATGGTGCATCACTCTATGGCATTATTTCCAGGGAGGAGGGGAGTATAATGTAGGTGCATATGCCCAAGCCCTTAATTTAGCCGAGGCCAAGCCAACAACGAGCACCCAGGGACCCAGGGAAGCATTGGCTTCTCGGCTGGCCATGTGCTGCAAGTCTCTTATTCAAAGTGTGGCTCTTTATCGTGGGGGCTGTGCTGTGAATGACTGCAGAATATACAATGGAGATCTGCAGTGCAGATAGCAGGAGGGTTCGTGCCTCTCCCTGCCCGCAGAGACAGAGGCAGCAACAGCAGCTAAGACTGAATCAGGCATCTCACAAGGTTTCCTGCCCTTTCTTCCAAACACTGTCTCAGGTTAGGTCTCAGACATGTGTGTGCTACATGTACATGTTTGCATTTCTATGTTGCTTGCAGATTCATTCTTCATGGCAATCCTGAGAGTTCAAAGGCGTTTCTATGAACCTAAAAACGGGGATCCAAAATTTTCACATATATTTGTGAGGTGCCCAACTGATTGCAAAAGCCCCCAGTTCTGCCTTTGATTTGGAAACCAGGAATATAATATCCATAGAACAAAATGGCCACTGGGAAGATTGGCAAGCCCATTTCTATCTGTGGCTTGCTATACTTTAGAGAATGCAGCCTAGAAGTCACATTTCTCTGTCACAGACCAGAGGACATAATGTTATCTAGCAAAGGATGCAATGAAGTTTTTTGTCAAAAGACCTGGGTTTGAATCCTCCCTTGACTATGCAACTGGGGGCTATTCACTTAATGTTTCCAGGTGTCCTTTTCCTCTTTTGCAAAAATTAAGTGGTTGGAGTCAGTGATTACTAAAGTGATCTCTTCCAACTCTTCCATTTGATCATCCTATCATCTACAAGAAAGCTAGTCTCACTTACCCATTAGGTTCTAATTATTGAGCATGTGATCTTACTAAGAGGTAGGTCATATGAGAAGTTAACACCATTGTTGGTGGTGGTAAACCAGTTAAATAGTTTTCATTGAGTCGATCCTAGGAGCAAACCAAGTTCAGTATGGTGATTTCAAGTACTTTTATTATAGGATCATAAACTCAGAGAGGAATGAGACTTTAGAGGAGACACATAAACACACACACACACACACACACACACACACACAGGCACGCACGCACGCACGCACACCTTTCTTGTGACAAATGAAAGTAAGCAAAAATCCTGGTTATACTATAATTGCCTTTGACAATATATACAATATTCTCTCTTAGTAGATCCAGATCTTTTTGCTTTGAGGGGAGAATATGTGTTCCTTTTTCTTCTCTCCAGGATTTTTCATGAGCTTTTCATTTACTCAGTGACTTCATCATTTTCCAAGGAAAAAAAACTGGAAAGAAAGAAAGAAAGAAAGAAAGAAAGAAAGAAAGAAAGAAAGAAAGAAAGAAAGAAAGAAAGGAAGGAAGGAAG
>NC_058134.1:302304348-302312757 GCF_016433145.1 Gracilinanus agilis
AAGAAAGAAAGAAAGAAAGAAAGAAAGAAAGAAAGAAAGAAAGAAAGAAAGAAAGAAAGAAAGAAAGAAAGAAAGAAAGAAAGAAAATGATACTGGGAGCAGTAAAATGACTTATCTGAGGTCATAAAGTGACTTAGTACCAAATCCAGGGCTAAAACCCATGTTTCCTGACTCCTAGGCCAGCATATTTCTTCCTCAGTATTCAGAATTTGTCCTCTATGATTATATAATTTAACAAACTGAAGATCAGATAAAAATGATTTACCAAAAGCCAGATAGTAAATAAGAGACAGAGTTGGAATTTGAATCCAAATCCTAAGGCTCAAAATCTAGCACTCTTTTCATTCTGTAATGGTGCCTTCCAGTGACTAAATAACAATTTGAGTCATTTTAAAAGTTATATTTCTCTACCTAAATTACAGTTCGTATACCTTGAAGAATGACCAGTTTACACTGATATGCCAAACTTGGAAACTCAAATTTTTAAGTGAAGACAAACTATCCAGATGGGGCAATAACCAAACAATCCCAGAGCTTCAGAGTAGGAAAGAATCTCAGAGAATTTTAATTACAATAAGTGAAATCTTCTCACTCTTGCTGTAACATACCTGATAGGTAACCCTCCAATCTTTACTCAAAAACCCCAGCAATAGTGAACCCACCCATTCCCTGTTCCCAGGGAAAACTAATCATCCTCAGACAGATCTCTGAGTTGTAAAATTCATCCTTCGATCAAGCACAAAGCTGTCATTTCTGTGTATCAGGCCTGTGTTTATGCTGTGGGGTCAAATAGAACAAATTCATTCCCTTTTCCACATTCAAGCCCTTTCAAAGCTTGAAAATAAAGTATCTCTCCCCAACCCATTGACTATTCCCAAAAAACCCACCTCTATTCTTTTGACTAAACCTTCCCAATTCCAGTCCAACTGACTCTTATTCAGCATGGCCTTGAGATCTTGAGGCACTTCATCATCCTAATTTCCCACCTCTGGATGTCTCTAGTTTGTCAAAATCCTACCTAACACATTGAGGCCCAGAATTGAATACCAAAAGCCCAATAAAGTCTGGTGGAACTATCACTTCATTCATTCCAGACACTGGACAGTCTGAGCAGTTAATGCAGTCTAAAAATGATGGTTATATTTTTAAATAGCTGTATCACATACATTGTTGATTCTTGGGGAGTTTATGGTAAACACATACATGCACAACTATCTTCAGAGAAGAAATAAAACATCCTGGAAAAAAATGAATGGAAGAAAAGAAGGAAGGGCTCTTTCCTTATAGAATTCTTCTTAGCTAACAATGCCCTACTGATTGATTGGGGACAGGCATTAGATAGGAGAGATTTATTGAGGAAATGGGTCCAGCAAGTGGAAAATATGACTGTCTGTAATCACTGACAAGTATTTACAATATCTCCCAGCTGAGAGTTCATTCCTCAGCCCTCTTGACATTACAGAAAACAGTCTCTCGACCCTGGAGACAGAAGGCAGATTTGTTTTAACTTCCCCCTAATCATTTCCTTAGTAGAAGCTAATGGACATAAGGGATGGACTTCCACAAAGATTGGAGATGAGTTCATTTATAGCATGGGGAATGATGTAAATGAAGGTCAAAAACAGAGGGCAAAGAGCCATTCAGTTTTCTGTGGGACAAAGGAGATGAGAAAGGAAAAAGTATGAGATGATATTGGCAAGATAAAATCAGATTGTGGAGAGCTTTGAATGATGGAGTTAGGACTTTATGTGAACTGACTTTTAAAAATATCAAATAACCACTGAAGGATTTTTAGAGATTACAGCCTTCCTTGACATTGTTCCCCATGCCTAGAATCCCTTCCAATTCTACTTATTTCTGCCTTTTGAATTTCTACTTATTTTTCAAATCCTTACTCAAATGACACCTCTTTTAAGAAACCTTCTCTGATCACCCTGGGGAAAAGCGAGTTTTCCTTTTCTCCAACTGCCCATTGAAACAATTTATAACAATGCTTCATGGATATGGGCTGTCCTCCACAGAAACAAATCCCAACTCCAACCTGACTTAGTTGATTGTCTTTGAGAGTTGCTATAACCATACAAGTGCATTGCCAGCCAATCATATGATGAACCTACTTCTCCAAATTTAGTCAGGCTCATGTTTGGGTGACAGATAAAGTCTTTCATTAAGCTTATCTCCAAAGTTTTTCCCTCCCCCCTCAAACTTGCATTCCATTGTTATCACCTTGGAAGACTTGAAGCCATCTCCATAGCTCAATGGGGAGGAGAGAGGCAAGTATTGCACAGAAGAGAGTCACTGAAGGTATCAGAAGATGAAATTAAAACTGGGAAAGAAGGTGGGCTTTTTTTTAAAAAACCCTTATCAATACTGTGTATTGGTTCCAAGGCAGGAGAGTGGTAAGGGCTAGGCAATCGGGATCAAGTGACTTGCCCAGGGTCACACAACTGGGAAGTATCTGAGGCCAGATTTGGGCCTAGGACCTCCCATCTCTAAGCCTAGCTCTCAATCCGAAGGTGGGCTTCCTGACAAGAATACTGGGAAGTCCATGTGGACCATCGGTGTATATATATATATATATATACATATATATATATAATGGTAAGAGATACCTAGTAGAACACTCCCAGAATGCTGGGAAGAGTTATTTAGTGGAATATCATGAAGAAGAATAATTTAGGACATCAAGGCATGACTGGACTCCATCCTACAGCATTTAAAAGAATATCCCTAACAATGAGATCATAGAGTTAAATATCCAGAGTATGTATATATCCCAGAGTAGGTATATAATAAAAAGTTGAATAAATGCACTAAGACACTAAAAATACTAGCTCCAGTTGCTACAGGATTAAGTAGCTAACAAGGTCTGGGTATAGGCTCTGGGTATAGACTATTTCTTCTCTATTTACAATTAACTCATTCACATGAAACCATAATAGAAGTAAGAAACTCCATAGAGAAAGCATTCTAGGCTCTGAGAGCAGAGGTTTCACTTGATTAAGGTCCAGAAGAGATCTACTCTCTTCATTGAAGAGATGAGAAACTGAGGCCAAGAGAGAGCAAAGGACTCCCTTGAAGTCATACAAGTAAGTAGTAGAATCATGATTCACACCCAGAATTTGTGGTTCCTCTTTGCCCAGAATGACTAATCCTTACTTCCTCCTGACCTGCTTGATTTCCCCATCATAAACTTGATAAGGTCTTGAAAAGGATCGGAGAGGGAATGTTCATTCGCTCCCTAGTTCTGGCCACTTGGTCATATTGTGTGCTTTGCCAACAGAGACACTGACCTCAGATGCTGACATACAAAATTCCTCAGGAGATTAGTTCCCAAACAGACTCTGTTTGATACCTAATGGAATATAGATAAATTGCATTACAGATATAGGAAGCACTCTATAAATGTCAGTTACCACTAATATTATTATTCCTACCTATTTATTTTGCTTGTGGCTAACTCACACAATTTAATTATTCCAACAATTCAATAATTCCACCTAGAGATTTGGAGATTTTTTAAAAATTTTCATTTATTCATTTAGTTATTTTTAAGATATTTTTCTATGTTTATATTATTTATTTTCCTTTCTTCTCCTCTTCTCTCCCACTTCCCAGAGCCAACAAGCAATTCCACTGCATTGTACAAATGTTGTCACGTGATACCTATTTCCATATTATTTATTTTTACTCTAGAGAGATTTTTTTAAAGGCCTAAACCTCAGATTTGGAGAATTTTTAAACTGCCAGGATTCACAAATTTGGAGCCTGAAGGCTCCCAGTGGGCACAGAGCCAGGTATATATCTGAAGCAGGAGTCTTCTCTAGAATTTTCCTAACAAGGAATTATCAAACCTATACTTGCACACTTCCAAAGAAAGGGAACTCATTACTCATTGAGAAAACTCATTCCATTTTTGGGAAATTCTGAAAAGAATGTTCCTCCCTAAAATCTGATATCTGATTGCTTTCAAGTGCCATGAATGGTTTCTAGTTCAGTAATTTGGGGCTAATCTGAATAAGTCTTCTTTTCTTCTTCACAAGACAGTCTTCCTAGTTCTACAAGCAAACTCATGGTTCTCCCCCTTAGCATTCTCAGCAACATGGAAAACATCCCCATTGCCATCTAGAAATAATTTTGTTATATCTCCTCCAGCCATCTTATCATCGTAGTTACCTTCCTTGGAACTCTTCCAATTAGCCAATGTCCTTTCTAAAATGACTTGTGAACAAGTCTGTTTATCTATGATCTCTTTGGGGTACAAACCCAGCAATGGTATGGCTGGATCAAAGGGCAGGCATTCTTTTATAGCCCTTTGAGCATGGTTCCAAATTGCCAGCCAGAATGGCTGGATCAGTTCACAGCTCCACCAGCAATGCATTAATGTCCCAATTTTGCCACATCCCCTCCAGCATTCATTACTCTCCCCTTCTTTCATTTTAGCCAATCTGCTAGGTGTGAGGTGATACCTCAGAGTTGTTTTGATTTGCATTTCTCTAATTATTAGAGATTTAGAACACTTTCTTTTATAGCCCTGCTTTTTGTGGTGGCAAAAAACTGGAAAATGAGGGTATATCCTTTAATTGGGGAATGGCTGAACAAATTGTGGTATCTGCTGGTGATGGAATACTATTGTGCTCAAAGGATAATAAACTGGAGGAATTCCATGTGAACTGGAATGACCTCCAGGAACTGATGCAGAGTGAAAGGAGCAGAGCCAGAAAGACATTGTACACAGAGACTGATACACTGTGGTAAATAGAATGTAATGGACTTCTGTACTAGGAGCAATGTAATGACCCAGGACAGTTCTGAGGGATTTATGGAAAAGATGCTACCCACATTCAGAGGAAGAACTACAAGAGTGGAAACAGAAGAAAAACAACTGCTTGAACACATGGGTTGAGGCAGACATGATTGGGGATGTAGACTCGAAACTACCACACCAATGCAACTATCAACAATTAGGAAATAGGTCTTGATCAATGACACATGTTAAAACCAGTAGAAATACGCATCAGCCATGGTGGGGGGAGCTCCGGGGGTGAAGGGGAAAGTAAGAGCATGAATTATGTAATCATGTTAACTTTTCTAAAAAATAAATATAAATAAATGTTTTTTTTTAAATTAAAAAAAAAATAAAATGACTTGCGAAGGATTGAATATAGTGCTCACAGAAACATGGCTAGATAGAGATGAAAGGGACTCCACTGGGCATTAAGTCCATATTAAAACTGAAAAAAATGTTTCCCCAAAAATTTGATCATAAATTCACTTAATATCTAGTGACAGTGAAATCATCATCATTCCACACAGCCCAATCTACTTTGGATAGTTTTTTTCTTTGTTATGGAGAGTTATAGGAGACAGTTTTGAAACAGGAAGTTATAGGGAGATGATTTCCACCTAAAGAGAAAAGCAGAGCATTGGCTGGAAAACTATGGAATTGGATGAGATTATTAACAGATGGAATGTAGAAGGAGAAAAATAGAGGACCAAGGATAATCCTCAGAGATATACCTCATGAAAACTCCAGAACAGAATTAGGAGTAAGTGAAGGAGAAGGACAAATAATAGGGAGAGGCAATTGATGGGAAAGCATTAGATGATGAGGAAGAAGAAGAAGGAAGTCAGGTAGGAAGAAAGGAAGAAAAGAAGGAAGGAAAGAGGAGAGGAAGGATAAGGAAACTGATATTCATTTTTTCACCTAAATTTCATGTTTACTATATGTTAAGTCTTGAAGGAAAATATAATGAAGTATAAAACATTATAGTTTTCCTCATAAAACTTAAAAATCTAATTAGTTCAAAATAGAAATAATTCATAAGAATTCTGAATTCAGGAAAGTAGTATAATAAAATATTATTCACATTTACTCAATGTTTTTTGAAAGATGAGATTGTAATTATTAAAGAAATAAAGATTTAAAATATTTTATTATTATTAACATATCTGTCTCTAAAATCTAATAGCTATAATTGCGACTAAATGATAAGACATGTAGGATAAGCCAAAGTTCTCAGATTATTTCCTTGTGAAAAACACTACTAAACAGAGACAATGGATGGCCACAGAGTTTGATATCTACAATTTTCCAAAACATCTGCCAGAAATCTTATAAGATTCATTGCAAATGTTTCTTTTTTCACTCTTGATCATATTTATCTTACTATCTAAACAATGTTCAAAACCTCCTCTTCTTCCTTTTCCTCCTGTGGTTGGAACAGAGTTTTTGAAGAGATAGTAGTATGTTGGCATAAATCACCTGGTCTGAGGGAGGGCAGGGAATGAGCTGGAGTTGGAATTGACCTTTGAAACCTTCAAGTTCAGCTCCATTTGTAGCCAAAGGACATGAGGATGAGAGAGGTTATTATACAGGGTCAATGAAACTTTCAATAAATAGGCCAGTGATCTATGATGTCCCAGGATAGGGAATCCTTTTATTCACAACAAATCCAAACCCATCTATATCTGAATAGATGAGTCATTGAGAGCCATCTGAGATTTAAAGATTCTATGATCCCTCCTACCCCAAGGTACCCAAATAGTTCATCTGTGAGGGAGATTTGGGCCCAGGTCTTCCTGAGACCTGATTCAATTCTCCAGACCCTGTTACCTGTTTCTGGGATAAACTATGTCCCCACTCCTCCTCCCTCTCCACCAAAAAATCATCTCTGAAAACAACAGGCTTATAGACTCCATGTGCGAGCAAGATATTAGTCCTGACCCAATATAATAATTCTCTAGAGTTCAGCTCTTTCAGTTTGTAATAAAAGTATTTTCTGGTCTAAATACAGTACAAAAAAAAGCCTTGAGTGAAATTCTAGAAAAGACACACTGGGGAAAGGAGTTTGTCTCTCTCCCAAGAAGGTAATCAATATATCAATCTTCTCCTTGTTAATGAGACCCTATTAATAAATTCCTTGATCACCAAGGTGCTTTTGATATTGAATTAATGATTCCACATCATCACTTCCCCCATAACCAACAGCCAGTTTCAGATGCTCCCTCTTCAGGTAAAGCTTTTATGCAGTGCCTTCACACCCATTATCCCCTTTGATACTCACAATAGCCCAGTTGGAGAGGCAAAGGTACAGAGAAAGGAAGTTCCAGCTCAGATAAGATGCACTTCCTAAGAAAAACAAGGCAAGAGGTGATGGAATTATGAAATCATAATATGTTAGTGCTGACCGAGTAGAAGATATGGCCAAGCTGTGGTGGACCCACCAAGAACTGATTTGGAAAAAGAGATCAGAAGCTGACTGTGAAGGACTTTACAAGACAAATGTAGGAGTTTGCATTTTATTGTGAAAGCATTAGGGAGACACTGAGAATTCTTGAGCAGGAGAGTGTCTTTATCAAAGCTGGGAAAGAAAGCTCTCTTTGATGAAGGGGTGGAGGAAGAAATGAAGGAGAGAAAGATTCATCAGGTCCTTGCGGTCACTCCATAATGGCCATCTGGGCGCAGGACAGACGTTATCTCCATTTAACAAAGGATTAGATTATTCCTTTGAGAAAGATGATCTGGCCATTGTTGTGTGATTACTAAAAGGGAGCACTGAGACTCCTACCCAGGGTCTAGCCAGGCTAGTGCTCTGTCCATTCCATCTCTGCTCCCTGTGAATTGGTACATATACATATAAACACACACACACACACTCCTCCAAGTTCCTACACGGTGTGACAGGCCACATTTATTTCTGACCCTACAAGTTTATTTCTTCTAATATAAACTAACTGGTACATCCCCTGTGAAAGCATCCAATGTGCCTCATTTATGGCTTGTAAATGAAACTAATCCCACTTCAGTTGCTCTCCAGATAAGTGACTGT
Organism: Gracilinanus agilis; assembly: GCF_016433145.1. Taxonomy (NCBI): domain Eukaryota; kingdom Metazoa; phylum Chordata; class Mammalia; order Didelphimorphia; family Didelphidae; genus Gracilinanus; species Gracilinanus agilis. The sequence continues at coordinate 302,312,181 of NC_058134.1, forward strand.
CATCCATCTCCAGGAAAACCATGTCAAACTTCCATTAAAAGTTGAACAATTCCAGCTGGGTGACCCTGGGCAAGTCACTTAACCTCCATTGCCTCCCTTACCACTCTTCTGCCTTGGAGCCAATACACAGTATTGACTCTAAGACGGAAGGTGAGGGTTTAAAAAAAAAAAAAAAAAGTTGAACAATTGACGAACTTACTTCCTCTTCTGAGGAGTCAGCACTTTACTCCCCTTCTTCTGTGGCCCCAAAGTTTTCCTTGACAGTAAATACTGTCAATTACATCACTTTTTCCTAGTCCCAATGACCCATTTTTCATACCAGCAATCCATATACATGAGTTATCAGGTCTACTTTTTTATTTAGTGCTAAATTTCTACCATGAGCCTCAGTAGTCTGTGCATATAGCAAGTTGGTTCTTCCAGGTCAAAAGTCATTATTGCCTGGAAGTCATCTCTTTCCCATCCTTTCTAGTTAAAAACTGCTATCATATGAAATATATAACCTCTCCTCAGAGCATTTCTTCAGTGGCTCTCTCTAGATTCAGGGCCCCAGCTTCTCTTTTTTTTTTTTTTTTTT
>NC_058134.1:302317711-302378954 GCF_016433145.1 Gracilinanus agilis
TTTCCTTCTATTTTTTCAGTCTTTTGACTTTGTTTTATTTGTTCTTGTTGTCTTGAGAGATCATTAGCTTCTAATTGCTCGATTCTAGCCTTTAGGGACTGGTTATCGGCTATAATCTTTTGGTATTCCTTTTCAATCTTGTCATTTCTGGTGTTCAATTTGCTTATCAGTTCATTTGATTTCTGAGCCTCACTTTCCAATTGCAAGATTCTACCTTTTAAACTGTTATTTTCTTGCCAGATCTCTTCCATTTTCCTCAGAATCTCAGTTTTGAACTCTTCCATAGCTTGTGAGGAGTTTTCCTTATTTGAGGAGGGTCCGGATGCTTCTTTGTTCTCCTCCTCTGTTTGCTCGGTTGTCTGGATTTTCTCTGTGTAAAAGCTGTTGAGTGTTAAAGACTTCTTCTTTTTGTTATTATTCTTTCTCTTCTGAACTTCCTGATGCTGAGTAGCCATCATTAGCCCAGCAGCTTCTCAGCTTTATCCTCGCGCTCAGTGTCTGTTCGCGATCTATTGGCTCCTGAGGTCTGAATTCTGGTTTTTTCCAAGGTCAAGCCCCCTGGTGGGCCCTCTTGCTTGATCCTCTGCTGGAGGTTTCTTTACAAGTCTCAGGGCGCTGCTTCCACAGTCCTATACCCGTCTGCACTGGTTCCCCACTTAGGCTTTAGTTCCTGGTTGTGTCTGCCTCCACCCACGCCTCTCCTCAGCCAGCTCTCTGCGCCCAGCGTCCTGCTCCCGCGCGCTCAGATTTCGCGTGCTTTTTTTTGACTTAATGGGGTCCTAAGTCTAGCTGCTCTCAGGAACAGGTCCCAGAGCTGCTGATGACTCGATGGGTGCCCCAAACTTGCCCTATTTCTTTTTAGCTGGGTTCGGAGCTATAGATGAGTGTGGAGGTGGTGGGGGTGGGGCGGTTGCTCAGCCCGCGATTGAGTGAGAGCCCTTTATAGCCTGGAAATGTCTTGATTCCACGTACCTTCCACGCTGTGCCCTGTTGTGGGGTTCCTCCATTCGTCTGGACTTGTTTTTATGTCCCCTTGAGGAGTTTTGTATGTTTCGGTCAGGAGAGGTTAAGAGCTGCCTCTTACTCTGCCGCCATCTTAACCGGGAACGCCCCAGCTTCTCTTTTTAAAAAAAACTCTTACCTTCCGTCTTAAAATCAATGCTATGTATTGTACTGGTTCAAAGGCAGAAGAGCAGTAAGGGCTAGGCAATGGAAGGTAAGTGATTTGCCTAGAGTTATATAGCTAGGATGTGTCTTGGGCCATATTTGAACCCAGGACCTCTAGGTTTGGCTCTAGATCCACTGAGTCACATAGCTGCCCTCAACCCCTCCCCAAGATCTGGTTTTTTAAAGCAGAGACCTTGGCTTCCTGCAAATGAGCAGGCAGATCTTCACCTGAGCAGCTTCTACAAAGGAAGTCAGGGTACACAGGACAAACCTAAAATGATGTTACTGTGACTGACATGGGGTCACCTTGCTTCAGGATCCATCCCTCCCATTGCTCTATGATCCATTTCTGGAACTTCATCATTCCTGTCTTGATGAACCCTTTACAAGAAGAACCCTAGAAGTCATAGAAGAGAGATGATGTAGAGAGTTAAGAAGTTTTCAGACCCAAAGCAGACAGGAACTAAAAGCAATAATGGATGGAGAATGGGGTGGAGGGAGAGTTTCAGAGAAGATTTATTTATGGAATGAAGAAAACTTCTTAAGATTTAAGTATGTTCCAAAGTAGACCAGGTACCAAAGTAAGAATGTAGTGAGTTTGCTATTACTAATGGTTTTTAATTGAATGCTAGATATCCACTTGTTGGAGATACTATAAATTTTATAGCAATAATAACAACAATAATACACACACACACACACACACACACACACACACACACACACACACACTCTCATTGAAGTCTGCAAAGTACTTTGTATAACTTATCTCATTTATTCTTTACAACCCTGGGAGATTATTATCCTCATCTTACTTACATATGGGGACTCTGAGACTGAGAGATGTGAGGTGATTTGTTTAATGTCACAAAGCTGCCAAGCATTTGAGATCAGGATTAGAACTCAGTTCAATCTAACTCCAAGTACAGATTTCTTTTTTTTTTTTTTTCAACCCTTAACTTCTGTGTATTGGCTCCTAGGTGGAAGAGTGGTAAGGGTGGGCCATGGGGGTCAAGTGACTTGCCCAGGGTCACACAGCTGGGAAGTGTCTGAGGCTGGATATGAACCCAGGAGCTCCTGTGTCTAGGCCTGATTCTCCATCCACTGAGCTACCCAGCTGCCCCTCCAAGTACAGAATTCTAACCTCTTGAATGACTCAGCTGTCTGAGGTGTAGATTGAATCTGACATTCTCTAAAGGACCTTCTAGCACTGAGATTACATGGTTTTCTGCAGTCTAAATTTTGTTATTTATCATTTTTTCTGAGATAATTTACCTTTCTGAACTTCCCTTTCTTCATCTGTAAAATGGAGCTGATACTAATGTTCTCACAGCTTGCCTCACAGGTGATTGCGTGAGTTTTCTATTATAGGGTGGCACCTTCTGGAAATGGACTTCTTCATCATATATTGAATAAGAGACTTATGTGTGAAGAGCCCTTGGCAAGGCTATTATTGATAAAGATGGGTCACGGTCAGGATATCCACTGAAAAAACCAGAGTCCTTGGCTCCAGATCATGACCTCATCTCTGATTGCCTTAAACTTCAGACAAAGAAAGATGTTCACTTGCTGTCACTCGACCAGAATGATAGACAAATCTGTCTCAGCAGGGCTGGGAATCTATGATTGGGGCAATCATAGGGACTCCCAAGCCTGATTCTTCCCATCTGAAAGAGAATTTGAGTGATTCAACCAAAGATGATGAGCAGAGAGAGGGGACATGGTGAGGAGGGGCTGACTGAACACCTGGATTCCTGGCACCATCAAGCACGCTGGCTGCTACACAGGAAAGGACTATGTATTTCTACCCAAGATATCCTCCTCCCTTCTTTGTGATCTGAAACTCTCCTGTCTATCTTGCCATCTCCAAATCAACATGTCACACCTTCACACAGTGGTCATCAGTGCCTTTTGGAGGTTAGCAAAATTTAATTTTTATACTAAATGTATAAATATTATATTTTGTAATATAACAACTGTGTTCAAAGTCAAAAGACCTCAATTTAGATCCCAATTCTAGCATTTATTAGCTGTAATTTGGAGCAAATCATGTAACTTCTTTGAGCCTCAGTTTCTTTATCTGTAAAAATGAGAAAGTTAGATTAGACGGGTCTATGAGAAATTCACCACTTAGGCCATATGGTCTTAGGAAGTATAGGAGATGAATTTATCCTGTCACCACCATTTGGGTCAGAAAGCAGCAAAGTCACTTAGTGGAAATATGCATCAAAAGTTATTAAGGTATACAATGGATTGGTGGTTGTGGCAGCTATATCCACAAAACTGGTAAATTTATCAGTGCTTATTAATTTGTGAGGGTGAATTACGCAGAGAAATAACCTCTGGCTAAATAGAGCAAAGAGAGTAGGGATACAAGGGAAGAATCAAGATGTCAAATGCAAGGGGCAGACCTTTGGATGGCAAGTACAGTCATTCAGGAGGGTTTTGCTTCACAGACACAAAAGCTGTGAAAATCAGCATTACAGAATCTTAGAACTTTATGGGACCTCAGAAATAATCTCTTACGACCTTTAGCTGAGCTGGAATTCTCTTTGTATCATCCCTGAAAAGTGGCCAGATAGTTTTCATTAGAAAAACTTCATGATAAGGATCTCACTGCTTATTAAGGGAGCCCTTCCATTTTGGAACAGCTCAAATTATTAGCAATGTTTTCCTTACATCACATCAAAATCTGTCTTTCCAGTTTCCAAACATAGTAAATTACTGCAGAATTCTATCTGGAGCAGAGGAAAGGGGGATTATTATATCCCCCTGTTGTGAAAAATAGAATTCTTTCAATAAAACCTAAAATGGCATCAATTTCCTTGGGTTCCATTTTGTATTGATGACTCTCATTGAGCAGCAGTGTACTACATTGCTTTCCCCAAACCTAATCTTTTTAATAGTTGTTTAACCACTCATCCCCATCCTTTATTTGTAAAGTTGTTATTTTTAAAAACCCATAAGGAAACCTGTATTTATCTCTATTATCTTGTGTTTGTTCTATAAATGTTTTTTTTAAACCCTTATCTTCCGTCTTGGAGTCAATACTGTGTATTGGCTCCAAGGCAGAAGAGTGGTAAGGGTAGGCAATGGGGGTCAAGTGACTTGCCCAGAGTCACTCAGCTGGGAAGTGTCTGAGGCCAGATTTGAACCTAAGACATCCTGCCTCTAGGCCTGGCTCTCAATCCACTGAGCTACCCAGCTGCCCCCTATAAATGTTTTATCTATGCTTTCTGTGTGCATTCTATCTTCTTCTTGCCCCCTTCCCCTTGCAGAATGATTAGACCTCAAGGACAAGGTTTATTTCATTTATATATTTGTTTTTGCAAAACTTATCACAGTGCCTGGTACATAGTATGTGCTTACTTAGTGTCTGTCCATTGATTGATCAATATAACTTAATTTTATTAAATAGATTACCCCGCCTTGGGAGAATAAAGGGAAAAAGAGGTAGGGTATATGGTCAGATCCATAATGCACATTCAGGAATGAGCATCAGCAATGATTCAGATGGCAGCCAAATGTTTCCAGGTTCCATTTGACTGGGTATGCCAGCTTGGAAGCACCTCCTTTCTTATATCATTCCCTACTCTGTGAACTTAGATCCTAACATCCTTGCTTCAGTGTTCATCAAGAATGGTAATCATTAGCAATCCAATTTTAGTACCATCTCCCCCACAGGTAGGACTTCTGTGATACTTAAAATATACTCACTTTGACTTGGAAATTTTCATTAAGTATATTATGTTTTTTAAAAGGAATGTAACAGGTCTCTAACGTGCATATTGTTGAAGATGCCTTAATTAGCTCTTCACCTGAAAGATGATTCAGACCCGGGCTAAACTATGAAATAAACATCTAATTAGGAAGACTTATTCAATGGTGTGTCTGACTAGACTGGCAGAGTTATGCAAACCAAGGCTCTTGTTCAGTGTTGGCACTCCAGGGAAGAAGAAAAAAGGATCCTGTTCCTAGTGTAGAGTCACTGAGCCCCCAGATTAGTTCTTATCTTGCTTGAACCAAAATGAGTAGTAAAATGCATTTGACATTCAGGGATGCAGCTTACATTTTGAAACATTCTCTCCCTTTTGTTTATGAGAGGAATTCTAAATTGTACAGAGGACAAACATCACAGTACTCGTGTTTACATGAAAGTATTTTTTTAAAAGGTCTTCAGGAAGGACCTCAAAATGAATATTCTTATCAACAATATTCAACTCATTTCTCTGACTTTAGTCATTCCTCAAACAAGGATTTCCTGAGTGGTAGTAGGTGCTCATTCACACTGGATTTCTAGCTATTTCCTGATATTGCCCTGAAATCTTCCACTTCGATCATTTTACCCACATGATGCCCCATGGATGAAACATGTTCCCTCTTAAAATTTGTCTTTTAGTGTATTTGTCTTTATCCAAGGCTTAACTCAATGCACTTGCTCCAAGAAATCTTTTATCATTTTGTACAGTACAATGTGCAGTAGAAAGACTTTGAGGTTAAAAGAGTTGCCCATTGAGAACAGAGAAGTCTAGAAAAGTCAAATAGCTCCAGAGACAATACCAAGCAGGGAAGCATTGGAGACAAAGATATGTTGGGTAAGTCCAGAAGAGTACAGAGGGCTTTCAGGAAGAAAGAGATAGAGAAAGCTCACATCACCAAAACTTATCAGTGCCATGGCACCCTTTAAAAAACAGAGTTGCTGCTTTGAGAACAAATATCCTATGGATGTTCCCATGAGAGATTTTCATGTTTATCCCTTTTTCCCACTGAAAAACATTTTTATTTGCAAGAAATTATTTATAACTCCCCTCTAGAGTTCAGGGCAATGAGGTGGCTCAGTGGATTCAAAGACAGGTCTAGAAATGGAAAGCTTGGGTTCAAATCTGATCTCAGACACTTCCTAGCTGTGTGATAGTACATGTCACTTACATCCCATAGTCTAGCCCTTACCACTCATCTGCCTCAGAACCAGTACACAGTACTGACTCTAAAATAGAAGATAAGAGTTTTTCCTCCAAAAAAAGTATACTCTACATTTATAGAAAAAATGTTTATGTCTATTTTTAAAATATTGCTTAATGAAATACTTTTTCTTTGAACTAATTTTTTCCTCTGGCTGATTAGTAAAAGTAAACACATTGATAAAGTTGTGTATATGTGTGTGTGTGTGTGTGTGTGTGTGTGTGTGTTTAAACAGACTCACAGAGTATCTTGACCCTGGAGTATTTTTTTTCTGGCACATCCCCAAGTAAAAAGTGGGGTACCCCAGATGCTGCATATAATGCTCTGTGCTTCTCTTTATTCACATGCTAGAGTGAAAGTTCTTTGGAGGCAGGAATTCCATCTTTTCTAAACTTTCTTAACTATTAAACTGCTCACTTTTTAGAAAATAGTTTTGTGAACTGTGACAAAAAAATGATCTTTTTGTAAACAACCCTTTGTTTTGTTACAGCTAAATTAAAACTCCAGTCCTTAATTTCCATAGAGTTTATTAATATTTACTTGAATAAGAGAGGACAGACAGAGAGAGATTGAAGTTTATTCTCAAACTAGCCATGTAGGTTCTCATGGCTCTCTCTCTCTCAGCCACCATTTTTTCACCTCCATGTCCAAGGGAATAGAGAGAGCACGCTTCCTGGAACCCCTTCTTAAATCTTCTCCTTTACCTCTGGATCTTCAACCTTTCCTTTTTGGGTCAATGTGCCTTACTCACTATCTCATGACTCATGCTAGGGTGCTCTCACATGATGTAGTGTATGCAGCACAGGGATGCAGGTACAATCCCAGTCTGTGATTTCTGGGGGAGTTGGGGTCCTCTTTACACCATTCTCCCTTTGATTCTTCTGGAGACCAGCATGTTAAAACTTCCTTATTCAGGTTTTCTGGAAGATTAACATGCCAGGTCTCCCCAGTGAATCATTCCACATATGTAACCTCTAAAGCTTCTCCTACTAGAGGTGCATAAAATATTGCTCTTTACAAAGAGAGAATTACAATAATTTGGGGATAAGATGAAAAGAAAAGAGAAAGAATACAAAAATAATTGATAGATACATTGAAAAAACACCAATTAGGGGGCATTCCCCTTTGGCACAAGTGTTCAGAATAGATGATATGTTTAACCCCTTTTACTTCAGTTCATTATATCCCAAAGTTCATTCTGGATCTCTTGATGTAGTTGGGGTTTCTGCCAAAGGATCTACTTTTTTGATTCAGGATGTTGGCCATTTTCTTTTCCTAAAATTTCTTTAAAATATTTTAAACTTTGGGTTTTAGGATAATTAGGATAATTATACAATCCCTCCTTAGGAGGGTGTTGACCAATACTAGAATCACCCTGGGATACATGGCTGCATTATGGGGTATATGAATCCATTCTCAAAAGAAAACCAAAAACCCAAAAATCAAATAGAAGAGAAAAAACTAAATCTGAATAAATATATAACATATTATGAAAAATATTTATCATAATCTTATGTGTATAAAATTGCAAATAAAAAAAGAAAACCATAACAGGTCCTTGAATCACCAGCAAGGCCCAATTAAAGTGACTAATGTTCTACATGCCTGCAGGACAATTGAAGCAATATTGCACTTACCCATTGGTAGCCAGGACTTTAGAAAATTGCCATTATATAAAAGAGAAGGGGACTAGATTCTGAGGTAAAAAGGGAAGTATGATTTCCTGGTCTGATTTTGTCTTCAGTCTCAGAGAACAGGGAGTCAAAATGAAAGCCAAATGGAGGTACTTACAGGAACCTGGCATGGGGAAGTCCAACATCTGTATTTGTCAAACAGCTGCTTCCTTGAACTTCAAAACAAATCCTCTGTTTTGGCATAGATCTTCATCAATCCCACAGGGATTGTTGGTCTCCTTGACCTTGTGTTTCTTTGCACTGTGTAGTGGCTCTTTTGTGATCCCTTCTTCTGAAATCAGACACAATTATTAGTTAAAGTCTGCACATTTTAAAATGGATCCGAATCCTGGGAGACTACGTCTCCCAGGACTCTCTACTTCAACTTCCTCAAACACCTCCCACTTCCTTTGTGATGGTGTCTGAGAGAGAATAAAAGAAGAGGGAAGCATGAGTTTTGGTGCCTTTTTCCCTGGAGAGCCTTTTTCTCAAATGGAGGAGTGCCTTTTTTCCCCAGACTTGGGTGGAGAGCTTTGGTACCTGTATTGCTGCTGGAGGTCTAAATATCCCTGGAGTCTAGTTTGATTTTATCAGCTCCCTAGCTTACCTCTAAAAGGCTCTGGTCAATTTTCCTACCTAGGCTGGGGGGGGGGGGCCCTGCTGCCTTTCTTCCCTTCCTTTCCCTAGCTTTCCCTCCAATTTCCAATCTACAAGTCCCATAATACTTAACAATCAATGGCAGGTTTCCATAGTCTAAGGCTTTTGGGTATGCATTGGTATTAGGGCTAATAGATATTGTAAACTTATCCTTCAAAATTAAAAATGAAAACAAAAACAAAAACAAAAAAACATTAATACTGATTCCATGTACCCAAGTACAAAAAAAAAGGAAAAAAAAATAAACAAATGTCCTATTTTAAATATAAAGAAAAACAATAATAATAATAAATCAGGAATTCATAGTTCACATTGTATGTGATACTGTGTCAGCCAAACAGAGGCACAACACAAAGGTTTCTCACACAAAAGTGAACTCTATTTCCTTTCTAATTTGGCCATGATCCATGGTGTGAGTGTACATAATTTTTTCACCAGGTAAAAGCTTGTTATAAATAGTAGGACAACTAATGCAGATTCTAAGAAGTACCACAGTCTCCAAAATTATAAAAGCCTATTTGATGACTACTGCAAGCAAACCAGTTTCCTGTATCCATGAGAGGTTCCACCAGTTATCATTAGAAGTCAGATGAGTCTCTTTAGCCACTCGTGTGTTGTTTAAAATCCTTTGAAGCTTGTGGATATTTGTCACAATTTCTTTAGTGTATTTACATAAGGACAACAGGATTGATTCATAAAGGCACATACACCTCCAGATGTGACTGTGAGCATATCAAAGGCCAACTGATTTTATAGAACTGTTTTTGCTAAGGAGTCAATCTCTTCTTGTAGGTAATGGATGGCCTTAGTAGCTTGGGAGATGATTTAAGCTGTGTCTTGAGCCAATCTTTCAACCTCAGCTAAGATATTTCTAACAGAGTCTATCACTGCCATCATTCCAAATTTGACAGAAGTGCTCAGAAAAACTTCTGTACTGCTGATGAAGATGCTATTGAATTTGGCATCAACCTCTTGGGTCTAGAATGCCACCAAGAACCTAGATTTCTGGTCATGGACTTGTCTATCCAGCCAATATGGTGATCATGTATGGACACAGGAAGAATAACATAGGCTAAACTACAAATATCATATCATTCTTGTGGAAGGTAGACTAAGCTGAAGAGTTACAAATATAGTATTGCCCAGGGGTCACCAAGTCCCATGGAGTATCCTCCCTTCTACAGGATGATATTTACAGCTGTATAAGGCTTGTATTTATATGCCCCATCCACTGCATTTCTAAGATGTTCCCTAGCACAGATAAATGTGGAGGTAGGGAATAGAACACCCCTGTGAAGGAAGCCATGGTACAGTTTGAGAAAGGTGTCTGTTCTGCCTAGATGGGGCTTCAGGAGGGCTATTGGGGCAGCTGTGGCAAGGGAATGGATTAGGGTTCCAACCCCACTGATGGAGGGCTTTTGAAGCAGCTGCCACAATGACAAGGTAATGGGTCAGCCAAGAGCTGGGTTGAAGAGGGGAGGGGGAATATCGCCCATTGCAGCAGCAGATTTATCAAGACTCCAGGGGAATTGGCAGTGGCATGGCAAGGGTAGTAGCAGATTTTTGGTGGTGGAGAAAAACAACAGAGAAAAGCGGCAGCAGGGGCCTGAGGCTAATCTGCCCTCTTGTCTATTTTAAAACTAATCTACAAAGCCTAGAGAGGAGAAGTGAGGGTCCTTTTCCAGACTGTGGTCGCCATCTGTTACAGCTAAATTAAAACTCTGGTCCTTAATTTCCATAGAGTTTATTAATATTTACTTGAATAAGAGAGGACAGAGAGAGAGTTTCAAGTCTATTCTCTAACTAGCCATGTGGGCTCTCATGGCTCTCTCTCTTAGCCACCATCCTTTCACCACTACCTCCATGGGAAAGAGAGAGCACACTTCTTAAATCTTCTCCCTTATCCCTGCATCTGTAACCTTTCCTTTATGTATCAATGTGCCTAGCTCACTATTCTGTGACTCACACTAAAACCCTCTCAGGTGACGTAGTGCACACAGCACAGGGACACAGGTAGGACAACACCAGTATGTGATTTTGGGGTGAGGGTGCTTCCTTTATACAGGTTTCTCTAATATTAGTAGTTAGTTTTCAGATTATAGATAATAAAATCTATCTTTCTAGATAAGTTGGATCTGCAGGTTAGATCTGCAAGATCTTGTGTCTACTGATATGGATTTTGAGAGCCCATTTTATCCTCCAAATTGTAAAAATAATAAGTGAATGAATTGATTACAGACATAAACTAATTAGATACTCTGCTTGCTGTGCTTACAAAGTATCTTCAGTTTATATAAGTGAAGTGAAGCTCATAAGTGAACTTCTCTTCAGGGCCAAGTGCAAGGATACTAAGGAGACTCTTGTTATACAAAAATAAACTATTTATTGAGAATATAAGGATATAAAAGGATTTCTAACTCTAAGGGATTCAAACTCCACTCAAACTCTCTGGTTCTGCAATGAACCACTGCTCCTGTTTCCACAGGCTACACTGATCCTTCCTGACCCAACTAACCCAAATTTTCCCTTTTCTACAATAAACTTGACACTATTATCCTTATAAGAAGTACATACTTCTTAACTTTGTCTCCAAGTTATCAAAATAACAAAGGCCAGCTGGCTGAGCCTCAGCAAGAGCCAAGTTAGAACTCTGAGCCTTAGCTGGTTCAGAGTCCAAACCAAAGACCAGGTCTTTCTTTGGTCTTCTCAGAGATGAAACAGCAATAGATAGTCACTAGTGTTTCCCAAGTTGGAAAAGGAAATCACTTATCTCCTTCAGGCTTGTCCCCTCTTTTCCTTCTACCTTCAGACAGTGAGGAGAGAGAGAAAAGAAGATGTCACCTGCTCCCAGCACTCAGAGAGAGACCAACTGCTACTCCCAGAGAGTAATTGCCACACAAAAACCATTACCCCTCCCCCACTCACTGTCAACATTTGAAATTGACACTCTGTCTCAGATCTATTTCAAATTCCAATTCTTTCTCAAGCCAGTTTCTCCATTTCTTACCTCCAAACTAATGTAACAAGACATAATTTCTAATATCATCCTTATAATACCATGATGAGGCATTGAAGGATGATATCAGTGGAAGAGAACTGTGATTATTTACAACAACCACTACTCCTGCCACTACCACCACCACCAGTACTACTACTGCTGCTGCTGCTGTTACTACTACCACTAATATTATGACTGCTACCACGACTATTAATAACATTAATACTAACACTATACTAATAGTATGACTACCACTACTACTAATAATATTCCACAGAATTTGTTTAAGGTTATCAAAAGTAGTTTATCTCTGTTTAGGGTCTATAAAACAGCTAAGATCTGTGAGAAGAATCAAAAGACATTCCATGAGTGACACTTTAGTGTCATGAACCAACAACATATTAAGAATAATGTGTCAATTCACATCTAGGTTTGTTTATAGAAATAAAAAAAAAGGTTTATTATGATAGTAATAGATGTTCAAACATTGTCATAACATATTGTAGAAAAGAATCTAGACCGATCTTTCAGAATCCTGGAAAAAGTGGCCATCAATCAACAGAAATGTATTAAGTGCTTTCTATGTGCCAGGCATTGTGGTAGGAACTAGGGATATAACCAAAAGGCAAGAAGAATCCCAGCCCTCAAGGAACTCCCTCCCCAGTAGGAGAGACAATAGGTACATAGAAAGTTATATAATAAATACACACAAGATACATATAGGGTAACCTTAGGAGGGGACACACTAGAAACTGGAGATACTGGCAAAATGCTCTGCAAATGTTGAAATTTAAGTTGAGTTAAGTTGAATCGAGCCTTAACAGAAGCTAGATATTCTAAGAGGTAAAGTTAAGATTGGAGAGTATGCCAGGTAATGTCAGTGGGTAGACAAAGTCCATAAGGCTAGTGAAGAAAAGTTAAGAGATGGAGTGTCATATGTGATAAGCAGGAGCCATGCTAATAAGGCTGGGCCATAAAGAGTATAGCAGGCAATAATATTTTATTTATTTAAAAATATTGAAAAATCTTAATAGAAAAATAGGAAAGGATCAAATTGTAAAGAGTTTTAAATATTCAAAAGAAAAACTACAACGAATAACTCTAGGTTGCAAAAATCTAGCTTGTATAGAATACCCACAAGCCAGGTAAAATTACACAGCCAAAGCTTTTTATCTTTCAAAAAGGAAAGGTACAAAACCCCATTCTATAAACATAAACTTCCAAATATCCAGGAAAGTGTAATAAAAGAAACTCAGCTAAAATGAGGACATCATCACATCCCAAATTTGCCCACAGTGCCCTGGACATTACATTGACCTATAAAATGTTAAAAATCATGTTTGTAATAGGTGACATCATGTGAACATTTAAAACCTCCAAATTACATATATTGAAAACTCTCAAAACCTAGAGATTGGACCAGAGAAATCAAAACCACATGGGAGCAAACAGGGTTAAGACTCATCATCCATTTTCTCCTGTCTTTTTTGGACTTTTTCCCAATAATGCTGTCTATGTACCAATAGATCCTCAGACTTTGTAAAATTTTTATTCAGTTCTAAGAGAGGGTTATTTTTCTGACTGTGGGAGAGGCTGAAGAAAATTAAATATAATGGAATAATAGCCATATAATACTTTGTCATATGACTGTTTCCAAAAGAATGCCACCAAAAGATATGAAGGATGAGATAAATAATAATACTCATCCATGACTTGTGGCTTCCACTAATATCCTCCATCAAGGGATAGGATTCTTCACAGTGAAAGTCCCATAATCAGTGATTGCTGTCTTCTGTTGTTGTATAAGTAGATCCTCAATATTTGGGTTGTTATCTATTCCTTCTGAGCTTTTAGACTCCCCTTGCTTCTCTCACTATTATCAAGCAGCTACTTCAGCTGTCTAAACAGAAGAGAAAGAATTGACTACTTGGCTCTCTGGCTGACCACTTTAGGTCTGCATCACTTTTGGAGGAAGAACTCATCTCACACTGTCAACATAGCCTCAAGCAATTCCTTTCCCCATTAGATTTTTCTCTGACTGAAATTTTTAACATTCAATGATTAGCACCTCATAATGAAATCCATTTCTTAATTATAACAATTCCATTATAAAGCCAATATGCTGATTGTCTTTATTCACATTTCTTTTCCCTTAAAAAGAACAAAAAAAGCCACAGGGTTTAATTTTCTTCAGTGAGTTCATCTTCACAGAGCATCCGATGGAAATGATTGGAAAATGGGACCATTTATCTTAGCGAGGTAAATATTGTGATAAGGGAGAAATTGACTTTGGTCACATCCATGGAGTTTGTAATATATTCTGGCTGCCACCTAGAGAGGCAGAGAGGGGCAAGGGAAACAATACAGGCTGAGTCAGGAAGCTTGGGTTCAGTCTTCATCTCCATAACTTATTATCAGTGGGATCCCTTCACTTTAGTTCTCTACTTACTTGTCTGCCTGCTTGCTCTGAAGGAGTGTTCAGGATCTCTAGTGGGATCATTTAAGAGCTTTGCAGTCCTAAAGTACTGTATGAATGTGCATAATTGTCATCATTGAAGCTTTTGAATCAAAAGGAAATCACATTTGGGAGAAATTTTTGTTCCTGTCCTTTGGAGAATAGCTTAGAAAGATATTGAGAAAGAAAGTTGAGTTCATTTCATAGTTGTTACCATTCCAAGCTCCAGAAACCTTCTCTTTTCCCCAGAGAGAAAAGTCATGTTCTACAAAAATCAGGCAGCCTGCTTGCTTAAAGGGGTGAGGGGAAGGAGAGAAGAAGAGAAAAGAGTTTCATTTATAACCCATGCACTGGGAGATATAGTATGTTCATAATTCAACAAACATTTATTATGTCGACTTCATGACTGTGGGCATAAAAGCTCTTTTAGAAACTGGTCTAGACATTTGAATTCAGTTCCTGATTCCATCTCTTCTTAGCCATGGGTCTTAAGGCAAGAAGACATTTCTCCAAAACTCAGTTATAGACTACGTGGTGGGAAGATAATAATGCTTACACAACTGTGCTCATAGGGTTACTATGAAAAAAAAATACTATAAATTTTGAAAACACAATAGAAATAGAGAAGGGGGCAGAATTTTTGCTGTTGGAGCTGTACTTCTCCAGGCTCTGGGATGCAATGCTGTATGAACATCTACAGTCCGTTTAGGGGCTTGTTTTTGCCTTATGTGTAGCTTCATTTGCTTAAAAATACCTCTTTCTCTGTTTCATTCTTTCCATGTTTGGAGATTTCTTGTTATCTCCTTTATATAAAGAAATGCAGACATGGAGTAAAGGTGCAAACTATTGAACAGCTTGTCTCAATTTATTCTCACACTTTTGCAGTCACAGGTGTATCATTTCGGCATCTGTATGCAGAAATGAATACGTGTGAGTTCCCAAAGCTACATGGAGCAGTTAGAGTTTAGGTAATGTTTTCATCTCTCTCCTAATTCCTTTTCATACCTCTTTACCCCCAACAAAGTGCTTTTGTAACCAGCAAGAGAAATTTCATACCTATGAACTGCTAACCTTCTAAACCTTGCATTAGCATTTCTAAAAAGATGGTGCTTTTTAGTGACAAGGTGTTTTTGTCCAGAAGTCTGAAGTCTGAAGACTGTCAGAGTGTAAAGAAGCAAGGATTACAAGGAAATTATTACCAAGGAAAAGTTGTTTTAATGTAATAGGTTTTTTCTAAGAACATATAAGTAATATATGTGTATATATATAAATCATATTCTAAGTAAGGGACTGTGTCAGAATGAGGGGGAGGGTAGAATATAAAACTGAAAAGCAGTCATTGCCATGGAACTTCTGTGCTACTTTTCTCTTGCTGGCATAATCTAGAGGTGAAGGGGAGAAGGCAATAGAGGTCAAGGAGAGAGAAGAAAAAGAGGGAGAGAGAAAGATGAAGAAAAGGAAGAGAAGAGAGGGAGAATTTGAGAGAAAAAGGGAAAGAGAGGGAAAGAAAAAAAGGAGAGGGAGAAAGAAGAAAATGAGAGTGTACAAAGAATGAAAGAGAGAGAGAGATGCACATCTAAGAAATCATTCGAAGCTACAAAAGACAATAAAAACTAAATATCATCAAGGAAGTCCTCCAGTAGAAAGTGGCATAACGGCTAACTTTTTAAGTGATTTTAGGATTTTTAAGTGGGTGAGATGAGGAAGAAGTATATTCCAAACATGAAAGATAATCTGTGAAAAGGAATGTGGATTGAAGATGGAATGCCAAATTCAAGAAAGAATGAGTGGATGAATTTGACTGATACAGTACATGTCAAGGGGAGCAAAGTCAGTCCAGAAAAGTAGGTCAGATTTTGAAGACTTTTACATCCCAAAATAAGGACCAAAACTGTATGATACTCTCCAAATAAATAAAATCATCTAACTTCAGACAGACTCATCCACATATTTTAAAAATCACTTTTAATAAATCATAACTTGTTTCTATTTACTGAAAACAAAGAACCCACAATTCATATGTAATATGCATAATATAATTTATGAACTTGTATCGGTCTGAGCAGTCACAATTAAACACAGTGTACCCTCACTCTAACATTGTGATATCATTGGTCTTCTTTGAAAATGAAAGATAAACACCATCATCTATCTACCTATCTAGCTAGCTATCACACACACATACATATGCATATACAATACATTCATAATACACATATAATGTGTTTTGTTTTGTGGAAGAAAAACATTGTTGTCATTGCAGCCAGGACATAAGTGGTGGAGGCACCAAACAACTTTTATAGAGGAGAAAAGAATGATGTAGTGAGAAGAGATGACTTAAATCAGAGGACCTGGATTAAAATTCTGATTCTGCCACTACCTGTTTATGTGACTTTAGATGAGTTTTTTTCCCTTTCCTGGGCTTTAGTTGCTTAATATATAGAATGACAGGATTGGATTAAATAATCTTTGAGATTCATTATGAATCTAAATTCTATTATTTACTTCATACTTTTCTACTATATTCTGCTAGAGCATTCAGAATGGTTGTTGTGTTTTGTACATAAAGAAGACTAAAATGACATCACTGGGTGATTCCTTTTGACTTGTGCACAAATTGGATTTAAATAAGGCACAGTTACAGTCATCAGGCTCATTCTCTTTTCCAGAGTCTTTGAAGTTCAGTGGCAAGGCAAAAATCAAGATGCTCTGTTGATGATGATTCAGAATGCAGTGAATTAACTTCTTTAATGTCTAACCAAACTTTATAGCACCTGATTCTGCCACCTTCGTGATCACTGGAACAATTTGTTCTTATCCACCACTGGGGAAGATCTTTACCACCTTGGCATAGAAACCCTCTTAACTCACTGGAGGCTTTGAAGTCGTTTAGTTATCCTCAACATAATTTAACCTGCCTGCCAAGATGGTTTACCAGAGTGTGGCTGCTCTGTATATTACAGCTTCTTGGAATCACAGAAAAAAGCTGGAGGGCAAGAGGACATCAAATGGGAAGAGCAGTCTGGAAAAGGGCCTGGCAAGTCCTTTCATCAAGGGTACCAGTCTTCCCTAAACATCCTGTATACCCCAGTATTCAGACAGCTAGAGGGTGAACAAAATCAATGCAACGAAGATAAACTGTCAACTGAAGGTGAAATCTATTCTTCAAATGAAGTCTGATATCAAAGGTATGTAGGTAATTGATAAAAATATATAAGACCAAAGGCCATTCTCCGATAGATAAAGTAATCCAATTGGTGAAATACAACTATTAACAAACACGTGAAAGACTTACAAATCCCTGATAATAAGAGAAGTACAAATATAAATGAGCTTCAAACTCACACAAGGTATAAGATTTTGACTTTATTTTTTTAATGACATTTGTTGTGTGCAGATGCAAAGCATGGAATCCCTGCAAAGGTACAGAGATAGCCTCACCCAGAATTCCAGGGGACCCCTCTGGAGAACTTTGGGTGAGGGGCAGTTGAGAAGGGTTGGAGACAGTTAATTTGTGGGAGTGGATGTGAGCAGACACTCTGCTTGCTACTCCTGACTTGGGGGTTCTCCTGAGGTGGCCATTGTAGCATAAGCCAGTGGTTTCTATTCATAGTGTTAGCCTGTTTGTTATTACTATTCTTCATTAATATAACTATATAATTACTTAGTGATTAGAGAGTAAGATATTTATCAATAGCAAAAGAGCCAGTTTCAGTTAAGTGCTTCATCCCCTCTTGTGGAGAGGGGGAAGGGAAGCATCTACTTAGCAGTTCAGGGTTTCCTCTCATTATCCTAAAACCCTCATTTATCCTTTCTAGTTTTCTTTGTTATTACTTAATATAACCTTTACCTTCAAATCTGTGCCTGATAATTATTTGGGAAGATACTCACAACTCAGGCTGTACATTTAGTTTGAATCCTGTTGGCTGCCAGTTTAAGATCTCCTCTGTCCTCAGCTATTAGATAACTAATTTCTATATAGTCATCATACTGACCTGTGAGGAATATAAATTTAAGAAAAGGGACATCAATTGGGGTTTCAGCCATAACTGAAACTTACCAGAAGAATCTTATTCCTGTCTTCATTACCAACTGAAGCAGAAGCAGTTAGAGGGGGAGGGGTTTGAGAGCCAGGAGTGTCTAGCCCCCTCCTTTCCTCACTGAAGCCTGTCAATCTCTGGCTCTTGACTTAAAGCTCTATTTGGCCCTGACACATATATCTGCTTCTCCAAACTATCTGTTATTATCATCATAACACATTGTCATGTTGGTCTTTTTTTTTTATATATATTTACTCTCTATCCTTTACATAGAGATATATGTAAAATCATATCTGGGAATATTTGTGAACATACAAATATTCAATATTATATTTGTATTTAATTTTTCATCATTACCAATCATGGTGGAACAGGACAGGAAATTCAGGATTGAGTCAGTGAGCAGAAAATTCATAGAGTGAAGAAAAGGAGGACCCATCCTGATGTCCTTAAGAAATCACAATATGGCCATCCTGGATGCTGAGAATAATAATAAGTTACCCAGTGGGAAGACTGAAGAGAGATGTGTGGAATACAAATAGTTCAGTGAGCTTGGGTGCAATCGTTGGTGGAATATCATAGAATATATAATGAAAGGATGGTTTATTGTTTTAGTTTAGAAAGTGAGTTGGAATACCATGCAATATCTTGGGGGTTGTCCCCTTGGAATTGAGGTAATTCTTTGGCAAAGCCTCTCTCATGCTATCTTTGTGAACTAGAAGAGATATTGTAATTTCAGAGTGAAGTAAGTTAAAGAGGACTGATTGAATTACTGAACCTTAATAGTTGTAGCTGAAGTCAACATGGAGAACTGCTTTAATTTGTCCTTGGACTTATGTTCTGATCAATTATTTGGTTCAAAAAAATGAAATTATTTCATTTAAACCATAAATGACAACCATAATCAAATGAACTTGTGGGGGTGGGGAAGGAAATAACTATCATGTTGGAAGATAAAGCCAGGATGCAAAATAATCTCCATAGACTAGAACACTGAACCAAATTACATGGTATTTTCTGGACTCTGCCTGTAATTTCTTGGTGAATGGAGGTCAGTATCTGCTCAATAGATTTTTAATTCTGGAATGTTATTTGGTCACTAAGTTGTTAAGTAACTTATATAAGAACACATAGTCAATGTATTTTAGGGATAGGACCTGAATTCAGATCTTCCTGACTCTAAAGCTGTATGCTTCTTTTACTTAGTTTGATTTGAACATTTTTATTTAATTAATTAATTTAGAAGATTTTTCCATGGTTACATGATTTATGTTCTTTTCCTCTCCTCCTCCCGATCCCCTCCCATAGCCAACACACAATTCCACTGGGTTTTACATGTGTAATTGATCAAGACCTATTTCCATATTATTAATATTTGCATTAGGGTGATCACTTAGTCTATATCCCCAATCATATCCCTATCAACCCATGTGTTCAAGCAGTTATTCTTCTTCTATGTTTCTATTTCCACAGTTCTCTCTCTGGTAGTGAATAGCATTCTTTCTCAAAAGTCCCTCAGAATTGTCCTGGATTATTGCATTACTGCTAGTAGAGAAGTCCATCACATTCAGTTTTACCACAGTGTATCCATCTCTGTGTATAAGGTTCTCCTGGTTCTGCTCCTTTCACTCTGCATCAATTCCTGGAGGTCATTCCTGTTCACATGGAATTCCTCCAGTTCATTGTTCCTTTCAGCACAATAGTATTATATCATCAACAGATACCAAGAAAGAGTTAGAAAATATTACAGAATGTAAAATAATTTTGATTACATTAAATTTAAAAGGTATTGTACAAACAAAACCAATGCAATCAAAATGAGAAGGGAAGTAACAAATTGGGGGAAAAAAAAACCTCTGACAAAGGTATAATTACTAAAATTTATAAGAAGCTAAATCAATTGTACAAAAAATCAAGCCATTCCCCAATTGATAAATGGTCAAGGGACATGAATAGGCAATTTTCAGATAAAGAAATCAAAAGTATCAATAAGCAAATGAAAAACTGTTCTAAAGCTCTTATAATTAGAGAAATGCAAATCAAAACAACTCTGAGATACCACCTCACACCTAGCAGATTGGCTAAAATCACAGTGAAGGAAAGTAATAAATGTTGGAGGGGTTGTGACAAAATTGGGACATTAATGAATTGTTGGTGGAGTTGTGAATTGATCCAACCATTCTGGAAGGCAATTTGGAATTATGCCCAAAGGGCTTTAAAAGACTGCTTGCCCTTTGATCCAGCCATACCACTGCTGGATTTGTACACCAAAGAAATAATAAGGAAAAAGATTTTGTACCAAAATATTTATAGTCATACTCCTTGTGGTAGTAAAAAATTGGAATATGAGAGGATGCCTTTAGATTGGGGAATGACTGAACAAATGGTGGTATCTCTTGGTGATGGAATACTATTGTGCTTCTTTTACTTAGGACAGAAGTGCAACTATGGTCTTATACTTGGATTAAAAAATACTCACACAAGAATCCATAGTGCACCTAGATGAATGCAAAGGCTATTGTGATCAGAGGTTAAAGTAAGAGAGATGGAATATCCAGAATGTGGAATCAAGTCATGGTGTTGCTGCCCTCTGCCCTAGCCAATTAGAAATCTCTATTTAAGGTGGATTCTTTCCTAAGAACATCTCATTTCTCATCTGCTGTGCTACTTTGGAACTTCCCTGACTGACTTCTCCACTATGCCCCCACATCAAATATCACTTCCCTTCTCTTTTTTCAGCTTCCTTTTTTTCTTTTCCCATTAGATTTTAAGCTTCTTGGAGGCTGGAACTGTCTTTCATATATATGCATATTGTATATGTATGAATATACATATTTCATATGCATACATGTATATGTATATGTGTGTCCCCAGGACCTAATACAGTGCTTAGCCCATAATGGTTGCTTAATAAATGGTTCTTGACTCAACTATTGAAGTGGTCTGAAAAGTTGTGCATGCCACATTTTAAGAGGCACATAAATGAACTTGTATGAGTCTGAGTCTGTGTGGGGTGGTGGTCAAGATGGTGAGAGGGCCAAACATCAAAACTCTTTGGATTTCAAAAAGGAACTTTGGATTTTTAGCCTGGAGAAGAGGATCCTCAGGGCCAGCATGATAACCCTCTTCAAGTATTTGAAGGACTACTACAAGGAAGAGGGTTTACACTTTGCTTGACACCAAAGTACCGAACAAAGTACAACACATGAAAGCTGCAGAAAGAAGGCATATTTAACCTTGATGCAAGGAAACACTGTAAAAAATGAGAGCTGCCCCAAAGTAGAATGAAGAGCTGTGGAAGACAGTAAATCTCACCTATACCAGCTCCTGCCACTCACCACCCAAAATTCCTGAGAAAGAAATCTTTAAGGAAACATTAGACTCTTACTCATGGAGAATATTATCCAATAGATAGCTGTGGAAGTCTGGGTTGTGTTAGAGGGTTCTCCAACTAAGAACCTACATATCACTTCCAGCTCTGTGAACCTGAGATTCTGTCAATATGAACAAGAAAAGAGTTTATTGAAAAGTATAATTTTTTTAATACACTCATAATATATAGTCATCATTTTATGATTTTGTGCAGTGTTTTCCTTTAATGCCCTCTTGGTTAAGATAGAAACATTTTGCATCAAAATGAAGAAAAATCCCCAGTCCTATTGAGAGAAAAACTAAATATCTTAGGTTGAGAATTTACATCATAAACCAGTAAGAGAGAGATTAAAGGAGGAATATAGTGGCCCAGCCTATAAAACAAAACAAAAAAAAAAATGAGAGCAGAAAGCAAGTATATCTATTAAATGAGGGAGAATGGAGGGCTAAGGACCCACAAAAAGAAGTAGGAAAGAATTCTCATTATTTCTACAGGCAAAGGAACGTAGGATTTGTGTTTTAGGAAGAGTACACCTTCTGAGATCCTACAGACAGAGTTACCTGAATGAACATAATCCTCAAGGCTGGGAAGGAGATATGACTGTGATATAATAATTTAACATGAATAAGGCCAAAGGAGGGGATCAGGAACAAATTAGGGAGCCTGCATACTAAAAGTGCATATTATGTCAAACTAGGCACCAGGCCAGAACTAAATTCCTGCCTGTTCACCTTCATTGCCATTCTAGGAAAGGATTGATGAAAGAGAAACACTATTTAGACCTGACTGTTAATCGTAACTCCCTTACAGTGAAACTGGGAAAGGAGAGCTTCCATGTGGCTGATGATTTTGTTGTCAGAAATTTGATACCTTAGCATTATAGAATCAAAGAAGACTGGAAGGGACCCTAGCATTTAACATTTAGAGTATCAGAGCTAAAAAGAGCTTTAAAAAAAGGAATGTTAGAGGTGGGAGGGACCTTAGAACATGGAATGTCAGAGATAGGAGGCATTTTAGAGATTATTTAGTCCAAAGTCTATCTGTTTTACAGATGAGAAAACTGAGAACCCCAATGAGAGAGACTTGATGAAGGGGACATGAGTTAGTAAGAAAAACCCAGTAAAAGCTAGGAAAATGAAATGAAAGCAACAACAAAGTAGATGTTGTAGATAGAGTTCCGTAGATAGAGTAGAGAAACATGGCAACATGATTGTTCCCTCTCTATTTGAGCACAAGACCTGTGCTAGAAAGAGGCAGAGTT
This sequence comes from Gracilinanus agilis, assembly GCF_016433145.1. Taxonomy (NCBI): domain Eukaryota; kingdom Metazoa; phylum Chordata; class Mammalia; order Didelphimorphia; family Didelphidae; genus Gracilinanus; species Gracilinanus agilis. The sequence continues at coordinate 302,340,298 of NC_058134.1, forward strand.
CAAATAAAACATTGTCCTTGACTTCAAGGTGAGTTCAACTTTAATGCAAAAAAAGGTCCCCTGATGAATTTCACAGTACAGAATTTTCCAAATTGTGAAGTACACAATCCATACTGGGAAGGAATGGAACATAAAATTGGGGAAACAGAATGGTTAAAATTACTATATAGTTATGAATTGAATTCTTGCATAAATTCATTGCATTTCTGTTTTTAATGAAGACAATCCGAAACAAAGGCAACAGAAACAAGGTTAACAGAGAATTTGCTCTGAACAGATATGAATTACTTATGGGGTAGTGAGGTGGCTCAGAGAGTCAGGCCTTCAGATAGGAGTTCCTGGGCTCAAATCCAGCCTCAGGCACTTCCTAGCTGTGTGACTCTGGGCAAGTGACTAGCCCTTACCTCTCTTCTTCCAAACTGGACTAGATATACAGTATTGATTTCAAGTTGGAAGGTAAGGATTTTTTTTTAAGTAAATTACTGAATAAAACATAGAATCTAATTCAATGTACACTAACTCAAGTAAAATATAGGAGAAGAATACTTAGGCAGTAGTTTGTCTAGAAAAAAAATTTTTTTGAAGCTCTGGAGGTTGGAATGTTTCACATCATACAAATCTGTTGTATGAAAGGTAGTCAAGAAGGACAAATACATGCAGTCTTGGGCTGTGGTGAGTCTTGGCTTAGAGAAATAAGATGTAGGCCCACTGAACTCTTCCTATATCTGAACTGTTCAATTCAGTTCTGGGTTCTATGCTGTTAATTGAAATTTGGGAAATTCCATCTAAAAGTATATATATATATTTTCTATGGACATGTGAGAGACTTTGAAACTACATTTCCCATGATTCCTAATGGCATACAGGAAGTATGATGATGTAAGAGGAGTAAGAAAAACCCAGTAAAAGCTCCTCCCCTTCCAGGGGAAGAGTAAGTCACCCTCTTTAGCTACCTGCACGCGCAAAGGTACTAAAGGTAAAATGGCTAAGGCAGGAGTTTTGAATGCTTACAAGCGCGTGGTCTAATGATTTTATCTCTATCAACATGGCTTTAATTAAAATACTAATTTCTATATTTATATCGGTCTTTATCATTTTTAATCGTAACAATGCTTCACTAAGATCATTGAAAAGTAAGGGGAACATCTAGAAGTGATCCACCTAAATGATAAAGGGTCTTGAGTTCATGCTATCTTTGAACTGAAAAAACAAAGAAAGAAATAGTTGGGAGAAAAGATTCAGGGTGCAAATAATGGCTATGTTCATGGAAGGAATTTTATATGGATTTGATGCTGTTCTGCTTGTCTTCAGAAGATAGAATTATGGATGAAAGAATGGGTAGAATAATAGGTAGAAGTCACAGAGAAGAAAAAAAATTATTTTGAAGGAAGAAAAAACTTCCAACCAATGAAAGTTTTCCACAAGAGGACTGGACCCCCTGAAGGGAGAGTGGATTTCTCTTTTGGGGAAGTCTTCCAGCAAAGAGTGAATGAGCACTTGTCAGATATATTATAAAGCGACTCTTTTTCCAGTTATGGATTGGACAAATTGGCCACTCAGTATAAGGAAATATAATGGCAGCCATGTTGAGTCAAGAGTGATGGACAGTTACCTGCTTAGAATGCAGATTGAAATGAACTTGGCATGAGCCTGGCATGAGCCAAGGCAGTTAGACTTTGTCTATAAAAGGAACAGATCTGAAACCATTTTGGTCTCAGTTTTGAGATATTGGGTGAGGGTGGAAAGGGTTTAGGCATAGCTTATACTCTCTTTACTCAGCAACCAGCTCTAGCTATCAGACTGATACAACTGTGTTCCATCAACTTGTTTCCTGAATTATAATTAACAAGAAGATCTGCAAAGATAACTATCTTTCAGCAGGGTTAAGCTTTGTCTCAAGGCTGAAGCTAGTGAGGCCTCAGCTAGGCTGTCAGCCAATCAAGATCTTTGATCAACAATAATCATTTGAAGATTCAACAACAAATTATCCATTATAGTTTTACTTAGGAATCCCAATTCCCACTTTCCATCATTTACCCAGTTCCCCTTTCCCTAAACTCTTCAACTATTAAACCATCCTTTAAGAAATCACTTGCCTGAGAGTTTTCAAAGATCTAGTGAGACTTCAGTTGACTGAGTCCAGTGACAACTTGGGAAAGGGGTATACTTTCAATACTCCTTTAATCAACTTCTTAAGATCAATCCGCAGTCAGAACAGGTCAAACTAATTGATTAATCTTTATAGATCAAATAATCAATTTATAATGAATCAAGTTAAGAAATATAGCCACCAACATCAAGCTTACTGGGCTTCAGTTGGACAAGGGTTAGCTGTGTTCCACTTAACAGCTGATTCCTAGTTCCAGCTGCTGCTCCTGGATTACTGTTAGTCATCTTGGGATTGGAGTAAGTAGATTCCACATATACTCACAGTACCAGCTGTATTTGAGTTGACATTTTGGGATCACTATTATATCTAGCTGTCCCATTAGGATTATTCAAGACTCCCAATTAATTCATTCCCAAGATTGACAGTAACATCAGATCCTTCCTGCCTCTAAAACTAGTGGGTTTCTAGAAAGTTTTCTATTATATGATTGTGTTTGGTATCTACTACAATAGACTAGATTAAGTTTACCCTTTGGGGATAGACAGTGATGGTGAGTAGCCAAGAACTAGTTGGCATTACTGAACAATAGACAATCCATGGAGTAACTGATAAGAAGACCTGAGTAATAACAAACATTTAAATTGTAAAGTTTTTAAAGAAATTCAATTAAATTCATTTTGATTATCAATAGCAACTTAAGCATAAAACTATTGTAAAATAGAACTTAGAGCAGCTAAGCAACTTAGCAGATCAATCAGTGGGTTCAGAGTCATTTTCCTGAGTTCAAATCTGCCATTTACTAGCTGTATGACCATGGGCAAGTCACTAAACTCTTTTTGCTTCAGTTTCCTCAACTATAAAATGAATTTGAGAAGGAAATGGCAAGCTACTCCAGTATCTTTGCCAAGAAACCCAAATGGGGTCACAAATGACTTAACTATTATCAACAAGGCAAGGATCCAGGACAACTCTTAGGGATGCATGACAAAAAAAGGATATCCACCTCCAGAAGGAACAGATGGAGTTCTGAATGCAGATTGAAACATACCATTCTTCACTTTGTATCCTCTATAAATTTTTCTCTAGTGTAAGCAATGTGTCTTGTTTCACAATATGACAAATAGCAAAATATGTCAATATATGGACAACTTACAGCAGTGATGGCAAACCTATGGCATGGGTGCCAAAGATGGCACACAGAGCACTCTCTGGCACCACCTCCAGAGTTCTTTATTAGAAAAGCAGGACTCGGGTAGAGCTACTCCTTTCCCCCTCTCCACAGTGCTTGACAACATTTTTTTCACATCACCAGCCCTTCTGCTTAGCAGTCCAGTGGGAGTGCTTCGTCCCTCCCTTGTGTGGGGAAAAGGGGAGGGCAGGGCATGCCTGGTTCTTGGGAGGTGGGGTACAGCATGTGGTGGTATGGGCAGGCATGGCACTCCATCTCTAAAAGATTTGCCATCACTGACATATCATATAAACTGCCTTCTTGCAGAGGAAAGGAAACAGCATGGTCTACAAAATGTCAGAATATGAATATTAAAAATTGTATGCACATGCAATCTGGAAAAAATAAATAGGAGTTGGACACACTGAAGTGACTGAAAAAACAGATACATAAATGTTTATACATGTCTGCATATACAAATGTTGTATGCATATGTCTATGTAGATATACAGTAAGAGATAGTTGTTAGCTTTTTTTTTAATAGATTTATGTATTACAAATATATAAATCCCTAATCTAGAGAAAGAATCTAAATATAATCTAACTATATAGACTCCTCTAGTTTTGGCTATTCAGTTAGTTCTAAATCTATATATTGTGCCTATCCTGCCCATATGGCTTCACCAAAATAGCATGTACAGATTCATCAAGTTCTTCATCAAAATTCTTTGCTAAGATAGAGATAAATGAGAATATTCCTCTGATCACAGTGAGCATAATCATAATAAGGTGACTAAGGAAGGATAAGGGAAAACATGATTGCTTTTTAATTCTTTTTATAAAGGGAAATCACTCTCATCTACATAAAAATTAGTATAGATTATATAGAGATCTACATACCTATAGATCCATTAACAAAGATAAGTAATAATGGATCAAGATTTAGCTATAAACATGGGTATTTATAGAGAGTAATGAGCTTTAGACATGTAGAAATAGATTTCTATGTATTTTTGTTTATATCTGTACATATATATGTGCAGAGATGTAAAGATAGTTTTATTCTTTTGTGTATCTATTTTGCTTGTATATATGTGAAATAAATATAATGTATAAGCAAATAAAAATTTTAAAACAGATTGACTCATCTTCCCAGAATCAATCAATAAACATTAATTAGTTCCTAATGTATGCCAGGTGCTATGTTAAGGACTGAGAATCTCCCATGCCACCTAGAACCTCCATTTTAAGCAGAACACTCAAATCCATTCATGTCTTCATTCTTTTTGTTGATGTTGAATCTAGTAGCCCCCAAATTTGTAGCCTAGAAAGATTTAATGACCCCCAGTTTACTTAGCTTAAAAGTGAAAGGTTTGACCTTGTCAAGTAAGAGTTCCTCCCTGAGGGAAAGTCCAACTTCACTAGTATCAGGCTAAAAAAAGACCTTATTTGAACTTGACTGGGGATGACCATTCCCAGCAGGTCCAAGCACAAGCCAATGGACTCTTTAGTGCAGTAGGCAGCTTGTTAGTCTCATAAGTTGAAGGTCCTGAGTTTGATCCTTGAAAGTAGGGTTTGATATAGTGAGAAACGCTTTTGGAAACAAAGTAGAGTCACTTGACTTAGGCTTGGCCCTGAAGGGCATGATCATCCCCATTCAAAGCTCAAATAAGGTGTTTTATTAGTCTGAGACTAGTGAAGTTGGGCTTTCCCTCCAGGAGGAACTCTTACTTGACAAGGTCAAACCCGGGGCTTTCACCATTAAGCTAAGTAAACTGGGGGTCATTAAATCTTTCTAGGCTACAAATTTGGGGGCTTCTAGATTCCACGTAGACACTTTCAAGAAGTACATCTGATTCTTTGAAGTTTTTCTTTTTTTAGTCTTGTCCAACTCTTTTTGACTCATGAATTTGCCATAGGGTTTTCTTGGCAAAGTTATTGGCACAGATATTTGACAAAGATTGTCATTTCCTTCTCCATCTGATTCTACAGATGAAAAACTGAGACAAATAGGGGTTGAATGACATGCCCAAGGTCACACAGATAATAAGTGTATGGGATTAGATTTGAACTCAAGTCTTTCTGACTGCAGGCTGGAATTTCTATCCACTTTACTAACTAGACTTTCTTTAGGACTGTACTTTCTCCACAGTGCCCTAACACAGGCAACCCCATCCTTTCCAGCTTCCTTTCTTGTGTTGTCTTCCCAACTTATGATGTATTCTCCTTGGAAGTAGAGAATGTTTTTCTTTCTTCTTGTATTTAGTAGTATTTAGTTCCATGCCTGGCACATAGTAAACACTTAGTAAATGCTTGAGTTCCTTGAAAGTCTAGTTCCTCTTTTGCTTTTCTTCTTTGTCTCCCTAGAGCTTAGCACTGTACTTGACACATAGTAGGCTCATGATAAATTTTTATGATCTGAAGACTTGAGCTTTCACAAAACCTTTCTAATCCTATGTATTTGGGTTATGAATTTAGAAACATGAGGCTGAAGAGTCTGCATACTTCACTAGATTGTCTCCCAAGGGGTCCATAATTTACAAGCAAGGTGAAGAACCCCGGATTTAGCACACAAATTTACATTTTGCACATTGGGAAATTGAGGCTAAGAAATGTTTAGTGACTTGCCCAAGGTCACAAGAGTAAAAAGAGTAGCAAAGTTGGGATTTAAAATGTAGCCTTTATTTTCTAATGCAAGACTCTTGGTTCCAAAGGTGGCTGTCTCTCAACGAGGATTAGGTAAATAAATTGCCCTTTAATTGAAGGCAATTGGGGGCTTGCTTTAATGAATAGATAAGACAGAATTTTAATTAGAATGCAATTGTTTATATGTAAATGAGCCACACACATCTTGCCTCCCAGAGGTAAACTGGCAGGAACCACTACCAGAGCTTGGGGCCAATTTGCTGAGGAGACCAAATCCTCCTAATGCTTCTTCTCCAACCCCCTTAGAGTCCTTCCTTCTCATCCAGTGTCTTAAAAAACCATGCCATAAAACCAGTTGGAGAAACTATGGATGTATAAACCTAGAGAAGGTTTGGGGGAAAATAAGTTTAGACATTTCTGTTTACCCCAGAGAACCAAATTAGAAGGAATAGGTGAAAGTGGCTGAGAGGCCTATTTAATCTAGATGTCAGGAGAAGCTTCTACTGATAAAAGCTGTCCAAAGATGGGAAAGGATGCCTAGGAATGGAACAGGTTAATCTTTACTAAAGATCTTCAAGAAAAGACTGGACATGCCCTTAGTTGGGTTGCCAGAGAGGGAAGTTGTACACTGAATTGTGGAATCATCAAGTGCCCTCTCAGGTCTTCCCTGACCTTTGCAAAGCTAGGATTTTCACACACACACACACACACACACACACACACACACACACACACACACACACAGTGNACACACACACACACACACACACACACACACACACACACACACACACACAAACATACACATGCACACACAAACAGCCTCACTTCTCTCCTTATATCCCTAGACTTTCCCCTTTTACGCCCCACCTCCCAGAACTCTGTTTTCAACTGAAAAATAGGAGATTGTTTAAAAGAATTAATACTAATTCATAACTGCTAGATCTTCCAGAGAATGCTCAATTTAACACAAATGGACCCTTAGCTGACAGAATGTCAGAGAAGTGTTTCTGAGAAACAGAGGAGGTTAGGATTCCCTATCACTTCCTCATGCATATCCCAAGGTACCCTGGCATGTTTTAGTTGCTATTATCAATTTGAAATCTGAAGACCCCAATTCTACCCCTTGTCTCCTGACAACTCACTTTGAGGGAAGTCCCAGACTGACACATTTCAGACTAAACATAGTCCTTAAAGTACTTGATGAACCCAGCTTAGCTGGGGCTAGGAGATCAAATATTAAGTACCCTTTTGTTCCACTAGTTTTCAAAGTCCTCTCCCAGGTAGCCCATCCTTTGGCTGGATCTTTCCCTTTTGTATCCATTGTAAAACATGAGCCTCTCCCTGATGATCCTATCTTGGACTTTTATTTCCTTGTAGCCACGGTAATGCCAATCAGTTATACTTCCCAGTCCTTAGTTCCCCAAATGGTATATAAATTCCCCAAGTTCTATTGTTTTTTGGAGAATCTTCTAGCCCTTAAATTCCTCACAGAAATACTGTCCCAGAATCCCAGGGTTTTGACTCTGTGTAATTTTTGGCACTTGGCTCTGTGATAGCAGCCAATCATATTGGACCTATCTCTTTCCTGATTAAAACTTGTTTTTTCTGACTACTTTAGTAGTTCTGTGTTTTTCCAAGTTGACAGTATGTTTTACTGACATGTTTTAGTGAGAATGCCAGTTCTTGACAAATTTCTGTGATGCCAGTTTTCTCTGGCCCGACTACACAATCTACTCAAATCAAACTGGCCAACCAAACCATATGAAAGGGGAAAAGAATTCCTTCTACATGTCAAACTTAGGGCCAACTGGCTATGCATGTGGCCTGTAAAACTCTTAAGTATACTTTGGCTAGACCAAATTGGGAAATGTTTAATAAAATAACTAGAAAGGTAATATAATGTAGATACTATTAATTTGTGGTTTTCTAAGTCAATATGCAGGCAGGAATTGTTTCTTTTTGAGTTTGACACCATTGTTATTGAGTACTGCCAATAGTTCCCCCAAATATGGCCCTTGCTTTCTTGTTTCTGTCCCTGTTCCTACTTCCTTCCCTGCATCTCCAGGTGAATGTCACCCACCCCACACCCAATCTGTAAGAACTCAAGGCTAATGCATTTTTAACTAATCTGGTACTATGCCTGGGGCCATCAAACCCACACTGTCTGACATGGACACATAGGGGGCCTCCAGGAAGTGCATGGCAGCCTCAGGAAATATGGAAACCCCTCACTCAGATATCCCTGTGTGACTCTTCTCTTAATAACACTACTTATTATTGGAATCATTGTGATCAATATCCCCACTCAGCCCTAGGGAAATTCAGAAGAACCTTATAGGCTATTATTAGAGCCCTTATAGGCCCCCTACAAAATCCTAGGAAATTCTCACCTTTACATGTATTAATTAAGAAATTCCCCTAAAAGTCACCTGCAAATAGTGAGTTAATGTTTAAGATTTTAAACTCCAACAAACTGCACATGGATTTTCCACTCCCATACATAGAAGCTTAGGTAATGAGAAACCAGAAACAATAAGCACCTCCTCCATCTTTGATACAATGGATGAAAAATGGAGAAATTGTTTTCAAAGGCCAGTACCTCCCCAAACTGTGCTCTCCACGCCCATAGCCATGGAGACAAGTAAACATACCTTTGAGAGATGTTGGGGGTTGCTGAGGAGTGAAAAGTTGTTCACAACAAAGTTAAAGTATGACCTAATACAATGTCTCTAAGAAAAGATGTATGATGAGAACCGATATTCATGCCAACATTATGTGTGATCTCAAAGTGTATAAATTAAACCTTACTCAAGGCAGAGCAGAGCAGTATTCATAATGTCTGCCTAACTGAAATTCAGACTGTCTCTCATTGTTCTAACATGCCGGTGCCCATCCACCTCCTGGAGACCTTGGACCTGTGGGAGTTATACTCCTGCAGTACTATGGTTGAAGACCCTCCCTCAAACTCCCTACCTAGGTAACATTGACAGAATTACTCCATTTCCTAGGGAGTCACCTTCCCTTTTATAAAGAAGCTCTCTTCCTGCTATGCTCCTATGATCTGATTTCAGCTCCTAGACCTGCCAGTTACTTACTATGGATGTACTAGTGCTGCTATTTACTATTTGTGAATCCAAGATCTGCAATTTATTATGTGTGACCTTAGACAAGTCTCTTTCTCTCTGTAGGACTCAATTTCCTCCTAAATAAAAAAATTAGAATATTTGACTAGATTGCCTCTGGGGTGCTTTCTGCTCTGCAGCCTTTTAGGATTCAAGCTAGGCATTAAAAGAATTCTCACATTAATACCCCAGGATGACTTTTAGACCCCGGAAAGCCATCAGTAATGATAATGACATTGAAATGGTAATTTGGAGATTGACTTGCCCAAAGTCATATAGGTAGTAAGTCAAAGACGTGATTTGAAACCAAGTCTTTTGACTCTGGGTCATAGTGTTCTTAAACTGGAGAAAAAGAACATAGAACTATTAAATAGTCAGAAAAAACACTGTTTAATTAAGGAAAGGGGTTGAGTGTTTTCAATGCCTCCATACAGAGCTGCGTGCTACAAACCCAGGCAGAGTCCCAAGACTGGTTGCTTCTGGTCACTGATGTCTGGGAGTGACATATCTAGATGATATCTCAGAGGAGCCATGAAAATTGTGAAGCTTATATACTCTTTTAGGGGAACTGAGGACTGAGGATGGGAGAGTATTGTTGATTGGCTTTACAAGGGTAACAAAGAAAATGAGGAGTCCTAGACAGGAATAACTGTGAGAGGCTGATGCTTTACAATGGACACAAAAGGGCTTAAAGATCCAGCCTAGGGCTGGGCCACCTAGGTAAAGGATTTTGGCCTAAGGGGAGAAACCATTGGAACAAAAAGAGATACTTTATGCCTGATGGGATTAGCCATCACCTAAACTACTTTAAGGCCTATTGTTAGTCTGAGACTCTTAAAGTTGGACTTTCCTTCTGGGAGAAACTCTAATGTGACAAGGTCAAACTTGAAGTTTTCATCTCCATGCTAACTAGACTTGGGGGTCATCAGAACTCACTAGGCTACCAGTTTGGGGTTTTCTAGATTCCATGTCAATAGTGTTCTTACCAGGATTCAATCTTGCCAGCTAAATATTCAAACAAGGAAAAGACTTGGATGGGTAATAGCTCTCTTGTGACTGGTCAGAATCAGAGCCAGCAGGGACTTCAGACAAAATTTAGTACAAAAAGCACTTGAAGAATTCATTCTCTTATATCAGATACTAGTAGGTATCACTGGAGATCATCCTCTCTACCCAAACCTACCCTCATATCCCTAGTAAATGGACATTCACTACTTATTTCCTTGCTTAGTAGATCTCATTATTAGGGATTTCCCCCCTTAACATGAAGCTTAATTCTGCTTCCTTGTAGCTTCCCACTTTGCCCCTAGTTCTGCTTTTTAGAGAGAAGAGAAAGTCTCATCCCTCTTTCCCTATACAGCCTGTTTCAGCTCTAAGTACAATTGAGCTGACAATTATCTTAGCATGAATGCTCTGGTCTCCACCACTTAACCAATTCATTCTTTTCAAAGTTCAATTGTTGGACAGTCATGATCAAATATTTGAAATTCAAGCTTTGAATTTATTTAAGATTTATCAAATCATGGAGTATGGAATCTTAACACCAGGAGAGTCCTTAGTAGTCATGCCATATAATCCCCTAACCTCAAACAGGAGAAATGTAATAGGCAAAGTACAGGGGCCCAAATGCTGAATTTCAAAGACTACCATAGGACCTGGGATAGACTTCTGACTGGGTCTTTTTTTATATCTGTTACCTGGAAAAGGTCACTTCATTTCTCTGTCACTCAGTTTCCTTTTCTGTAAAATGAGGAAGTTGGACTAGATGCCCTCCATGATCTTTGAGTCCAATGAAGGTATGGAGCTATGAGCCAGGAAGACAACACAAAATGTTGAGACTTGGCGAAAAGGTGCCCATGGCGAGGGTCCCAAAAGCGGAATGATTCTTGATGATAATCACACATTAGCTCATACATATTCTCTATCTGTCTGTTTGTCTCTCTCTGTGTTTCTCACTGTCTCTGTCCCTTTCTCTCTGTCTCTCTGTCTCTGCCTCTGTCTCTCTCAATGATATAACACTAGATCAAAGATTAATTCACTCATATGTTCTGGTTACTTCTCCCTGGGTGCCTGGTGTAAGGAAGCAAGCAATCATTGTAATCACAGTCCACCCAACCATAACATAGAAAAGCCACATTCCATTTAATTGTTCAAATCATCAAACCATAATTAAGCATCAAAAAAGCCTTGTCCTACATTCTAGAATATAAAGACAATAATAAGACATTCCCTGACTGCAAGGAGCTTCAAGTCTAAGGATGGGTGGCAACATGCATATCTGTAAGTTTATCAAATATATATACTATATTTATACACAGGTGTATAAATATACCAGATTATTAGAGAGGAAGGCAATAGTAATTGGAAGAATCAAGAAAGGCTTCACATAGAAGGTGGTACCTGAGATAAGCCTTGAGGTAAATGTAAAATTCCAAGAGGCAGAATAAGAAAGAAGAGCCTTCTGGGTCTGAAGGACAGCAAAGACTGTAACAGCATGGGGATGGGAGATTGGGCACTATGTGTGGAGAAGAGTATGAAGGCTAATTGGGTTGATAATGGGAACTCACTGATTTTTTTTTTTAGTAGGGGAGATAAATGAGTTTGACATGATTGGATCTGTGCTGTAGGAATATTTGGCATATAATGTGGAAAAATAGGTTGAAAAGGGGGTAGATTATAAGCCAAAAATCTAATTAAGAGGATATTATAATATGCCATATAAGGGATGATAAAGGTCTAAACTATGGTAATGGTTTTGGGGGGTGAAGAGTATAAGGAAAATGTAAGAGATCTTGAGTAAGGAGGATCAAGGAGATATAGCTACTAGTTGTATATTATGTTTATGAGTGGAGGGGAACAGTCAGCATTTACTTTAAGATTGTCAGCCTCTGACCAGAAGAATGGAAGCTCTAATAATATAATTTTGAAAAAAAAAATTCAGGGGATTTATAGTATATTCCATCTCAAGCAAATTGTGTCTAAAAAGGACCAGTGAACATTTGGAACCATAAATTATAGAGGGTTTTGTATTTTATCCTGGAAGCTACAGAGAGTCACTGGTGTTTTTTGAGTATGGGTATGACATGGTCAGGCCTGTGCTTACGGAAATCATATTGGTTGAATAAAGGATGGATTGAAGTGAGGAGAGACTTGAGGCAGGCAGACCCTATACCAACTCTTATAATAGTCAAGGTGTGAGGTGATGAGGACCTGCACCAAAGTAGGAGCATTGCCAGAGTAGAATAAAAAGCATATTGGAGAGATGCCATGGAAGTGGCATTGACCATCTATGGTATCAGACTGGATATTGAGATGGAGTGAGAGATAATAAGGAGTCAAGGAGGATACCTAGGATGTGAGCATGATGATCTATGAAGATAGTATTGTCATCTACAGTAATAGGGAAGGTAGGAAGAGAAGTGAGGCTTTGGGGGAAAGATAATTTTGTTTTGAACATATTGAGTTTAAGATATCTTTTGGACATCCAGCTTGATATGTATTTAAGACAGTTGGAGATGTGAACTTGGACATCAGCAGAGAGATTGGGGAAGAAAAGTTAGATTAAGAGTCACCAGCATACAAATGGTAAATCTATGGTTATTGATAAGATCACCAAGTAAAGGAATATAGAGAAAAAGAGTAGAAAGTCCAAGACAGAACCCTATAGATGATCTGTGGATAGAGGACAAGATCTAGATGAATATTTAACAAAGGAAGCCGAGGAGTAATCAGACAGACAGGAAGCTAATGAGAGAATGGTGTCCTAAAAATCTAGTGAGAAGAGTGTGTAAAGGAAAAAAGAGTGATCAATAATACCAAAGGTTACAGTGAGGCTAAGGAGAATAAGAATTAAGAAATGGCCATTGGACTTGGCAACTAAGAGATCTTTGGTAAATTTAGAAAAAGTAGTTTCAATGGAATGGTAATTTTTAAAGGGTAAAAAAGAGAGTGAGAAGAGAGAAAGCAGAGGAATCTATTGTGGGTAGACTTTTTGAGAAGATTAGTTACAAAGTAAAGACAAAATAGAGGATGATAGTGGGGATAGAAGGACTTTTTTGAGGATAGAAGAGACAAAGGCATGCTTGTAGGCAGCAGGGAATGAGCCAGTAGACAGGGCAAGATTGAAAACAAGTAATTGAGTGGGGATGACAGAAGGGGCAATTTGTTGGAGGGGACAGGAAGGAATGGGATCAGTTGAGCAGGTAAAGGGGTTAACCTTGGTAAGGAGTAAGGCCACCTTATCATGTGAGACAGTGATGAAGAAGGAGAGAGTTGCAGAAGTCATATAAGTGATATAAGATGAGGAAGAGGGGAGACAAAGAAGCTCATGGCAAATTACCTCATTTTTTTTTCCTATAAAATATAGGGCAAAGTTTTCAGCTGAGAGGGTCAGGGGTTGAGGAGTCATAGAGTTTTGAGAAGAGATAAAAAGGTTTGGAAGAACCTGGGGGGAGTGTGGGAGAGTGGAGTGATATGTTATTGACTTTAGAGCAAAGGTAGTTTTTTCTTTATTGCTGATAACAAAAGTTAGGGAAGTCAAATTTGGGAAGTGTTCAGATGTTTAATAAGATGGACCTATGAATGTCATTTCATTTCTAGACCAGGCAAAGACTAGAGCTGTGATGGAAAACTTATAGCGCGTGTGCCAAAGACAGCATGCAGAGACCTCTCTTTGGGCATGTGTTCTGTTGCCCAGAGTTAGTTACTAGAAAGGCAGAGGGACTCAGGTAGAGCTTCTCCCTTGCCCCTCTCCACCATACCTCTTGCCCCTCTGCCCAGCAGCCTAATGGAAGAGCTTACTCTCTTCCCTGAGCAGAGTGTCTGGGCCACTCCCTCCCTTTTGCCACCCATCCCTGTCTGGGGTATGATGGCAGGGGGAAAAAAAGGCATACTGAGTTTCTGGGGGGGGGTCAGAGCATAGAACCCAGGCTGGGAGGATAGGACATGGCACACGGTGTCTAAAAGGTTTGCCATCATTGGTCTAGAGCAGTGATTCCCAAAGTGGGTGCCACCGCCCCCTAGTGGGTGCTACATCAATCCGGGGTGGGGGGGTGATGGCCATAGGTGCATTTATCTTTCCTATTAATTGCTATTAAAATTAAAAAAAAATTAATTTCCAGGGGCACTAAATATTATTTTTTTTCTTTCTTTTTTTTTATTACATTTATTAATATTCATTTTTAACATGGTTACATGATTCATGCTCCTCCTTTCCCCTTCAACCCCCCCCCCCGCACCCCCCCTAAATATTATTTTTTTTTTCTGGAAAGGGGGCGGTAGGCCAAAAAAGTTTGGGAACCACTGGTCTAGAGTAATAAACAAGATCATCCAGAGACTATACAAAGGATAATTAGTTGAGCTGACTTAGAATATTATTATTAACTATCTGTTGCCATTGTTTAGAAACACTTCAGTGTATGACCTCTTGTTCTTCCCCTACAATAAATCATATAAAGTAGTTACTATTTGGATCAAGTTGCAGAGAAATCAATTGAGCCTTGATGTATAAATGACTAAGAAATATACTTTGTCACTGATTGCCTGGATAGGTAGAAATCTTTTCCACTAACAGTGACTGGTTGACCATTTTGTGGGTTATCATTGAGGGGAATCTTGGTCAGATTCAGGTTGGCCTACGTAGATTCTGAGACCCTTTCTATTACAAATCTGGAGATTCTAAAAAAGAAAAGCTCTCCTTCCTTTCCTTGGAACTTCTCACTATTTCTATTTCTTTTTCATCCTTAGATATTTTTGCTGATCCATTTTCCCTGGGAATGCTTTCTTTGAATTTCTTTTACTAGTGCTGTGTTAGCTCCTACTGCACAAGGGGTGATTACATATTTGACCATATACTGGGTCATAAACTTTTTTATTAAATTAGGGTAATGAAAATGTGCCCACAAACAGTGTCTTTAGTGAGTCCCCAGTGAATGTAAGGGAAACACTGGCGTCTGTTTCTTGGGTTAGCTTTAGAATCTTCAATGCTATCAAGCTGAAAGAAAAGGAGAGATTCAAGTGTTGGTACTCCCACAGGATACTCATTATGACCCTTCCATCGATCTCAGGATCAGAGCATCACAAAGTCTAAGAATTTCAGAGGCACAAAGTGGCACACAACACACCTTTGACTTCCATCCCCATCCCTTTCATCTCTGGAATTGCTGTTCAGCTTTCCAAGTTCATCTGCAAGGCAGGCTCTCCTAGAAGCCTTCCCTGAGATAATTGTTAGTCATAACCTTTTCTGTCAGATAGCACTCAGTCCTGTTTGTCTTGGTTCTGGGGTACTTGTCATTTAATAATTTGCATTATAGTTCTTTGGGCTATTCCCCATCTTGGACTATGATAAGTGTAAGGGTAGATATACTTTTGTATAATATTCTTTATTCTTAGAATGTGTTTCCCAGAAACAATCAGAAAACTCTGCACACAAATGCTAATTAATATTTGCTTCATTGTTTAAATCTGGTCCAATACCTTTGATGAAGCAGGAATTTCCTATGCAAGTCACAGACAAATGATTATCTAGATTTTGCTAGTGTTGAGGCCCTCTCTGCCTCCCATCACCAAATTTCTTTGGATCCACTCAAATTGTTAGTAAGTCTTGACTTACTTTGCTGAAATTTTTCCTTGATAGCTTCTGCCATTTGTTTCTAGTTCTGACCTCTAGGGCCAAACAGATGCAGTATTAGAAGTTTCCTTATGCATAATGCAGTTCAGATGCTCTTAAACCCCTAAGAGATGTTATGAAGTCTCTAAACTGGGATAAAAAAAATGCCATCTTTATTTTCATTTATTGTTAACTGAAATTTAACATTTCCTCCAATGCTGAATGTAGGGAACAAACTAAAATAGAATTATCATTACCTATGGCTTTGTCACCAGTAAAAATCACATATTTTTTCCTATTATATTTCTAATTCCTGTAAACCTTTAAAAATCGTATTTATGCTCTCATTTTTTAGATCCATTGCTAGATCACACATGGCTGAGTCTTCAGATGCTCTGAATATATGCCTGGCACACCGTTGGGCTATGAGATTCACCAGATGACCAAGTCAACACATATTTATTAAATACCTTCTACGTGCAGGACTCTGTGCTATGTGCTGAAGTTAAAATAACAATCCTTGCCTTTAAGACATTCACAGTATAATAATAATAGTAAAAGGTTAGGAATCTCCTACTGTAAGAGTTAAAATTGGGTTTGGTCAAATTAAGAGTTTTAAAAAAAAGTTGTTGGGGTTGCCATTTATAAAAATTAAATCTTAAGTCATGAGGCTGTTGTTAGCTTTAGTAGCTTTATTACACTAAGGTAGAGATAGTAAAGGTGGAAATGTAGGAAGGAGGCAGAAAATATTGCCTAGCTAAATACCCTAGTTAAATATCCTATAATTGCCATTCCAAAGAAATCCAGCTCAACTCTAACAAAGGCTCCCTCAGGTCCCAATCTCTAACCAGGAGTCATAGTAGTCTCTTCAGCAAGAGCCACTAAGGCAGAATCACTAATGCAGAATCTCCAAAGCAGCATAGTGATACCAACTCAGCAGAATCTCTCCAATGCAGAATTCCTCCAACATAGAAGTTGAAGTAGAAGCCCTTCAATGCAGAGGTAGTGCAATGTAGAAGTGTCTATTCAGCTCTCTGGTCTCACCTTTTATAGCACTTTTCCCACATCAATTCCTGTCTCTCTGGGTTCTACTTCCTTTTACTATGGGCTGGTCTATCACATCTCAGCAACCAATCATAGTTTCTTAATTTGCCTGGCACTGGTGGGAGGGGGAGGTTGGTGCTAGTGGGATCCACTTCTGATCTTTGAGGGTGTGAACTTCCTTTTCTAGTAAAAGGTTCTTCAAGTGTTTGACTAAGTGTGAAAGGAGGGGCACTCTGAAGTTCTTGAGTGATTAAGTTAAAATAAACAAAGGAGGATAATTCCATTTACACACTACCTTAGACCTTAGTAATCATCCTCTTGTGTAGCTAGAGGATGAAACTGAAACCCAAGGAAAAGGACGTACTTGCCCTTAATCTTAGCAAATAGATTCAAATCAATTCAATGATACAAGTATGATTCAGTTCAGGATTCTGAGGCCCAAACCAGGGTTCTTCCCACTATGCCATGATTGATTAATTACTTTTGAATATAACAGCTGTGATAATTAGATTAAGTCTACACTGCCCATCTTTAGATTTAATCACCAAAGGTGAGAACACCTCTAATTCTGGGAGGCCCATAACCCATGTGTGCTAGAGTGAGGGATGAATCAGAATCAACTGACACATCCCCAGGTGGTCTATGAGAATTGTCTTTTGTGATTGGACATGCAAATTAAGAGGGAGGAACAGGAATTGACGCATAAGTGACCCCTTTAAAAGGAGAAGGTCCTCAGTCAGTTGAGGTCTTTGGTGGAAGAGAGCATCTGGTGAGGACCTCTTCTGGTTCATGGAGGAGTGTTGGAATGCTCAGACTCTAGTGGGACCTCTGACTGCTTCCCTTTGAATTGTCACGTGGGTAAGTTAGGCTGACTCTTTTTTTTTTTTTTTTTTTTTTTTTTTTTTATAATTTTAAACCCTTAACTTCTGTGTATTGACTTATAGGTGGAAGAGTGGTAAGGGTAGGCAATGGGGGTCAAGTGACTTGCCCAGGGTCACACAGCTGGCAAGTGTCTGAGGCCGGATTTGAACCTAGGACCTCCCGTCTCTAGGCTTGGCTCTCAATCCACTGAGCTACCCAGCTGCCCCCAGGCTGACTCTTTCTCTCTCTTCCCTTGGTGTTTCTGGAGGCTCTACCTTCATGGAGGCCTCTCTTGCCTCTTAATTGTAAAAGGCCTTGTGGCTAGAAGCCTTGTTTAATTAACCTCTGTGCCCCGTTGCTGGGCCTCTAAATTCTTACCTGATCCGGGCCTCTGGTCTGGACCAGAGTTTCTCTCTCTCAATTTCCCTACCTTCAACCTTCCTAATTGCAAATAAATTTTCATAAAAGTAAATTTTGACTTGAGATTATTCTTAATTGAGGATTGATAATAGTTCAATCCTCTGGCGACCACCTTTTAATATATTGAACCCATAAGATCCCTTTTTCCCCCTTACACAACTATCCTAGTACTTGATGCCAGTGACCATGTCCTCATTAAGCCTTCTGTATTCCAGGCTCCATGTCCCTAGCAACCAGCTAGGCAAACAGGAAATTTTCCAGGAGAAGAGGGAAGATGGATAATGAGACTGAAAACAAAATAATGAATCAGAATGTTTCCAGTAGAGAGGGGGTAGGGTATTATTGCAGAGATAGTGCCACATCTGGAATCTTCCCAGGATCAATCTGTACAAGGACACTAAGTCAAGCCTCATCTTCCTGTGAGAAGAGGACCTAAAAGACTTGGAGAAAAGCTTGCCTTTTTCTGCCCTCTGTTTCATTGGGGGAAGAAAAAGAGTTTGTCTTTGGGCAAGATAAAAAGTCTTAGCTAAGGGGAGAATAAGAGAAGGGAAAACCCTAAATGAGGTGGGAGATCCAAACAAGGCCACAAGGTTCCAGAGGAAGAAGAGAATTTGAAAAGGTAATTAGAAGTGAAATTAGGGGGCAGTTTGCTTGGAATCTCCCTCTGTCTCCTTCTCTAGCTCAGTTACCATAAGCCAGCCACTTCTCTCTGAGAATCAGTTTCCTCAGATGTAAAAGTAAAATCAGGAACACCTTGAGCATGGACCATACTGGATTGTTATGAGGGATAAAGCAGGTCACATATGTAAAAGTTATTGTATAGCTCCCAGCTATAATTCTTATTCACAGGGGGTTAAGATATAATCCTGAGAGTGAAAGGCTAATGGCTCCCATTTCTGTAGCACTGTAGGGCTTGCAACGTTATCTGATGCTATCTTCACAGCAACCCTGTAAGATAGGTGTTTATTCCTATTTCATAGAAGAAGAGACTGTGCCTCAGGAGCTTAAGAGTTGTCCCCAGGATCACACACTTAGGAAATGTCTGAAATGGGCTGTAAACCAAGGTCTCCTTGACTGTAAATTAATTTTCCTAGTCACCATACTACACCAAAGCACCTCTGACAAGCTGGGGCTCTAAAAAAGATTTGAAGTCCTTCCCACAGAGCATTTATCAGAAACTGGGCTGGAATAAGTTTCTTATACTCAACATAAGTAGAAGGGGAATCCACAGAAATATTTATTATTCATTTCAGAAAAAAAAATGAGAGATTAAATCATGGTGTCTATAAAGTCTGTCAAAAGGATAAGGATGCAAGCATCTATTTATTTCACATAAAGGACTAGCGTACACTCTCCCTCTGAGCAATGTGTCTGGCATGGAGTGGCGAGCACTCCATGACTTGCCAAGCCTAATGACTGCTGCCCCTTTCTTCTAGTTCATACAGAGGAAGGTGCCACCAGGAGGAACCTGCAAATCTCTCCGTAGATTGTATAGACTTCAGTAGGCAACATAGAGTTAGGAGCAGAGATCTTTTTGTTGTTGTTTTGCTTTCTTCTGTTTTAGTCACTTCTGCTGATTGAAATTAGAGGCAGTAGAAAAGAAAATATGAAATAGGAAGTAAATAGTTGTTGTAAAAGATGATATCTGAGAATGGGATTTGATAAGTCATTGATCAAAAATATGCTGTCCAGAAAAAAGCCAATGGAAGGTACTTGGGGCACTTCACTAGACACCATTTACCTCCAAGTGGACCTTGATCCACTGATGAACACTTTTTGAGACTAGTAAGTAATCCATTTCTGATCCCGCCTAATTAGATTAACATCTAGTTCACATCTCTTCAGCTACTTAGTAACAGGGAAAACTCAGTCACATGATGGGCTGATGTGTAGGTACTTAATATCTATGACTATTCCCTGGTTTACAAGTCTAGTAATTGTTCAAAAAGGAAATGAGATGTGACCAATTCTTGGTGAATTCATGCTGAATCTTAGTAATTGTTAGTGCCCTCCCTCAGAGTTCACAAGTTAGTGCTTTCATAATATTTTCAGAATTTTAGTAAGAATGGAATCAATTTCCAAAGCCAGTCATTCAAAATACTTATCTTGCTCCTCATTTTGAAAATCAGGGTGACCCTTGCCCTTCTGCAAGTTATGGCATTCCTCCCCTTCTCTACATATAACAAATATCACAGGAAGTGACTCAGCAATACAATCATTTTTCTTGTCATATCCTAGACTTTAGGAGTTGGCACTTTGGTCATTAATATCAAGTAGATTGTCTCACTTACTTTATAAATTACAGTATCTTTTTACCTGGAAGATCAAATCTAAAATTCTCCATTAGGGTGTTTAAAGCCCTTCATAATTTTATCCTTTGCTACTTTTTCAGTCTTCCTGCACCTTACTGCCTTCTACATATTCTGTGATCCAGTGACACTGGTCTCCTGGATGTCCCCTGAATAAGACTTAAATTTTTTCAACTTGATATTTTCACTGGAGATCTTCCATGCTTTCTCCTCCCTTCCATCTGCACCACCCAGCTCCTGGCTTTCTTGTCTTTCTTTAAATCTCAGCTACCTACCCACTTTCAATTAAAAAAAATTTTTTTCCCAAACTTCCCCTTAATTCCAATGCCTTTCCTCAGTTAATTAATTGCAATATCTTTATAGATCTAATGTGTACATACTTATTGGCTAGTTATCTTCCCCATTAGTGAGCTCTGTAAAAGCTGGACATTTCTCTCTCTCTCTCATTTTGCTTTTAAGTGCTTGGCACATTGTGGGAAGCCATTCTATGTATTAAAACCTTTGGAGAAATAGGATCAAATTTAGGGCCTGTTATCTGGATTCCCTACATGACCAATCCAGGCTGAGGCAGTCTTTGTGTTTGGTCCTGGTCACCTGAGCCCCCAAAAAGGCTCTGGTACCAGCAGGTAGGTTAATCCAAAATCAACTTGATCCCTCCAAGAAGGCTATTAGGAGTCATTTAGAGAAACAGAGTCTGTAACAGATGTTTTATCTGGATCCCATTACAAAATCATCGGCAAGTAAAACTGTGTGTATGATTTTTCTGCACTGCATGTCAGGATGCAGACTGAATGGGCCATCTAAGATAAAAATCTGAGGCTCCTCTTTTGACTCAGTCTTTGATCCCCACCTTTCTTAGAATTCTTATTGGAGACCTTTGAAGTGGCAGACCAGCATCTACTGAGTTAATGATTCTTTTCCTAACAAATGTTAATTAGATAAGAGTGCATATTCAGATTAGAACTGGCTCCTTTAGGATTTGACTGGTGAGCATCTCCCTGGGATATTTCCTCTCCCAGAATTATCCCTACTAATTGATGGTTGGAATTTGGCCATTGTCTTGGTACTTATACCTTTACTCTTTAGACTTTAATGGGTTATGTATGATCTGTTACCCCTTCATAGCTGTGTTCTTTGTTTGAAACCAGTATATAATAAAATCCCAAGCCCACAGACTTTGGGACAGCATGGGCTAACCACTAGTCTAGTTGTTCTCATTTTCTTTCTCCTGCCTTAACCATCCTATGCCACCACGCCGCTCAGGACCCCAAAAAATCATATAGAGGCATGGCCCCCTATAGCACATAGTATATCCTTAATAAAGTTGCTGACTTGACTTTGAGTTGACTTTGAGCTGATTTTGCCTTTTGCTTAGCTTTCATTACTGTATCTAGCCCTATGACCACACTCTATGATTTTTCTTTCCTTGGCCACCACTCCCCTAGATGGGCTGTATCTCTCTATTTTAATTTAGTCTCATTGAATACAGTGGCTCTATTTGTACTCCCAGGACCTAATCCAGGGGCTGGTAAAGAGTAAGTCCACATAAAATGTGTGTTCATTCATCTTATATGAACAAAATTCCATCCATCACAAGTAGTAATCCTATCTATACTTTGGTTTTTTTCTTGTCCACAAAGCCTTTTAGACTATTTTTATCATTCCTTAACACCCTTAGTTTCTATTCAGCCCCAAAGCCCCAAAGCATTACTCTTGAAGAGTACACCATGGCTATTCTCCAAGGAGTAACTAAACTAAAGAGAAGGGTGCTTACCATCAGAACACTGATTAGAGATGAATTAAGTTGGCTCCAATAACTCATGATGATCTGTATATTCAAGGCCTGGGGACAGGAAGTGAGATCAGTGTTGGTGGTAGTAAAATTTTATATTGGAGGAATAACATGAATGTTGATTTTCTAAGTCAATATGAGGCCAGCAGGGATTCATTTCTATTTGAGTTTGACATCACCACTTTAGGGCACCTAAAAAAATCCCTGCAGAGTCTTCTGAACATCACAAAAAATGTTTAGAGAAAACAAACACATTAGAAACTGCTAAAGAGTCATATGCCTAGTAACAATGTGTGGAAAGGAGAAGGTTATGGAGGATGGGGGTGGTGGGAATAATGGAAGGATTAGATAGATGAGAAGAAAACATGGAATGAGTAGTGAATGTTTTCTCTATATAAACCTAGATCTAGATATACTCATTTTGATATGATGGGGGATCTATGATCTCATTAGTCCATCCAGGTGTGCCCTCCAATGATACACATCACAACCCATCCATCACTGCCCATCCTCTGTGACTCTTGCCTTGAGTGTGTAGGCTGCAACACATTACAAGTGATGAATTGTACTGAAATAGCAGCATAATGGATGCTATCAGAGAGAGATATGAGTGGAGGGGGAAAATGGGCCAGTCTTACAGCTAGAGAAAAAGATACTCTATGAAGAGTCAATGTCATCCATTAGATTCTATATAATATCAAGTAGTCTTAGGGAAAAACCCAAGCACTTTGTGGGTCTCCCTGGATAGGATTTATGGGAAGAATGAATAGAAATCCATATAATTTTTAAGAGAGGAAATGTGCTTAGTGGTTAGAGTATTGGCTTACTAGGCAGTAGGAAGGGTCTAAACTTCACCTCAGACATCTACTATTTGAGGGATGCTGAGCAAGTCACTTAGCTTTCCTGAGGCCTCAGGTGACTCTATGATATCATGTTTGAGAGCAGGTTCTGTCATGCATTGGAAGGTAAGGGGGTTTCCATCAATGAAGAGACACCATCCATTATGAAAAAAATACTTATACACATACACACACATATGAAATGCCTTTTATTAGCCAAAGAGAAAGCAGGAGTGAAGAGACACACTCTGGAAATGCAAATCCATGCCCAGCTTACCTGGCCAAGTTACTTACACCTAGCCACCATCATTTTGCAGAAGAATAAATTATGTCTGAGAGAGGAAGATGCCTTGGTCTTGGTTACTTAGAGTGCCAGTGCCAAAGTTTGGGCATCGACTAATTTCCTGATTCCTGTTTAGGCACTCTTGTGATAACAAGCATAAGTTTTCATTAAGTGCCTGCCATGTACATTTGGAGGTCAGAGTCAGGTGCCTGGGTGGAGAGAATAAAGAAAAAATAATATTGATGAGTTTGCTACCTCTCAAATACTGACATTCCAGTGTATCTCTTGTCTTTTATAGACTATCAGGACATAATTAGATTTGGGGGCCAAAAGGGATTTGAAAAGTCCATTTAACCCAATTCATTTTGCAGGTGAAAAAAATTGATTTCCAGAGTATTTATTATTTGCAATAAATTACCAAGGTATCAAGTAGCAATTCAGAATCTGAACTCAGGTCTCATGACTCCATTTCCTAACCTCTGTGATGCTTTATCTCTGATGGGCAATTTGTGGTTACTTATGCTCAAGGGGCAAATCTTGATGCTGAAATGTTATATAAACAATGACTTAGGAAGTTTTCTAATCAAGTGCACAACAGAGAAGGGGTCACGATGAGAGTGAGAATTTGAATTCATTTTATTTTTTCTCTCCTATCTTGGATTAAAAAGTCCTTTAGTCTAGAAGCCAGTGATTCACAGCTTTGCCGTTTTTCCTTGTGGTTCCTTAAATATTTTGTAGGTATGTTTGAGTGGAAAATGCAGCCTTTGAAATATCTTTATTTGACCAAGAGTCCCCAAGTGACATTAAAATAATGATTATCACATATTTTGCATTTCATGGAAAAGTGCATCAAAATAATATCACTCATCTTGGCCTCACCAATGAAAATGATTTAGGAGCCAGTGCCTAATTTGGGATAGATTGCGGCAGGCCTGCAATATACGTCCTCATAAAAGGCCCGAGAGCAGGGAGGCTTCCTTGTTACAGGAATACTCCACTGTCTACAGGGAGTCTTATTTCTACTTTATATATTTTCAGAAACTCGGCTGTTTACGAAATTTATGTGCTAAAGCGAGTAGTCGGTCCTACCTGGGTATAGAGATGTATGGCCGTCGGTCCCCTATTCCACAGCAGACAAAGAAAATACATCGTTTCTGTCCACTAGAAATGCAATTTATGGGAAGAAAATTCCTCACCATAAATTGCTAAATGAAGCCTTTGGATTTATAGCTTCCAAGTCCATGTACTGCCTTCTCTCTCCAGTGACCCATAGGACTGGATGCAGGCACTCAAGCTCATTGGGATACCTACCTCAAACAATCTAGAGCAATTTAGAATGTTAATTGTTCTTTTTCAGGAATAGCAGAAGTATCTAGGAGATGACTGGGAAGGGAGGGATCTGACATTCAAACAAAGCCATCTCAAAGGCAAGATATGTAAAATAAAAGACAACTAGGGCTAAAAAATGAGACTGAGGATTGGAAAGCTTTTCCCAGTATCTGAAGGGCTGTCATATACAAGACGGATCCTCATTTATTCTGCCTAGCCTCAGGGGGCAATACTAGGAGGAATAGAAGAAATGAGCACCAATTTCTCACTAGGAGAGCTATCCAGCAGCTGAACATGGGAGAATGTATTCCCCGCCACTGGAGCTATTTGAATGGGAGGGTGAATGGTCATTTGTCCATGCAGTAGTAGAGGGGAATTCATGCCATAGAAGTGGACTGGATTAGCTGGCCTCTGAGCTCTCCTCTAGCTTAGAGAGTTTGTGATTCACTGTTACCATGAAATGTCACTTACTTGCTAGTTCCCCAAAATACTGCTCAATGTATTTAAACAAATCACAGTTTTACAAGAGTGGAGCTCAGAAGAACATGTCAAAACATGAAACATGATGGCTGTTTCCATGTCACATGAGCTGAGTGTATGCATGTAATGCATATTTTTTCCTTTGAGAAACAGTATTTTTCCTTAAAAAATATTTAAAAGCAATTCAGTTCAACAAACATTTACCGAGTTCTTATTTTATGCATGGATAATTAGAAGCTTCATAAAATTATCAAATGTCAGAAATGAAAGAGACCTAAAGGTGTAGCCCATATATACTGGAAATTAAGTTCACTGAACTATTCTTAAGAACCTGCTCTATGACAGACCGTGTGAAAGTCACTGGGTATACAAAGGGCCCCCCAAAACCAATTCTGTTCTTCTGCTTCAGTGAAACAATGAGGGGCAGGGACGGAAAAGAAATGTAAAGAACACAAAAAATATAAAATAATTTTGGGAGAAAGAGGAGTCAACAGCTAGAGGCAATCAAAAAAAAAAAAGAGCACTGCATTTGGATTCAGAGGCCTCAGGTTTTTCACCAAGCTCTCTTACTTCCTCTGTGAACCTTCATGAATACTTCCTTGAGCTTTGGTTTCCTCATATATAAAATTAGGTGATCATAATATCTTCAACATGTCCTCTTACATAAGATCAAAAACAAGATCCAAAGTAGAAAAAGCCTTTGAACAGAGAAGAGAGAATGTCAACACTGTGGAAGGCAGTGTGTTATAGTAAAGACTCCTGACTGGAGTCAGAGGTTGTTGTTCAGTTATTTCAGTGATGTTCAACTCTTCATGCCTCTATGTGGGATTTTCTTGGTAACTACACTGAAGTGATTTGCCATTTCCAGCTTATTTTACAGGTGAATAAACTAAGGCAAATAGGGTAAAGGGACTTGCCTGGGGTCACATAGTCTGTAAATATGGGTCAAGATTTGAAGTCAAGCCTTCCTGACTCCAGGTCCAGTGCTCTATCCACTCCACCACCTAGCTGCCCTTGGGAGTCAGAGGACCTGGTTTCAAATTCCACCTCTGCTGCTTACTACACACGTGACTTTTGGCAGTACTCATGCCCCTTATGTGCAAAATTAGAGTATTGATCTAGATGACCTTTCCATCTTGTGATCTCATAATCCTGTTACCTAAGAACAAGAATGTCAAAGCTGAGAGAGAGCTCACATCCAGCAACAGAGAATGTGAAAGTGGACAGAGACTTTAGAACATTGAATATCAGCTGGAAGGATCTTTTTGGAGACCATCTAATCCAACTTCCTCATTTTACATGGGTTCAGAGAGAGGAAAGGTCTTAGAGACAATCACACGGCAAGTCAGTTGCAAAGCCAGGACTCAAACAGATGCAGGTCCCCTACCTCCAGAGACAATGCTCATTCTATTATAGTATAGCCATTCCGAGATACATTCCTTATACCTTAGGGAACAGGCCCTTAAATAATTAATTTATAACTGGTTCAATCTGGTTCAAAATAATATAACTGGTTCAATACCATGAGTCATTATTCATCTCTGTCTGATATTCAAAGCCTTCCATGAACCTTTGGTTCCTAGCACCTCTGACCTTATTTAGCACTTTGTAAGATCCTAGAACTGGAGTTGCAAGGAACTACAGAAGTCATTTATTCCATCACCATCACCCTCCTTTTGCAAACGAGGTACCTAAGATCTACCGAGGTTAAACCAATTACCCAAGGTGCCTAGGTCATAAACATCCCTTAACAAGGCAATTATTTGATATTTTGAGATATAATTATTCTATCCTTACCTCCCTTTCTCTCCCTCTCCATTTTTCTTTCCTTCCCCCTCCTCCTTCTCTCTCATATCTTTCTCCTTTTCTCCCCCACACTTTCCTTCACTCCCCCTTCTCTATCTTTCTTATTATTCTCTTAGACGGTAGTCTCCATGAGGATAAGATTTGTATCTTCTCTAAACTCCAAACAGGGCTTTGGATGTATTTATTTCAGTATTTCAAGAACATGTTGCAGGTCAGGAGTAAATATACTAGTTTGGGTAATGTCCGGGAACGGGATGCAGAGGAAGGGAACATGCATTTTTATGTACCTGCTATGTGCCAAACATTGTGTTAACCTCTTTACAAATATTATTTCACTTGACAGATTATCTAATCCAATCCATCAAGTCTTTGTTAAGAAGATATGTGCCAGGTACTGTGATTGGTGCTGGGAATATAGAGACAAAAAAACTCTCCTTGCCCTCAGGGTGCTTACCACATGCAGAAGAACTCCAAGAGGATGCTTAAGGTCAGTGTCAGGAGCTCTAGCTATGAGACACACTCCCTTCACTCTTTCAGTGCCATTCGGGAAAACAAGGGAGACAGGCCCAAGGAAGCCATACTTCATAAGGATGGTGTGTGTGTGTGTAAACTCAGACACAGGAATCAGAGGATGTCTGTGACCTGTGGCAAGTAGATCCCTGCCTCTAGGCCTCAGTTTTTTCTTTTAAGGGAGGGATCTTTGAAGCCTCTTATAATTCTTTTTTTTTTTTTTAATTTTAAACCCTTAACTTCTGTGTATTGACTTATAGGTGGAAGATTGGTAAGGGTAGGCAATGGGGGTCAAGTGACTTGCCCAGGGTCACACAGCTGGGAAGTGTCTGAGGCCGGATTTGAACCCAGGACCTCCTGTCTCTAGGCCTGGCTCTCAATCCACTGAGCTACCCAGCTGCCCCTCTCTTATAATTCTTAATTGTAGGATCCCATCATCTGGGAAATAAGAGTCTAGGTCTAGGGTCTGGCAATCCAGAGAAGAGCACCAGAAAGACACAGAGGGCCCTGTTAATGCCCAATGAAAGATGTGGTTGGATAACAAGTGAACAAGTTTACAAGAGGGGGGCATCTGGGTGGTTCAGTGGATTGAGAGAGAAAGGAGGTCCTGGATTCAAATTGAGCCTCAGATACTTCCTAGCTGTGTGACCCTGGGTAAGTTACTTAATCCTCATTACCTAAATCTTAACACTCTTCTGCCTTTGAACCAAAGTGAATAGAGACCATCCAAGGGAACAGAACTTCAAATACAAATTTAATGTAATTTAAAAAAAAATTATTAAGTACCTACTACATTTCAGAGACTGTAATCAACTTTGAGGATAAAAAAAAATCAAATCAAAATAGTCTCTACTTTCTTTTTTCTTTTTCTTTTTATTAATTAGGAAAAATTTTCCATGGTTACATGATTCATGTTTTTTCCCTCGCCTTCTCCCACCCCCTCCCATAGCCAACACACAATTCCACTGGGTATGTGTCATTGATCAAGACCTATTTCCATATTATTAATATTTGCACTAGGGTGATCATTTAGAATCTACATCCCCAATCATATCCCCATCGAACCATGTGATCAAGCAGTTGTTTTTCTTCTGTATTTCTACTCCCACAATTCTTTCTCTGAATGTGGATAGCTTTCTTTCTCATAAGTCCCTCAGAAGTGTCCTGGATCATTGCATTGCTGCTAGTAGAGAAATCCATTACCTTTGCTTGTGCCACAGTGTATCTGTCTCTGTGTATAGTGTTCTCCTGGTTCTGCTCCTTTCGCTGCATCAATTCCTGGAGGTTGTTCCAGTTCACATGGAATTCCTCCAGTTCATTATTCCTTTTAGCACAATATATTCCATCATCAACAGATACCACAATTTGTTTAGCTATTCCTACTTTCTAGGAGCTGAAATAAGCTGTGAAGGGGCTTGAATGCCTGACTGGGGCGTCTGATCTTCCAGCTGAGAATGGTTTGGAGTAGCAGGTTGACACAATGGAAGGTTTATTTTAAGTTTTCAGTTCTCAGCAAGGTATACCATCACAAGGTATAAGAATGACTACCATGAGAAGAGGGAAAGGATTGCCCAGATTTGGGGTGGGGGGAAAAGAAAAGGAGCACAGATGAAGGAGTTATGCTTATGTCAAGGAACTTGAAAGGGTCAAGGAAATGGGAGGATGCAAATCTGATGAAGCCCTAGTATCAAGGGCTGAGTCAAATGATAGTAAGAACAGTTCATTATATAATTAGTTGAAACTGGAAAAAAAAAAAAACACCTCCACATGAAAAGAGACTTGGGGGAATCCAAATGATTCTAAGCAGTCCATGAACTACCAGCTCACCTATAATGGGTTGCTGGTAACAAATGGTGAGAGAAGAGTGCACTTCTCAGGAGAGCAGTCAGGAGGAAGGAAATTTTTCAAAAATGTTTGATAAAATTCCACATCACAGATGAATGTCTAAGGTGAAGAGTAATGGAATACATGAAAAGCTGGCTCAAAGAGCTGACAATAGGGAGAGAATTGATGATATAAGGGGCAAAGAGGAAGGGGAGCCTAGCTGAGGACAAGATGTCATTTTTAAACAGCTACCCACAGGATCCCATCCTTGTCCAAGACTACTGCACAATCCACACTTAATGAAAGGTGCTGGACCATTCAAAGAAGCAGCAACCAGGTCTCAAGGGCTTTCTGCTCTCCTTACCTCTCCTTCACATGCAGATTGGCTCTCTGATTATAGCTGCTCTTCACAAGGATTCCCAGCAGGGTCTATAGCCATGACAGCCCAAGAGCCAACTTTCTCTGCCACTTACTTGGAAAGAAGAAATCCCTCTTCTCTCTGAACTCCTAGGGTTTAGCCAGGAGTCTTAGGAGGCATACCCCAATGAGCCTGTGAATGGGGCCCCTACCACAAGGAAAGATTCAAATTGCTGTAGTACATTTGAGGTGGAGGGGATGATCAAGAGTTTAGTGAAACCCCTTCACAAACTGAGTTCCCCAAAATGGGTCTTTTTATATGCTGAATAAGACAAGGAGGTGGAGGACAAGGCAGGGGAAGGTGACTTCTGGCATCAAGGAGCTGTAGGACTCTGGAGAGTCATTTTCATGCTTTTGGATCTTTAGTCATATTTACATGACCTAATAGCTAGATGATGGATAGATGAACAAATAGATAGAATAGAGATAAATATGTGCGTATACGTATGTATAAATAGATGTATAAACATTTGTATATGTGCATAAACACAAGCATATGTGTTACTATATGCATATACATATATACTTCTACCCATACATATTTATACATGCATACACACATAAATGCAAAATAGATACCAGATAATTTATTTGAGGTATGGGAGAGAAGACATTAGTAGCTAGGTTTGGGGGGGGGAGGGGAGTTGTAGGAAAGACTTCATATAAAAGATGAGAAGACTTAAATAAAGCTTGAAGTTAGTAAATACAGAGAGAGAACATCCAGGCATGAGAAACAGCCAATACAAAGGCAAAAAGATGAACTATCTCATTTAACAGTCAAGGAACTGGGATTTGGGGAGGCTAAGTCACTTGCCCAAGCTCAAAATGGGAGCATCAGAAGCAGGATTCGAACCCACATCCTCTGACTGACCAGCACTATTTCCTATTACATCAAAGGGATAATGCATTACACATCATTGCAATGAAAGTGTTTTATAAACCTTCAAATACTATTGATGGGGGATGAAATTTAAGTACTAAATGTAAAACTCTATACTAGAGATGCTCTATAGAAAGATAACTATTATAACAAAAGACTCACAAATCACTCTCTTTAAAAAAAGGGGGGGAAAGTCTCCAACTTTCCTGGGATTACTTGTTTGTCAGGCTTTGTAAAAGTCAAACATCAGGCCCAGAATTGGAATCAAAAGTCCATGTACAAGTTTTGCAAACATAATGCTGCCCTCATGATCCCAGGGATATCATATGAAGCTTTTGGGTTTCATCCCCAAATGACTTCACCTTGGTATCTTCTCCATAATGCTAGGGTGAGGGTAAGGGTGGGGGTGTTTGGAAGGGGAAAAGGAAAAAATATTTTGTTGGGGAAGTTTATGTTTGTAATTATGAGCCATCTGACAAATCTAATCTGGGCAAACTTCTTCCTGCTCCATTTGCAAACGGCACCAATACTGGAGCCCATTATGCAAACATTGTCAGAGAAGCATATGGGATAATACACCAGGAGAGGCCATCAAGGCAGCCAAGCACAGAACATCAATATGTTCGAGCTGGAGAGGTGAGTGTACAGCGGAGAAAGACAGAGGATTGGAAATGAAAACGGGCAACACTGAAGGTGGCAGAAAGCGGGGTGGCGCTGGTCCCCGACCCAAAGGACTTCTGTAGAACAAGGATTCGCTCACACAAGGAGAGGTGGGTGACTGCAGTTTCACTTGCAGGCTGAGTGGGTTTCCTTGACAATATTCTATCTAAGACATCCTCTATCCTAGAAACAAACGAAACTTCTTCTTATAAAACTAAAAGAAAGAATGTCAATGCTTTCTGCGTTCCAGAATCTCCAAGCTGGAAGGGGTTTCAGTGGCAACTTAATTTAATTTTTATTTGAGCAACAGCACTGCAGAGGAAGTATCCTCCAACCTGCCCTGGAAGTCCTCCAGTGAGAGCAAACCCATTACCTCTAAAACCAGCCCATTCTCCTACAGAACAGCTTTCATTTTTTAGGGTTAAGGGATAATGGATTTAGAGCTGGAAAGCCCCTTAGAAGTCATCCAATCCTATCACTCAGACTGCAGAAACTGAAGTCCAAATAGCTTCAGTGCATGTCCAAGGTCACATGGGTAGTAAGTGATAAAGCCAGGATTGAAGCCCCCTTCAAATACCAAATCTTGTAGTACCCTGTCACCTTGTAATTTCTTCCCTAGCTCTTCACTGGGGACCAAGTTAAACAAATCCATTCTGTATGAGAGGCAGCTTGGTATAGAAGATGGGGATCTGGCCTTGGAGAAAGACTCCAAGATAAGTTCTGCCTCAGTTGCTTCAGTGATCTTGGCTAAGTCACTTGACATCTCTTTGCCTTGGTTTCCTCATATGTAAAATGATGGCATTAGACTCAGTGGCATCCAAAGTCTCTTCTAGCTCTAAATCCAGGATCCTAATCTGTCTCCAACACTAAAGTGTGGCACTCCATTAGCTGCGTAGACATAGTAACCATCTCTAACCAAGCTATGCATTGGGATCCTTTATTTTTCTGGTCTAATCTCAGAGCTCTTCCTTATCCTGGGACCTATCCCTAGATTAGCAGAATAGAGTGGAATTCTGTACCTTATCAAATAGTCACATAAATGAGAAAAAACTGGCCAAGTTTACTCTACATAGGACAAAGGAAATCAGAAATGGAGGTACAAAATCTATCCTATATGGTAATGAATGGGATTTATAGAAAGGGAAGCTGCTTTGATTCCATGTAATGCTTGTTGACACAGCTCTCACTGGCGTGTTCTAGGATATTAAATTGACAAACAGGGATGGTTTGACATGCGCTCTTGATATGCAGGTGCCTGTCAAGGGTGCACACGGCCCCCCGACTATAATGGGAACAAAGACTGCCAGATAATGAGAATGTGCAGGGAGCGTCTAGGAGGAATGTTTTGTCACAGTGATTCGCATTTCAAATATCTCTGAATCCACCCGGCTCCAAAGATGAGCTAATTCATGAAGGAAGTGGGGTGGAAAAACTATCCCCATTGTTCCCAGAGCGAGCATGCCACATTTTTAAAAAATTTAATTAAGACTTTAAATCAGGTTTGTGTAATTAAATTTAGGCTGTGAGTAAGCAGGATGATAGATGTGCCTCTTTCGTTGACACCCGATGTGAGGTGAGGCATTCACACAGAGCAGAGTCTGGCTTCCATGTTTTGTGAGCATTTCTTCACATTACCACTGAGCTTAAAATGCTACCCAAGGTAAAGGAAGATGAGATGAGGATTAATCTCAGGGGAATTATTTAGTAAGGGAGAAAGGAGATGGAAATCAAGATTCAGAATGGTATGATGGGGAGAAACCCGAGTTAAGTTTAACCCATAGATAGGGCTTCCAGATGTCAAGACTCTTGACACTCACCAACTCCAACATTGGGCCAACCATGAAACCTCTGTGAATTTCCAGTTCCTCATCTTTAAAGTGGGGGAATGGTGAGCGGTATCAAAGCCTATGATCTGTCAAATGGGGAAAATTGTACCAAAACGCACCATTCCAATTTGTTGGGAGGGTCATGAAAGACAAGGTCACTGAAACTTAGAGTTAATTTAGCATCTAGTCTTTGTAGTCCCTTTACAGAAATAGCCCCTTGGCAATAACCTCAACAAACGAGAGCCCAAAGTTTTCCAGTGAAGGGAAACCCACCACCTCCCAAGATAGCCCATCCCACTTTGAGATCATTCTAGGGGTCAGAAAGATTTTCCTTGTCCTGAAAGTGACAAATGCCAGGACTTTGTTAAAGAGACTGTTACAAAGAAAAGACTGTTTAGTCAGGAGACCAGGGTCTGAAGACTGAGGAGGGGCAGCATTTACCATATCTATTCACTTCTCTGTGCCTGAAAATTAATGAAGCAAAAACATAGATGATGTCTACATCTAGCTCTAATTCTGTGATTCTATGAATCATTTGAAACCAATCCAACAATCAGAGCGGATAGTGTTGAATTTGGAATCAGGAAGATCTGGGTTCCAATCCCATCTCACCTAATTCCTAGCTATGTAATCATGGTCCATTTTCCTCATGTGAAAAACAGGTAATTCATTGGAGAAGGAAATTAAACACTTCTCCAGTATCCTTGCCAAGAAATGCACGTGGATAGTATGGTCCGTGGGTTTATGATGTATCAGGCACGACTGAATAATAACAACAATATAGGTATTATGCTGCCTGTAATGTCTATGTCATAGTGTTTCTGTGAGATTCTGAGAATGATCCCTTTTATAAACTTTATAATATCATGCAAATTTCAGTTACTATCCCCTATAGCTGAACCCACCCTTCTCAATTAATAAAAGTTATTTTGTTTGTTTGCTTGTTTTCATTTTTTATTTTTATTTATTTATTTATTTTTTTAAAACCCTTACCTTCCCCATCTTGGAGTCAATACTGTGTATTGGCTCCGAGACAGAAGAGTGGTAAGGGTAGGCAATGGGGGTCAAGTGACTTGCCCAGGGTCACACAGCTGGGAAGTGTCTGAGGCCAGATTTGAACCTAGGACCTCCCGTCTCTAGGCCTGGCTCTCAATCCACTGAGCTACCCAGCTGCCCCCTATTTTTATTTATTTTTAATATTTTTTTAAACCCTTAACTTCTGTGTATTAGCTCCTAGGTGGAAGAGTGGTAAGGGTGGGCAACGGGGGTCAAGTGACTTCCCCAGGGTCACCCAGCTGGGAAGTGGCTGAGGCCAGATTTGAACCTAGGATCTCCTGTCTCTAGGCCTGACTCTCAATCCACTGAGCTACCCAGCTGCCTCTGTTTGCTTGTTTTTAAGTTTCTGTAAGTGCCTACCATATTCCAAGCACTGGTTTAGGTACTAGGCTATCTGACTGGTTGATTTTCATCCCATTGATTTTTTTTCTCACGACTAGCTAGAAGTTCAGAGCCCTACACTATTGTGAGACTTTCCATTATGTCACTTTTTAATCTATAGGCTTCTCTTCTTTCAGGTTTCTCTAATCAGATTGAGATGATTGGCCTAGAGAGCATTGTTGATACTAATGAGGAGTCAGAAATCTTCTAAAGAATTCATATCGACTGCAGAAATGAGGACTTTGCATGGAAAATTCCAAGTCAGCAAATAACAAGACCCTTACCTGGTAGCAAATGAATGCTTCAATGATAATTTACAGAATAAAGTGCAAGGAAGACAAAGGACTACAGGGCTGTAGCTAGTTATGAGCAGAGTACAAGAAGCAGGTGTCCAAGGCGGAAAGAAAGGGAAGACAAATGAAGTCACTGATCCATTCCCCACTGATAATTGGAATGGGCTTCATTAGTATGCACCAGACTGAAGAAACCTCTGCAAAGATGTTGGACTTCCCATAGGGAGTATAAGAGGACTCACATTCAGAAGCCAGAAACCCAGATGGTGTTACAGGGTCTGTTCTCTGAATGGATTTTATGCAGGAGAGTTTTGAGTATGTACCAAGGATCTTTGAGTACATCCCAGGGATTTCAGAGGACCTGGTATTAGTAGCTGAGAGACTGAAACCAAGAAATGAGAAGTACTTGGCCAAAGAACCTTTCCCTAGGGTCACCTAGTTATGTGGAAAATTTTCCTGAAATCAAACGCAGCAGAGCAGCTCATGCTAAACCTTTTACCCAATGCCAAGTGGTCATAGTCTTTAAGAACTTAAGGTCAGCCCAAAGTCCATAGAGTATGTTTCATAGGTACAAAGAAGCAGCAACACTTTCCCAGCCAAGAATCATAGAGAAGAAAGATGTCTTCATGGAGATGAGCCAGTCTTGCAAAAACAAGAATGAAGGGTAACCTGTGAATGAGGAGTACAAGTACTTCATTGACACCCAGATGTTGTGAAGAGATCTCAAGGAAGGTCCACAAAGGATACCCTGAAAAGGACTGATAGGAAGACATATGAGGACAAACCACACAGAATGAGAAGTTATGGCAAGGGAGGCATCCTCCTCGTTGGAGAGAGTGGTCATATTTTATAATTCCAGAATCATCTAACATGGACTGAGTATCAATGGTAGTAGAAGTAATTATAATTGTTGTCATATTAATAGCAAGAAGAAAAATAATGGTGATACTATAGGCAGTATCTGCATCAATAGAACCAAGAAAATTAGTACCAGAAGTAGTAGAAGTAGTAACAGTGTAGTACCACTAGCAATAATAGAAGAACCCTCTCCTCACAAGAACTTTATGCAGAAAGTAATGAAAATATTATTATTCTGATGAGGAAGCAGGCTCATGGAGATAAAGAAATTTTCTTTTTTGATTCAATTCCTCCCTCCCCTCTCCGTGAAGCAGGAATACTAATACATACCTTACAGGATTAGTGTGTAGTTCAAGAGAAAAGGAGGGTCTGGTGCTTTGCAAGCTGTTGAGTGGTCTATCATTTTGAGTTGCTAAGGTTGTTAATGTTTGTATCCTTATAGAATTTAGCTAAAGATATTGGGGACAACCTCACTAGTTTGGGTGATAATTTAATTCTATTATTCAAGTATATAAAGAGCTATCATGTAGAACTTTACTTCTCAGGATTCCAAAAACTTGCTAAGACTATTAGTTGTAGAGTTGCTTTAACTAGAATTGTTAAAGGGAGTTCTCTCACCTAAGAGTTCACTACGCCAATGAAATCACAGATCTAGTCCCAGTATCTTTATGTGGAAGAAGGATGACACTTGTTCTATTTGGCTCCTGAGGGAAGAACCAGGAGTAATGAGGAAAAGTAGCAAAGAACCAAAGTTAGATTCTATGGTTGATAATAATGAGATATTCCAAAGTAGAATGGACTCCCTTAGGGAGTGGTAAGTTTCCCCTCCATGAAAGTCTTCAAGGAGAAGCCACACAACATTTGTCAGATATGGTGCATCGGAGATTCTTATTTAAGGGTGGAATGGACTTAGCATCAACTAAGGTCTCTTTCAAATTTGGTGTTGAGGTCATTAGAATTTAAAGTATAAAAATACTTCTCACATACACCAATACCCAAGAAAGTGACATTGCCAAGGAGATTCGAGATTTTTCCCTGCCAGAGGAGGTCCAAAGAACACCTCAAAAGAATCGTGGGGCAGTTAGTGGACACTTCCTAATGTGATCTTTGAAGAGTCACTTTGCCCCAATTGCCTAGTCCTTCTGCCTTGCAACTGATATTCAATATTGATTCGAAGAAAGATGATAAAGGTTAAAAAAATGTTGTAGGCTTTTTGTAGTTATTATGTCTTTCAAAGTTGTGGGAAAAGTTTGCATTCTGCTGGAAGTCAAATATGACCTTTACACCTGTATTTACCTGGTGAATGTGCTTATTCATTCATTCGTTCACTTATTTGTTCATTTGTGCCTTCATTAGTTTGTTCATTTCTTTCTTTCCTTTCATTCATTCATTAGTTCAACAAGTCTGCATTAAGCAAATAGTAGAGGTCATATGAGAAGCAATTAGGTATAGAGAGCACCAGAAGGAACTTGAACTACATTAGGAGTGCTGTCTCTGACCCATCCTGGCCACATGATCTTGGGAAAATCCCATAACCTCCCAGTGCTGCAGTACCTGAGGCTAATTGGCAGGCTAAGTTTTTCCTTGCATTAGCAGAGGGAAATTCTTCATTCAGACTTTCCCTGGACCAGTGAATTCACAGGTTTGGTCCCTAACTGCATAAGAGCCCAGACAGAACCTCTCCTCTTCTTTTATTTTTTTTTAAACTCTTACTTTCTGTCAGCATCAATTCTAAGTATCTTTGCCAAAATGAAACTAACTGAACAACTCCAGAATTAGCAGAAAAATGAAAGTTCATTGTCAAACAGATTGATTCAGATTTTGACACACCCTCAAATTTCTCTCTCCTTTGATTTAAGGGTTAAAGAGTAGAGAACTAAAATCCCGCCAAAGACTTCCTTTAAAGGGCACAAACCTTCCACTTAACTCCATTTCCCTCATCAGCTTGGCCATTCAACAGAATATCATGTCCTAGCCCTGAGTGCACCCTGGTGGCTACACAATCACCCCAACCTTTTCAACTTCCTTTTATGAGTTATTTTCTCTCATTGGATTTTAAGCTCCTTGAGGAAAGGCACTGTCACTTTTTTATTTGAATCCATATTGTCTGGCTCATAGTAGAAACCTAATAAATATTTATTGAATTAATGACATAGTGATTGAGATGGTCAAGTATCCAAGGACATGTAGTTGAAAATGGTCTGGAATGAAGTCGAATCTTGGTTCTGTCTTTGACCTACTTTGTAACTTCAGGCAAGTCATCCTCCTACTCTAGACGTCAGACTCCTCAACTACTAAATGGTTTGATTCGATGCTCTCAGACTGTGAACATAGAAGGGAGCTTAAAGATCATCTCTCCCCAAAATTTAATTTTACTAATAAGTAAACTGAGGCCCAAAAAAGAGAAGCCAAAATCAGAGTGAGTACAGTGAGAGGTTTAAATAAAAACCTTTTCTAATATGGATATATGTTTTGCATGGCTTCATGTGTATTCTATATCAAATTGCTTATCTTTTCAAGGAAGAGGGAAGGGCAGGAGGGAGGGAGGAAGGGAATTTGAAACTAAGAATTTTTAAAATGTATATTAAAAGTATTTACATGTAATTAGAAAACATTTAACAAAATTAAAAATATAAAAAAACAAAAAACAAAAGCAAAGGCCTTTTGAACCTAACCAATTCATAAGTCAAGAAATTGTAGTACCATACATACCTACTACATGCAAAGCCCTCTTCCAGGCTCTGGGGATATAAACATAAAAATGGAAACAATATATTCCTTCATGGGATTTACATTCTACTAAGGGATAAACAAAACAAAATATGAATACAAATTAGTTAAAAACGCATAAAATAACATCAAACAATTTTGTGAAGGGAGGATAACTATCACATCAGGATAGAGATTGTATAGGAGGGAACATTTGGACTGAGTGTTTAATCAATCAACAAACATTTATTAATAGCCTACTATAAACCAGTAACTGGAGAGAGAATTTTAAAAATTATATATTTTTCACCAGTTACTTGTAAAAACAAACTTCAAAACAAGTTTTCCTAATTTATATGATTGAACTTATCTTCCTCCCTTTCCTTCCGATATATATATATATATATATGCATATATATATATA
>NC_058134.1:302379222-302449222 GCF_016433145.1 Gracilinanus agilis
ATATATATATATATATATGCATATATATATATATGTATATATATAATACACATTTCCACATTGTTAATTTTTGTGAATAATCTTGCAAAATCAAAACTGCAAAACATAAACTCAAATAAATAATGGAAAAATTGTATGCTTTCTTCTGCATTGACTCCAACTGTTTTTTCTCTGGAAGTGGATAGCATTCTTTGCCCCAAGTCCCTGAGAATAGTCCTGGATCATTGTGTTACCAATAATAGTTAAGTCTATCACAACTGACCATTCCACAATATTGCTGTTACTGTATACAATATTTACCTGGTTCTGCTTATTTCACTCTGCATCAGTCCATGAAGGTCTTTCCAGCTTTCAGAAATCATCCTGCTCATCATTACTTACAGCACAATAGTATTCCATCACCATCATATGTAACAATTTGTTCAGTCATTTCTCAATTGATGTACATCCCTTTACTTTTGATGATTACTGTTTTATAGTACAGTTTAAGATCTGGTACCACTAAGCCACCATCCTTCACATTTCTTTTTCATTAATGACAGGCTTTAGAACAGAAACAGGAAGCCCCAATAACATTGTTTTTCTGTTCCTCAATTTATATCAGATCTTAGACAAATGCATAACACACTCCCTCCCAGAAAGCAACCAGTGAACTCTCCAAACCTCACCCCCCATGTTCCATTATTTTTTCTTTTTTATACAAAGAAAAAAGTGGGAATGATAAACATAGAGATCCCAGTAGGCAACAGGAAACAACCCCCAGCTAGGCAATGGAAAGCCAACAAAATGATTTCCAACAAAATCCCGCAACTTGGAGACTGGGACTCTCTACCTTTCTCAGGAATATCCAATGAAGTTAATTCAAGTAGCTGACCGTCCCCAGAGACAATAAATAGAGGTGACCAAAGTTGTATTACCACTGAAGCCCTCTAATCCTATAATATCACATGATTCCCCCACTCAGATGGGACTCTACAGCCTCTTCCACTAGCATCAGACTTTCTCCCCACCCAGGAGGGACATCGTAGCCAAACCCAGTGTCAATGGCCTCCCCCTTGCTGCTTCTTTCCTCCATTGCTATATCACCTTACTCTGGTATCTTAGGTCAAACCCCGTAAGTTGAATTCATATTTAGTTCCTTTGATATTCTTGATCTTTTGTTCTTCCAGATTAATTTTGCTATTATTTTTTTTTAGTTCTATAAAATAGTTTTTTGGTAGTTTGGTATGGCATTGAATAAGTAAATTAATTTAGGTAGGATTGCCATTTTTATTATATTAGCCTGGCCTACTCATGACTAATTAATATTTTTTTTTACTGTTTAGACCTAACTTTATTTGTGTGAAAAGTGTTTTGTAATTGTGTTCATTTAAGTCTTGTGTTTGTCTTGGCAAATAGATTTCCAAGGATTTTATATTGTTTAAAATGATTTGAAATGGAATTTCTATTTCTATCCTTTGGTGCTGGATTTTGTTGGAAATATGTAGAAATGCTGATGCTTCATGTGAATTTATTTTGTATCCTGCAACTTTGATAAAGTTATTAATTAACTAGTTTTTAGTTGATTCTCTAGGATTCTCTAAGTACACCATTACATCATTTGCAAAGAGTGATAGCTTACTTTACTCTTTGCCTATTTTTAATTCATTCACTTCCCTTTTTCTTCTCTTATGGCTAAAGCTAACATTTCTAGTATAATATTAAATAATAGTGATGATAATGGGTGTCCTTGTTTCACTCCTGATCTATTTGGGAAGACATCAAAATTGGCCCCATTGCAGATGATACTTGCTGATGGTTTTAAATAAATACTATGTATTATTTTGAGGAAAGGCCCTTTTATTCTTATGCTTTCTAGTATTTTCAATTGGGATGGGTGCTAAATTTTGTCAAAGGTTTTTTTCTGAATCAATGGAAATAATCATGTGATTTCTGTTAGGTTGGTTATTGGTATAGCCAATTATGCTGATAGTTTTTTGAATATTAAACCAGCCTTACAAACCCAATACAAATCCCAAGTGGTGATAATATATGGTCCTTATAATATATTTCTATAGCCTCCTTGCTAACATTTTATTTAAGATTTTTGCATCAATTAAGGATTGTAAAAGTGTCTTACTTTGTTTTTGCACCTTATTTGTGTCAAAAATAATTTAATAGGACTCCTTCATTCCTTATTTTGCCAAATAGTTTATATATTATTAGAATTAATTGTTCTTTAAATATTTGATAGAATTCACTTGTGAATTCATCTGTGCCTGGGGATTTTTTCCTTAGGGAGTTCACTGATGGCTTGTTCAATTTCTTTTTCTGATATGGTATTATTTAAATATTCTATTTCCTTTCTTGTTAATCTAGGCATTGTATATTTTTGTAAATGTTTCATCTTTTCACCTTATTGTTATATAATTGGACAAAACAGCTCCTTATTATTGCTTTAATTTCCTCTTCATTGGAGATGAATTTAGCATTTTTATTTTTGATTCTAGTAATTTGACTCACTTCTTTCCACTTCTTAATCAAATTAACCAATGCTTTATTTTATTTGTTGTTTTTTTCCATAGAACCAACTCCTAATCTTATTTATTAGTTCAATAGTTCTTTTATGTTCAATTTTATTAACTTCTCCTTTGATTTTTAAGATTTCCAATTTAGTCTTTAATTGGGAATTTTTAATTTGTTATTTTTCAAGTTTTTTTTTTAGTTGCATACCCAATTCATTGATGTGCTTTTTCTTTATTTTAGTGATATATAAATCACGGCTATA
The DNA here is from genome assembly GCF_016433145.1 of Gracilinanus agilis. NCBI lineage: Eukaryota > Metazoa > Chordata > Mammalia > Didelphimorphia > Didelphidae > Gracilinanus > Gracilinanus agilis. The sequence continues at coordinate 302,381,990 of NC_058134.1, forward strand.
ATTCCCCCCACCCCACCGCCAAGTGCTGGCTTTGGCTATATTCCATAAATTTTGATAAGTTGTTTCCTCATTGTCATTCTCCTAAAGGGAACCAGAGATTGTTTTTATGATTTGTTCTTTGACTCACCCATTTTGAAGAATTATATTATTTAGTTTCCAACTAATTTTAATTTGCTTTTCCATGAACTCTTATTGATTATAATTTTTATTGTACTTTGATCTGCTTTTCTGTATTTGGATTTTAAAGTTTTTATCCCCAGTAAATGGCCAATTTTTGTGTATACTATGTGCTGCTATAAAGAAGGTATATTCTTTTTTATCTTCATTCAATTTTCTCCAGATAACTATTGAATCTAACTTTTCTAAAATTTCTTTCCTTTCCTTTATTTATTTTTTTTTGTTTGTTTCTTTAGTTTTATCTAGTTCAGATTGGGGGAACCTGAAGTCCCCCACTAGTAAAGTTTTACTATTTTCTCCTTAAGCTCTCTTAGTTTCTCCTTTAAAAATCAGGAGGCTATATACCATTTGATACATATTTGTTAAATACAAATACTTAATGCCTATCATTATCTATACTACCTTTTAGCAACACATAATTATCTTCCTTATCTCTTTTAATCAGATCTATTTTTACTTTAGCTTTGTCTGAGATCATGTTTGCTACTCCTGCTTTTTTTTTTTTAATCTCAGTTGAAGCTTAATAACTGCTCTATCCCCTTTTTGTGTGTGTCTACCTGCATCAAATGTGTACCTTGTAAACAACACATCATAGGATTCTGGTTTTTAATCCACTCTGCCATCAACTTTTGTTTTATAGGTAAATTTATCACATTTACTTTGACAGTCATGATTGCCATCTGAGTATTCCCCTTCATCTTGTTTTCCCCCTTTTAATCCTGCCCTTTCTCCTTTTACTCAGTCCCTTCACAGAAATGTTTTGCTTTTAATCACTACTCCCATTTCCTTTTCCCTTATATTATTCCACTTTATACCACCACCTTTCTCATCCCCCTCCTTCTTTTATATAGGATAATATAGGATTCTATGCCCCAATGAATCTGGCTATATTCCTTCTCTGAGCCAATTCCTATGAGAGTAAGTTTTATGTATTACCCATCACCACCTTCATCTTCCCCTCCACTGTAATAGGTTTTGTTCCTCTGAGCCTCTTTTTTTTATTTAATTTATCCCATTTTACCTCTCTCTTCCCATTTCTCTCAGTGCAATCCTCTTTTTCACTTCTTAATATTTTGTATATCATCCTAAATAGCTTACTACTACTGTCTGTGTATACTTCTTCTAACTACTATGATAATGATAAAAACTTTAAGTTAAAAATATTATATTTCTATATAATAATATTCACAAGTTGATCTTATCGAATCCCTTAAGTTTTTCCCTCTTTATTATTTACCTTTTTATATTTCTCTTCAATTTTGTATTTGGAAATCAACTTTTCCATTTAGTTCTGGGCTTTTGGAATGTTTGGAAATCTTCTATTTTATTAAATAATCATATTTTCCCCTGAAAAAAATATAGTCAGTTTTGTTGAGTAAGTGTGTCTTGGTTGTAAACCCAGTTCCTTTCCCTTCCAGAATATTATATTCCAATCCTTTCAGTCCTCAAAAGTAGAAGCTGCTAGATCCTATGTAATCCTTGACTAGGGCTCCATAATATTTGAATTGTTTCTTCTGCTTGCTTGCAGTATTTTCTACTTGGCCTGGAAGCTCTTGAACTAGGAAATAACATTCCTGAGAGCTGTCATTTCAGGATTTATTTCAGGAGGGGATCTGTGGATTCTTTCAATTTCTATTTTGCCCTCTTATTCAAGAATATTAGGGCAGTTTTATTTGATAATTTCTTGTAATATGATGTCTAGGATTTTTTTTATTATGACTTTCAGGCCATTTAATAATTCTTAGATTGTTTCTCCTGTATATATTTTCTAGGTCAGTTTTTTAATTATATATTTCCCATTTTTTTCTATTTTTTCATTCTTTTCATTTTGTTTTATTATTTCTTGCTGTCTAGTGAAATTATTAGCATCTTTTCCCTCAATTCTAATTTTCAAAGATTGATTTTCTTCCATGACCTTTTGATCCTCCATTTCCATTTGGTCCTTTCTACTTTTCCTGGACTTCTTCTCTTCACTGGATTTTTTACCTCTTTTTCCTGTAGATCAGTTTTGTTTTTTATAGGAAACTCTTTTCTCCATTGGATTTTTGTGCCTCTTCTTCCACTTGATCAAGCTTCTTTTTAAACTATTTTTCTTGCATTACTTTCATTCCTTTCCCCCATTTTTCTTCCACCTTTCTTATTGATTTTTTAAAATTCCTTTTCAAGCTCCTCCAGTACCTGAGACAAATTCCCATTTTTCCTTGAAATTTTGCATCTAGTTGCTTTGCTCTCACTATTCCTGACTCTTCTTTGTCTCAATAAAATGTTTATATGGTTAGGTGTTTCTTTTGATTTTTGCTTATTTTCCCAGCCTTTTTTGCTTGTGTACTGGGAGTTGTGAAAACTGTTAATTCTGTTTCTTCTGCTTATGGCTTACAGGACTTAGGGCATTGGGAGGAGCTAGGGGCTTCACCTCAGTGCAGGTTTGAAAGGGCCAAATGCTAAGGACTTCAGAGTTTCACTGCAGGCTGGTACCAAGGCTTGAGACTTCAAGGGATGGATATTGGATGCTCTGCTATTGATTCAGGTGTGGTCTTAGGATCTTAAAGTTTTCCTATGCCCAGACTTGCAACCTGGTGCAGAAGGTGAATGGTGGTCAGCCAGCAATCCTCTATGTGCAGTTTTACTTCCAGTTTCCCAATATCCTGTGAAAATAGACTCTCTCTCTCTGCCTATCTTTTAAGTTGTTTTCCACAGGAGAGATTCCTCACTCCACCTCTTTGTTGATTTAGTGACTTCAGTTGTTTTGAGGTGCTATTTTAAGATTGGATTGGGAGGATTCTCAGAGCAGTTCCAACTTTAACTGCTACTAAGCCAGCATCTTGACTCCTTCCTCCCGTTCTCTATCTTTAAGGAACTTATAAGACATCACGGTATAGAGATAGGGCACTCAATTGAGAACTCTCAAAGTCAAATTCTATTTTGAATCTTGATTGGCCTTGGGCAATTAATTTAATTCTTCTATGGGGATTGGAACTTGATGGCCTCAAATATCTCTTCTAGCTCTAAAGCTAAGGCTTTTCTAAGAGGATAGTACATTCCCCTCAGTGAAATAAGAGAGCTGCAAATAAATGGTAGTTTACTATTCTTTCCTTTAGCTCTAAGGTCACTTCTAGATTCAGAATGGATATAATTATAGGTTTAAATCCCATCTCTGCTACTATCCCCCACCCTGTGAGCCTCAGTTTCCATCTCTATAAATTGAGGAGGTTCAACTGGCATGATCTGTATGTATTCTTCCAAATCTAAATCTCTAGCAGTTTCTTTCTCAGTTGTCAACCATTCCAAGAAAACTACTTTGATTAAAGTCTTTCTGAAAACATAGCTTACATCGTCCTCCTTTTCCCCACAAAAAGATGATTCAATTGTGCTTTCTTCCTCTTTTGCCTCATTTCCTCATTTTTATCTCTTAAAGAATAATGGCAATATCTTAATTCAATTGCAATCATTTGAAGTAAAACACCACTCACCATTAATCTTGGAGTGACATTACTTTTTGTAATTAAACTCTCAAGATTTGTAATTCTCTACCCAGAGAGATTCTTTCATTGCTGAAACTGCCCATCCCTCTGGCATTTATCTGATAGAAATTGGCTTTGCCACTTGAGAGGAATACATCCTTTCACAGATGGCACCCTCCCCTCCCAGAATCAATCAGTTTCATATTCTGGATCTCTGTATCTGAGTTCCATTTTTGGTGACTCCTTCCTTCTCTCATCCCTTATCTGCCTCTCTCAGTCACTCACTGGAAGCTGCCTCTGCATTTCTCTAATACATTATGGCAGTTTCCTTTTTTGAGTATTCAAAGATATGTTTTCTATGGCTATGGTGGATTAGAAGAAGCTCTGAATCTGAACTTAGAAGACCTGAGTTCAAGGCCTACTTTTGCTATCCCCACCTGAATGACTTTGAGGTTGTCACTTAACCAATGATTCATTCCCGTGTTTTATTAAATTTTACCAAATCTCACAATGTGAAGAGTTCATTGAAATCATTCAATCCAACCCATACCATAACAAGGATCCAATGTACAACACATGCAAATAATCCCTAACCTTTAGTCAATGACTTCCAATAAGAATGAACTTACTATTACTCAAGGCAGTCCAATATATTCATAGAGAACTGTAATTTTGAGGACATTTCACTCCAAATCAAACCCAATCTACCTCTGTGATATGCTTCCATTGGTTCCAGCTTGCCCAGTCTCTCTGTGACTCAGTTTTTTCATCTGTAAAACCAAGTTGTGTAATTATGTGATCTGTAAAGCTTTTTCTAGCTCTCAATAATGAGATATTTACAAAATGCTTTGCAAAACTTACTATTTAAATGCAAATTATTATTATTCATATCAATACCACCATCATCATCATTGATCTGTGGTCATACGATAGCCAAATTAATGACTTCTGGGAAACTACCATGTTTCCTTTTCCTTAAGATTTTTATTTATTACTTTGTCTTTACTCATTGCCTTCCTGAATAATAACTTTGCCCCTAATTTTATTTGAATATGTTGATTCTCTCATGTTTATTTGTGATCCACAGTGTGAAACAGTGACTAATTTAAATTGTACTGTTGATAAACAAATCCACAAAATTAACAGATGTGTTTTGTAGATGTGCTTATTCGCAGTCATGGCATCCATGACAGAGGGAATTGTTGGAGAATTCAAGGCTAGAAGCGACCTTCTAGACAAATTACTGGCCAAACCTTCATTTTACAAATGTGAGATTTAAGGGAAGAAAGGCTAAGTGATCTATACCAGATCATCTAACATAAATCACAGTATCCTAACTTAAAGTCTGAGGTTCTTCTTGCCTCTCTTGACTGTGTCTGTTAAAATGTGAAAAGGCATTGCCTGTGGGTGTTGAATCAGGAAAAAAGATATTATGAGCCCAAAATATTCCCCCTATTTCTAAAAAGGAGCATACCTATTTTAAAAAAACTGTATCAACATAGAATAATACACAAGCAAAAGCAAATCTTGAAATATAGAGTGCACGAACCCTTACACCTTTCATTCATTAACTTTGGAACCCTAAGCAAGTCAGCATTAAAAATCTATTTTCCTGAATGGCATACTCTTGGATAGGAAGATTTCCTTGTAATCTGGTTATCAATATGTAAATGAAATACCTAGCTGAGGCTGGTAAGCAAGCAGAGCCCAGTACAATGAGGAAAGGATGGAGCTGTCACTATTAACAGTGTCCCTGTGACCTTCATAATTTAGTCTATTTTTCTGCCTTGGATTGATCTGGAGGGCCTCCATGGTCCTTTCCTCCTCTGAGATTCAATAAAGTTTAATATGACATAAAAACTTACTACAGTAACAATAACAATCTCTCTGTTACTTTTGATTTTTAAAAGCTAGGGAACTAACTTAATTCCAAGGTTCCTTATAAGTCTAAATCTCTGTCTTGTACATTTGAAGGTAATTGATTGTTTTTTGTCATTTTTTTACTCAAAGAAGATCAAAATTATACAACTTTGTAATGAACAGTCAATGTATAGTTTGTCTCTAACTGTGGCTTCAAAGGCTCAATCACAGGTAAAGCACAAATATATATGAACCTGTATGAATATGTAAGCCTGTATGAACATTTGGGATGGAGATGTTGCTAAATTTTCACATAAAGTATTCTGTTTGAACTACTTCAATTCTGCTTTGCTCATAGAACACAGTTCCTTCTTTGATGGGGGCACACCGTACTGTTCTACATCATTATTTCTCAATTTCCACAATCCTTATCACAATTCTTCAGAGAGAACCTGAGAGTGTCCTTGTATTACTTCTTCTGCTGTTCTCCATAAAATAGTCTGTTAGGCAAACATGCATTTAACATTAGAACATTATGATCCTGTGATCCTGTAAACTTAAAGGTACATCTCTATTAAAGTGATCTCGGAATCTGTTCTTGACTCTATTTTGTCCAAAATTTGTATTTCACATTTGAAGGAAGCCATAGAAGGTATACTTATCAAATCTGTAGGACTATGAAGTTAGGAGAATGATAGAGTGAAGACATCATACAATTTTTTTCCTTCAATAAAACAGCAATCATCATTAAAAACCCATTTGTGTCAAGCACTGCTTAAAGAAATAAAAAGACAAAAGTGAACTAGTCCTTCTCTCAAGAACCTTACAGTCCTCTGGAGAATAATACTGGAAGACTTCTAGGTCTCTTCTTGTTCAAAATCCTATAATTTTATGATGCTGTGATCTTCTGGGAGGGATTGCTAACATGTTGATGACAATGGCAAAATGATTCTTCAAATCAATGAATCTGAAATTTAATAAGAATAAATGAAAAATAAATCTTCAATTTGGTTTAAAAAAAAACAGCTTTTCAAGCATCTGATGGAGAAAGTATACCTAGAAATCAGTTCCTTGCTGGAAAAAAAGGAATAGAGAGATCTCTGCATTTAAGTAGATTATAATCTTCCTGTGGGTGAACAGCTGAAAGGGCAGACAAATGCTAGAGTTATCTTCCACAGCATTCAAAGGGAGGTAATATTCAGAATGAGGGAAATGCTCAAGCCACTGCACCATCAACAGACCACACTGGCAGTGATGTATTCAGTTTAAGGCATTGACTAACTGTGGTGTGTCTACAAATGTCTCGCAGAATGGCGAGAGAACCGTACACCATTTTATACACAAGTCATTTGAAGGACCTGGGGAGTATTAAAAGAGAAATTTGGTGCTTGCAATGAAGAAATGGACATTATAGTTGGCTTCAAGTGTTTGAAGGCCTGACACATGGTGTAAAGGGAATTAGACTTGTTTTGCCTGTTCACAAAGAGTAGAATTAGAAACAGCAAGTAGGAGTTGATATACATTTTATTTAATTAAAAATAAATTAAAAATAATAAAATTAAAAAAATAAATAAAACTAAATTAAAAAAATTAAATTAAATTAAAATGTTCAATTTAAGGAGCATTTATTAAGCACTTACAATGTTCAGGCCCTGTAACGGTTTTACAAATTAAGGCAAAAAACAAATAAACAAAGACAACCAGTCCCTGTTCTTGTGGAGCTCACAGATTATTGGGAGAAAATAAGATGAAAATAACTACATGAAAAAAGACATATATAAAATTTAAATACATACACACATACACACACACATACACACACATATATAGGAAATAATTGACAAAGAGAAGGAGTTAGAATAAAGTGTGATTGGCAAAGGCTTACTATGGAAGGCAGAATTTTAGCTAAGATTCAAAGGATGCCTTGAAAGTAATGCAGTGACAAGGAGGGAGAAGATTCCAGACAAGGGAAAGTGAAAATGCAGAGTTGGCAGGTAGAGCATCTTATGGGACAGAAAGAAAAGAGTATAGAGTTACTGGATTTTAGAGTATGTGGAGGGAAGCCTGGTGCCATAATATATGGCAATATATTAGGCATAAATTCATTTAGTAGGGTAGAAGAAGATTAAAAGGGTAGAAAGGGGCCGAGATATTAAAGCCTTTAGATTTGCTACTAAAGTTAAGAGGGATTCATTGTAGTTTATTGAAAAGGGAGGTGACATGGTTAACTGTACCCTTTAGGCTTAGGTGTCTGAAAAATGGAAGGGAGCTGCCACAGGATATGCTGTGTTCTTTCTTCCTGAAAGCTTTCAGAGACTAGATAACTATTAACAATGTAGAGAAGGAATTCTTGGTCAGTTTTAGGTAGGAATGGGCCACCATTCCAGCCTGAGATTCCATAGGCCAAGCCCACTCCAACAAAAGACCATAAATGCTAGGATTCAGTACCAGGTCCTTTGGCTCCCCAAATAGGACTCTTCTCACTATATCATGCTATTCTCTTTGCTATCTCTGACATTCTGTAGTTCTATAATTCATTACAACCTCCCTTTTAATTTGGCTGACTGGTTGGTTCAAAATACTGTAATGGGCTTATTAGTGTTAGTAGATGGCATGTTCCTGGAGGAAAGGGTTTGTCTCATTTTTGTCTCTGAATCTCAGATGCCTAACATGGTACACATCATAGACTAGGTACTTTATAAATGCTTCATTTATTAATTATTCATTCAACAATCACTTATTAAATTTCTACTGTGTACAAGGACATATATACAAGGCACTAAGAGAGATGCTGAATTTTATCATTTATCTACATGTCCCATGTCTCATTTTCTGGATCTTTCTCCCACTACTGAAGAGTAGGATGCTTTCTCCTCCTTATTTTAGCATAACTTACCCACACAAGACCACCCAAAATGGTGGAGGTCAAAGTTGGGGGCTTCAACTGGAACAATATTGGGAACCATATCACTCCTCTGCTGTTCACCTGCTCTATTTCTTAATCTCAACGCAAGACGAACTCTCTTTCTGGTCACCTCAGTGTGTTTTAGGCCACTTCTCCATAAAAAAGAAATGACACCTTTCCTCCCCCTCAAAGAGGTACCATCTAGACAAGGAGTATACTAAGTCTTTTGGGACACCCTGGATGAATTCCATCTCCACCATCCATGTTAAATAAGTTGTAAGAGAAAAACTTTCATTCATATACATATTTACTAAGCATGTGTATGGAAGGAAATGAGATAAATGGAGTTCTCACTCTACTGGGAGATAAAGTGTGGCCAAAAGATAGAATGTAAGTTTCTTGGGGGCAGACAGATTTTGATTTTTGTCTTTACTCCCTGTCTATCACAATACTTTAAAAACATTAGGTACTTAAGAAATTATTTTTATATGATAGCAAAGGAAAGTCATGATGTTTTGTGAGGCTTCAGAAGAAGAGATCATAGAAGTGACTTAGTTGAATTAGTTCAAAAAAGGACTTCTAGATGGAAGAAGGATTAATTTTGTACTGTTTTATCCTTGGGAGCAAAACAAAATACAAGGGGAAATAGACAGATGCAAAGACAGAAATTTTGAATTGAAGTCAAGAATTTCTTCCTAGCAATGGGAGACATTCTGAAATGGAGTGGGCTGACTTGGGATCCCTCCCATTGAAAGATTTAGGTAGGGGACAGATGACAACTTGTAGCCTACATTACAGGGATTCTTTGAGGAATATAGGTTGGACTGGGAAGTTACTATGGTTTCTCTCAATTTTGTAATTCTTGAGATATCTCTTTTTTTCCACCTGGGAATATCCAATATGGCTGCATGAAAGAGACGGTATTTGAATGTACTTCAGAGGATGGGCAGGATTTTAATATGCAGAGTTTGGTAGAAATATAGTTGGTACCCATGAAGGAAAACAAAATTTAAACAAAGACCCCAAGGCAGAAAAGCACATAACATTACAAAGAATTATGTCATTCTTATTATAACATCATACAAGAAACATATTTTATCTACACAGTATAAAGCATTAGGTTAGGACTAGGACAAATTATAGGGTCTAGAGAAGACTTATGTCTTCATGGAATATCACTGTAATAAATGAGTCGTTAGAGAAATGTAAGCCTAAAGCTGAGTTCTGAGAGGTGAAGATCATTGTACATGAGGAGAATCAGGTATTTCTTCCTGGAGGAGGCAGCATTGAAGCTGAATCTTAATCAGAGAGGAAAAGGAGAGAGAGAATTCCAGGTACAGAGAATAGCCTGAGCCAAGAAATAAAGGGTGAAGAAAACATGGGCCATTGTCAGAAGATTGTCCAGCTTAGCATGAGTGAGGATTCATAAAGGTGAGTGGCATTAAATAGATCTAGAAAGGTACCACTCTCTATGGAGAGACTAGAATGGCAGGCAAAGAAATGTGCCCAGACCATATTACAGTAGACTTTGAGCAGTGGAGGGATATGAAAATGTCTATACTCAATGCCTCAATCACTGACTTGATGACAGAGAAAGCAAAACAAACCAACAAACACATATCATTCTGGTTGGAATACATAAAAGATGGATTGGAGATGGGAAATATCTATATGGAAGCTATTATATTTCTTCTGCACAATGATGGGAATGAAGATCTGATTTAGGTGGGGTAACAATGGATGAAAAAGATGATGTAGCAAAAGTGAGAAGAAATGTAGCAAAAAGAAGGTTGGATAATGGATTGGCTGATAATGTATTTGTACCATTGAATATACAAAATCAGACTAGAAAAGCTGCTTGGAGACCAATTCCAGAGGGCTATGAATAACAGGTAAAAGAACTTGGACTTGTATCGTATAGGTATTTGAGAGCTATTGAATGTTTCTGAGAAAAACTCTGGACTGATGGTGATGAAAGTAACATAATAGGAAGATCCTAGGACCTTCAATTTAGAGGAGACCTTAGAAGCCATCTGTCCCATCTCTGTCATTTAAAGGGTCAGTCAAGAAGTCTGGTTTGGAAATTCTGTGCTCTGATCATGCTATTAGGTTATTGTTCTCTTAAGCTGATCCTGTACAGGAATTATACCCCTACTATCTGGAAACTGATAATTGCTCAAATGTTCTCCCTCCAGAGCAACCCTTCACCCCAGGGACCTTCCCTCATTGTCTCCCTCTACCCTCTCTCCAATTCCCTGCCCATTGCTAAACCTTAAAGCCTGAGCTTCTACAGACCAGCCTTGATGATGATGCTAATGCACGCAGAGCTGGGGAACAGACAGTTCTTGGGCCTTCTTTTTGTCTCTTCAAAGAATATGACAGCACTCAGGGTAAATCAATAAATACACAGAATTACGCGGATGCCTTCTTTGAGCCAGACTCTTTCTTTCCCCATGATCATTGTCAAATATTTACTCAGAGCTGAGAGTGCTTTGAAAACTGTTTCTTTGGCTGAGAGATAGGGTGGGAAACAATGATTTGTGTCACTGTCACTATGGAAAAAACCGATTCCCAAACTCCTCCAAGTAGGATCCACAGCCTGGGCCAGACACTGTCATTTTTTTTTTTTCAGGTAAGAATACCATGTCTTGGTCCATAAAGGTCTGTATTACACTTTCCTCCCATGAATCTGTCATGATCTAGAGAGTTTAAAGGACTTGTATAGGAGAGACTCAAATCCAAAGGACACCACACTGCCTCTCTCCCTAAAGACTCTGCTTAGCTTTCTTACACTAAGGGGCCAAGGCACAGCCACAGAAACGGATATCATTGTCCCTGTGTCTTGGGATACCACCCACACTTTGAAGGACACAACTGGCTACCCAGACTCAAAGTATCTCAGAATTCTTTTTGCTTTCAGTAGGATCCTGTCAGAAGACTCTGTCACTGTACTTTAGTTTCTTCATTTATGAAAGCACAGGGCTGGGCTAGATGTCAAAGCACCTTTCAAAAGTTTTAGACTTGGGGGCAGCTGGGTAGCTCAGTGGATTGAGAGTCAGGCCTAGAGACAGGAGGTCCTAGGTTCAAATCCGGCCTCAGACACTTCCCAGCTGTGTGACCCTGTGAAAGTCACTTGACCCCCATTGCCTACCCTTACCAATCTTCCACCTATAAACCAATACACAGAAGTTAAGGGTTTAAAATTAAAAAAAAAAAGTTTTAGACTTGAAGTTAGAAGACTTGACTGAGTTCAGATCTTGCCTCCATCTACCAATAGAATGATTATTTCAAGGTAAACACAGAATTGACTTATCTGGAAACATTTTGTATTCCCTCATTAGAATGTAAGTTACTTAGCTCCAATAATTTTTGCTTTAAAAATTCAGTATGATTTTTAAGATGGCTTAAATTTCCCCCTGTATTCCTCCCCTTCCTTCCATTATTTCATTTTTTGACTTGGTATCCCCAGCTTATGGCACAGGAGCAGACACATCATAGGCATTTAATAAATGTATGCTTCCAATTATTTGAGATTTTCCAGCTATTTATCATGTCTATCTTTCCATCCTTAATCCTTTCCTAGATAGTAAGCTAAGCTTTCTGAACCTTATTTCATCCATCTCTCTCAGCCCAATCTTTTCATTTTCAGGATTGTCTTGCATATATTAGAAGGTTAATGAATCTCTATCAATTTACTAAAATAACCATTTTAAAACTTCCTACCTATGTGCCCATCCTTGTGTAAAGCACTGTGGGACCACAACACAAAAAGGGAACTGAGTCCCTGCAGTCAGTAAGCTTGTTATGAAATTGGGAAGCTAAGTCACAGCCAAAGAGTGAATGTGATTGACATGAGGGGCAATTTAGTGCTACCCATACTGAGAAAAAGAAACTTTTCAACCAACTAATCACCAAGGAATAGTCCTGACTTTACTAGAAAACAGAGGATGTCATCTCTTGAGGTAGCCCTTTCTACTTTGGGACAGCTTCAATTCTTAAGAAATGAAGCTAGGTGGCACGGGTCAGGTGGGAGAGAGTGTGGCACTTGGAGTCAAGAAGAGCTGAGTTCAAATGCTAAGCAAGACGTTTATAAATGTTTGACTCTGTGCAAGCTGCTTAATCTTTCTCAACCATAATTTCCTGAGAGGGTAGCCATACCATCTATTTCATCCAGGGACAGAGTAGCTAAAGGACTTTGCAAACCTTAAAGCTAGTGTTATATAGGTAGATTTTCTCCTTAGTCATTTATTTTTTTTCTTTGCCACCTGCACCCACTATTCCTGTGCTTCTGTTCACTAAGGTCAAATTGAACAAGGCCTATTCCATCTTCGACACAACTGCCCTTAAAATATTTGAATAAAACTGGCTGCCCAGCCCAGCTTCTTAGGTATTGTCTCTAGTTCTTCCAACCTCTGTTATAGGGCAGAAATGTATGACCTTTCCTTCCTGCAGTGGACTCCTTGGCTTCTTAGGTCCTTTCACCTCTTTCTCTGGTCTTTTCTCTCCTATCTTTCCTGTCCCTATTGTTGATTGATGACTTTTCTTCATTTTCCTCCATAAGCTTTTTTTATAAGTTCTTACCAAATCCTCCTCCTTTATCTCTGTTTTTTTTTTATAAATAGCAAACCCTCCAAAAAAAAAAAACAACTATTCAGTTCCCTTCCTTATCCTGACCAAGTCCTGATCCCTTTCAAGCCCCCTCTCTACCACACAACCTTCCTCTTCTGAAACCAAAAGCTAATTTTTCTTTCTCTCTCTCTCTCTCTCTCTCTCTCTCTCTCTCTCTCTCTCTCTCTCTCTCTCTCTCTCTCTCTCTCTCTCTCACACACACACACACACACACACTCTCTTGAGCAAATATACATACATCTCTGAAAAGAGGTAGTAAGGTATTTTGAGAATTATTATTCCTTGAAAAATATGGATCCTAGAGGGAATATATTGGAATATATTGTTAAATGACTAAAAATCATCTGCCAGGCAGTGGCTTAGCTCTCTTTTTTCCTCCTTGACATGTTTCTTTATTACTATAATTATTCTTTAAAATACCACCCCCCCATATCCATGGTCACATTTCTAACTGAAACAACATCTGGCCAAGAACTTAGCCAAGCCTGGAGAGCTTAGGAAGACTCCAAAATGAGCTGTCTGAAGGACATTTATTGCCCCTGATGCTTGAAATGATCTGCCAAATAATCTTGTTCTAATTGGCAGGTCTGTCTTCACAAAGAAGGTAATTTTGGTAAAACAACAGGGCAGGTTGTTACCCAGGAATGGTGCATGTGGTTGTGAGAGTGGTGAGCCCAGGATCCCTGATGAATCTCCCTTCAGGGGTGATGTATGCATCATTTCAAGACAATATATCACTCTGGGAGTATAATTACCTTTACTAATTAGATATTTTTCATGAGATTTTAGGAAAATTTTGAGAACCCTATGATTAAGCACATAATTAAGCTAATTGATCTTTTTCACCTTTCAAATGAGAAACAACTTGAAGATGTCATGGGTGAAGGACTACAATGGAACTATGCTTTTTTTAAAAAATCAGGTAATTATATTTAATCTTTTTATTTATTATTGAATCAGAGTGGGTTTTTTAAAAAAATTCTATTAACTAATTCCAGAGTTAAGATTCTGAGTAACTGAATTAGAAACTCATGGGTTTTTCGTTCTGGAATCTTGTGTTTATACTCAACCAAATCCATAGCACCCAAGTTTGGCAGGGAGTTCAGTAAACACTGGTCTTGGGTGATGTGGAGAGGCGGAACAGGATGTGGGCTCTCATGCTCCCTCTCATCAACACTCTCAGTGTTGAAAAGGCAGGTCAAAGAGCAATTTTCTACTCATCTCCACATCCAGTCGACTGGAAGCATTATATTCCTTAGTGGGGTACTTATCACATTGTGCTGAAGGCTCATGGACAAATGAATTTCCAGCCGATGGAAACCTCAGAGATCATCCTGTCCAATCTCCATAATTTACAAAGGAGGAAGCTTAGGTCAGGGAAAGTGAAATGACTTCCCTAAAGTCACAGAGGTAGGTAATATGAGAGATGGGATTTGAAGTCAGGTCCTCTACCTTCGCCATCAGTACTTTTCCCCACTCTATCATGTTGTATTCACTATAATAGTTATTTGTGTACATTTATTCTCACCCCATGTCACATTATGAGGTCCTGAGGACAGGGACTATGGCTATTTTCCTTAGAGTCAGAATTCTTCTACATAGCAAGTTTCAGACTAGAGTCTGGAATTCTGTATTTGGCATCAGCAGAGCAAGCCCATCAACCCACACACATGCCATTCCTGAATTCATTCATCCACTCATGAAATATGAAATTAAGCAGGCATTGAGGATGATAAAGAAAAGAGCAAGAAAAACATTTTTAAGATACCTCATAGGTAAAAGTTTTTGGAAATTAATATTTCTGAAAAATGAGTTGTATTTTTCTAAGAAAGTGACTAACACTCTTGTATGATTCAATCCAGAGCTCTCCATGCTAGATGTATGTGTCAAAGATGGAAAGACATATAAAATAATTTATATATATATATATACATATGTGTCTGTGTGTGCATGCATATATATGTATGTAATAGACATGTATTTAACATTTCTAGCAGCACATTTTGCATATCAGAGAAATAAAACAAAATGTAAGGTATCTACTGAGGAATGTCTTAACAAATGATGAATTAGTAGAGCAATAGAATGTTCAGTTAGAACAACGACTATGAATAATATAGAAACTCAGGAAGACTTATATGAACAGAGGCAAAGTGAAGGAAACTGAACCAATAAAATGTTGATACAGGATGACAACATGTAAATGGAGAAAAAAAGAACAAAATGGAGACACAATGCTTGATAATTATAATGTCCAAGATTAGCCCAGAAAAAGCCATAAGACAATTCTTTTCCTTCCCTACTCTGTCAAAATCAAGTTCTACAGGTGGGGAACATTGCAGATAATATCAGACTTGATTGATCTGTTAGTTTTGTTAGTATCTATTAATTTATTAACATTAGTTGCTATTCACTGGAAGGTCAAATACTGAAGCTGAAGCTTAAATACTCTGGTGACATAATGAGAAGACAGGCCTAATTGGAAAAGACCCTGATGTTGGGAAAGACTGAACACAAGAGGAAAATGGGATTAATGATGATGAGATGATATTTCATGTCATGCATATCATGTGTCACGGAAACCATGAATGTAAACTTGAAAGATAGTAGGGGCTAGAAGGACCTGGCATGCTATGGTCCACAGGGTCATGAAGAATTGGAAACAATTGAATGAACAACAATTAGCTAGTAGGTGTTCATTTTGCCAACATGGTTTTTATTTCATTCTCTTTTCTCCTTTTTTTTTTTTTTATTCTTTGCTACATGAAATGGCAAGGGTTGGGGAAAGACATATCTGGAAGGAAAGGTAATGTAAAATAAATAAATATATGAATTTCAAACTAGTTGGTATGAATATAGGCAATATTTTTTCACCTAAATCCACCTCCCATAAAATCTGAGTAAGATTTATAATCTCATAGTAAATAACAAAGAAAAATAACAAAAACAAGGAAAGAACATGGAAAGATCCCAGTGCGTAAAGTATCTTCATTTAAATTGTTTAAGATATTATAAAACAGCCCCATATATTTATATAAGAGGGAGCTTTTCTATAATTCCTCCTCCATATTTCTATCCTGATGCCTTCTCATGTCAAGGAGGGGCCCATAAATTCTTATCGATCTGGCAGTTGAACACAAGTTCCAGAAGGTTCTACCAAGATAGAAATTCAAACAAAGTTAGAAAATATCAATCGAATGTCTGTAAATGTGCTGGCATCATGCTAGGTATTAAAGATACAAAGTCAACAATGAAACAGGCCCTACTTTCGATAAGCTTATGTTGTATCTGCAAGTAATAAAGTGGACACAGAAATAAATCTATCCCTATGGAACTTAAGAAAGGAGAGAACTCTGAAAAATGATGGATCCAACAAGGCTTCAGAGAGGCAATGGCACCAGTAACAAACCTTGAAGGAAAAAGGATTCTGAAGGGTGGAAGAGAGGAAAGGAGATATTTCACACATGAGGATAGTGTCTACATATTCAGGGAAGGCAGGAGATGGCACATCATCACATGGGAACAATGGTTGAGTGGTTTGGCTAGGATGTAGACTGGGTGAAAGAGTGTGATGTGAAACAAGGATGGAAACAGTGTGTTCACAGCTTTAAATGCAAAAAAAATGCCTTTGTAGGTCATGGGGATAGGGAACCACTGAAGCTTGAGCAAGGGTGTAACATGGCCAATCCAATGGCTTAGAAATATTGTTAAGGCACATATTCAGAGAAAGAAATATAGAAGAGAGACTTCTGCCTTAAAGACAAGAAAGCTAAGGTAGTATAGGGACATGAAAGAATGAATGAATAAATGACAGGGAATAATGATTATCAACTACTTGCTAACAAAATGAAAGTGGGAAAATGAGATGGTTCTTGTTCTCCAGAAGCTCATATTCTAATTGGGGGAGACAACATCTAGTGAAAATTAACCTACAAGGCAAGCAGCAAAGTCCCAAAGTCCAAGGATGCAGTAATGAGGCTTATGGCAAGGCTTAGGCATCCTAAGGATAGATCATAAGAAGATCATATTATAGTGTCCAAGGATATGGAGGTGTGGTCACATGATCAGACATGTGCTTTAGGAGTAAATTAGGAATGTATGTATGGGTGTGATTGGGAGAAAGAAATTATGGATATTATATCAACCTGATTAAATGATATTTAAGATCTTTTCCAGCTTTAACATCCCATGATTTTGTTTTCTCTGACCTATTGAAGTCCTTAGTGATGGATTCTGATGGAGGAATGGCTGCATGCCCTAGTAGTTTCATACCTGCCAGGAAATGTTAATTATCCTGAGGTTATGAAGGAATAATTGGAATGGTCTCCCTTGCATGTTTGTGATGGAGTCTGTTGAGAGCTATTGGCAGTACAGAGAAAAGGGGAATGATGTAAATTAGAGAGAAATGTGACTAGGTAGGAGCTAAGAGAGTATGAATCACCATATGATTCAGAAGGAATAACATCCCTACCAAGTTGATCATGTCTACTTTGAAGAATTCTATTGAAAGTGAACTCATTAAAAGCAAGCAGGAGCAAGTAGGAATTCACATTTTTACATAGAATCCTCTTTTCATTGGGTTTTGCTGTGTATGGAAATGCCCATTTTTAATCTCTAATTTCATAATAAAGAAAAATTAAATGAGAATTAACCTACTGCCTCCCTTTCCATTTCTGTGTAGCTGTAATTGTTCAAAAAAGTTTCCTTTTCATTGAACTCAAATCTGTAACTCTAATATGTAGCTCTCCCCCATCCCATTTGGTCCTGTCCTCTGGAGGCAAGAACATGTCTGATTCCTCTTCCACAAGACATATCTTCAAATCCTCAATGACACACATCACATTTTCTCTAGGTCTTCTGCTCTCTACATCCAATGAGTTCATTCAACCATTGCCTTTACTTTAGGATCTTGAGACCCTTTTGCAGCCTTTGCTGAATGACTTTTGTCTCCATCTTATTGATGCCCTTCCTAAAACTGGTACCCAGAATGGCATATGGTATTACATACAAGGTCTGAGCCATGCAGTAACCCAGGGTATGTGGGATGTTCAGGGAAGATTAGTATCTCTGTTATGAAGGCTTCTCGAACCCTTTTCAGGGTTTTTCATCCTCCTACGAAGGTTCTCTTTGTCTATGAATGGAATGAGATCTTTGCATCTTTCGAGATGACTTCACTTAAAATTAAAGATGTCTTTTTGATGCATTTACAAGTCTCATTTTCATATCACTTTAGAAAGAAAGGGGTAAAATATTGCTTTGGGGACAGGTCAGGACTAAAAGAGATGACTGGAATCCTTTGGCAAAAACAACCCACTCCACACTGACCAGAGATGCATTTCTCCCTCAGATGGTGAAAATAATCAATGACTTCTTGACAGGAAAACTCTGTTTAAAATACACAGTTTTGTGTAGGGATGCAACATAATAGTCACTCCATTTCCATTATGGCTCCTGCATTACTCAAGCCCCCTCAGTCAAGGTCTTTGGGTCTTCCAAGCCCTAGGAAAACACAAAAATATCATTTTGACAAGTAAAAAGAGTTAGCTTTTGAGGCTGCAGAGTGGCAAAGACTTAGGCTTCACATTTTATTTATTTTATTTTTAAATTTATTTATGGTAAAGACACATTCTCTGTCTCATATAAACATACAAGGATTTGTTCTTCCTAAATTTCAATGGTTTTGTGAAATAAATTGGAATTTGAAGGGATATGAGAAGATTACTCAGCATGTCAGGAAGTCAGAGTGTCTCAGATTCAGATTCTGAAAAACATTTATTAGTTGTGTGGTCTTGGGCTAGTCCCTTCAACCACTCAGCTCCTCAGTTTCCTCATGTGTAAAATGGAGAGACTTCACTAAATGTTCTTAGTTTCCTTTTAGCTCTAAAAAAATAGTCTAGGGATATAGCCACCTCATTCAATAGAGGAAAATGATCCAGAGAATTTGAGGAACTCATCCAAGGTGACATAGCTTATTATGGCTGAACCCAGGATTTATTTCACTCCAAACTGTAGATCATACATCTGATACTACTGACATTAGCCTTTTCCCTTTCAAGACAGATCTGCTTGAGTTGGCATCATCTAGCGAAACACATACATTCTTCACAAATTCTCCTCAAAGCAGTGTTTAAAAGAAAAAAGTCAGAGTTCTTCAGCACTCACTTTCTTAAAAATATGTATTTGTTACATTAAAATACTCAGTTAACTAACCCTAACCCTTTTCCCCCCTTCCTCTATTAGAAAAGGCCTCATTGGGGCATCTGGGTTTCTCAGTGGGTTGAGAGCCAGGCCTAGAGATGGGAGGTCCTAGATTCAAACCTGGTCTCAGACACTTCCTAACTGTGTGACCCTGGGCAAGTCACTTAATCTCTATTGCCAAACCCTTACTGCTCTTCTGCCTTGGAACAAACACACAGTATTGTTGGATGGAAGATGGAAGATAAGAGTTTTTTTTTTAAAAGGCCTCATTTGACAAAAAGATATATATATATATGCATATGTATACATATGCATATATATAAAATTACATCTTAATTATTTCTATTTATAAGTTCTTTCTCTGCAGGTAGAAACATACAAGTCAATTTTCAAAGAATATTTCTGTTGCTCTATATAATGTTTTCTTGGTTCTATTCATTTCATTTCATGAAGGTCTTTGAAAGTCATGAAGGTTTCCATCAATTCCATGTAGATCTTTCCATGTTTTCCCTAAATTAATCTGCTCATCATTTCTTATATCATAGTAATATTTCATCACAATTCTATGCCACCACTTGTTTAGCCATTCCCCAGATGATGGGCATCCCTTCTATTTCCAATTCTTTGCCACCAAAAAGAGAGCTGCAATGAAGTTAAAGAATTCTCTAGCATTCATATTTGAGGATTGTAATTTTGGGTATTCCTTTGGACAGAATGAGGGTTAGTGCTCTCTGCTCAATTTTTTTTTTTGCTTTCTATGTCCCATGCACTCATAGGCTAATGCCTGCTGGATGCCTTCAAACAGTTTACAAATAAAGAAGTGATGAAGTCATTAGTTCTATTTCCATCACTAATAATCACCTCTGGGCAGGGTCTAAATGGAGTTATTCACTCAGTTTCTAGTATATGTTCATTGCATGAACATGATGTTGATTCCCTGGAAGAAAGAACTTGCTTCAGAGGGATTTGGAATTAGGTTAGAAATACCTTCTTCCCAAGAGACCAATGGGAAGCTATCCATGCTAGATATTAATCCTGGATTTCAGATATAAAAGCATCAAGTTTTGACCCAGGCAAACCCTATAAAGGAGGGAAGAGCTTTGATGATGTTGGCAAGGAGGGAACTGTCATTGATGTGGTGACACAGAGCTTGACCACAACCTTCCATATTCTCTATGGCTGAAACATTAGACAGATGCCAATATAGGGTTTTCCCAGAGACACAGAGTAGAAGGAAATAGAGAAAAATACTAGAGTAGAGAAGCCACACCACTCTTCTGTGACTAGGTCTCATCTGATTTATTGCACTCCTTTCTTCCAAGAATAAGCTTTGGAGTATCAGGACTTCTTTTTAAAGACTATTCTTAAAATTACCTCTGCAGATAGTATACTTCTCTTCTTTGTTTTCTCCAGGAAGCTTCTGAACAGGAATCCACCTGATGACCTCATTTGGGCTCTAAGTAATAGCTACTGCCTCCCTTCCCTTCTCCTTCTTTGGTGTGGTAACAGGTAGCATCCAAGTCAGCCTGTACCTGAACAATGGATTCCCTATATGGAATTATGGAACATAGTTATCAGAAGAACATCTTTTAAGACCACCAGCAGGCCTTCTCTTCCCCAGGTTGATTGTACCTAATGCCTGGGTCTGTTTGGTACATAAAAATATTCAGATAGGAGCTGGATGCTGATAGTGAAGGATATCATCTCTGAAGAAGCTCTCTTGAATCCTTACTACTACATGGTCCTCTCTTATACTGTATTTGATGTCCTGTTGATAAATTAGTTGACTAGGCACAGGAGAGAATGACTAACCTACAAGTCAAGAAAGAAAAGAACTGATCCAGGGCAACCAGATGTCCTCTTACCCTGTTCATGACCTAACTTCAAAGTTTGTGGATTGGGTATGAAGAACTGTCCCTGTCCCTCCTAGCACTGACCTTCAGTGCTCTAGACCTTTTCTGTGTCCTACATTAGTCTTCCTCTTCTCCTAACTTTAACTTTTCTTGGTCATGGTTTGATTTTCCCTACTTTCTTGGTTCTGGTTCCAGCCTCATGCCCTAAAGTCTGATTGCTGCCTTTGCTTGTGCCTTAGCTTGACCTGATTGGCCCTGGAGTATCCCATAGTACTGATGAGGCTTCCAAAGTATCTCAGCAGAAAGGGCCCCAGCTATATCCCCTGATATGTGACAATTCAATTCCCTACCCTTCCCCCATATCAATGGTACTCAATCAAGGGGAAGCCTCCATGGCCTTTTGCTGATAGCTTTACTTTTCAATTGGTGGTGTCAGCTTTCTATAGAAGGCAAAGCCTTGCTATTGACAATCACATACTTATTTGGAAAGAGAAGAGTTCTCGATAATACTTTTTTGTTTTGTTTTGTTTTGTTTTTTATATTTTTTTAAACCCTTAACTTCTGTGTATTAGTTCCTTGGTGGAAGAGTGGTATGGGTAGGCAATGGGGGTCAAGTGACTTGCCCAAGGTCACACAGCTGGGAAATGTCTGAGGCCAGATTTGAACCTAGGACCTCCCATCTCTAGGCCTGGCTCTCAATCCACTGAGCTACCCAGCTGCCCCTCTCGATAATACTTTGAAGAGTTCTGAAAAATGGAATATCAAATGACTGAGGAGTAGAGATGTACTAATGATGAAGGTAGACACAGCCTGCTTTAAACTCTGGGGCCTCAGCTTCCTCATCCTCAGTATGTGGGAATTGGATTAGATGGCCTCCATGTTTCCTTCAAGCATTAAATCTGGGAACCCTCAGAATAGTAAGACAGTTTGAGTGTCTTGCCTGAAAGAAGTCCTTTTCCCTCTCCAAGTATCAGTTTTCTCATGGACAAAAGAAGGGGACTCTTTTATATGCCGGTGAGGTCCTTTCCAAACGATGAATGAACCAACTCAGCCTCTAATCAAAGAATCCCAGAAGGGGTCACTCTTCCCTCCAGAGCAAGTCCTACTCAGCAACATCCCTGGGAGCTGATTTTACAGCCTTAGCAGGGATATGTTCAAGGCAGCCTCCTCCACTTTAGGTAAACATTCACTGTTAGGAAGGTGATGAAATCAGGCTCCTCTGAAATTCCACCCATTAGTTCTGATATATATGGGGGCCTTATAGAATGAGTGTTTCTTCTTTCATTTCTGACAGTTAAAGAGAGTGGTTCCTCAGTTGTTATACTATTTCTAGGCCAGAAATGTGGTATAGTGGGAGAGACCAGGATTTTTGTCTAAAGAAATTTGGCTCAAACCTTGGTTCTGCCACTGGTTACCTGTTTGACCTTCAGCAAGTTGCTTCCCATCTCTGGGGCTTATATTCTACAGTTGTAAAATGAGGGACTTGAAGGCCTTTAAGGTCTCTTCTAGGAGTAAATGGCACAATGGGTAGAGAGTCAGTTACTTAGAGTCAGGAAGGCTCCTCTTCCTGAATTCAAATCCGACTTCAAAGATTTATTACCTGTGTGTCCTTAGGCAAGCTATTTATTCCTGTTTATGGCAATCCCTCATCTTAAAATGATCTAGAGAAGGAAATGACAAGAAAAGTCCAAATGGATTAAGCCCAAAGGGCTTTAAAAGACTGCATGCCCTTTGATCTAGCAATACCACTACTAGGTTTGTACTCCAAAGGGAAAAAAAAAAAAGTCTGTACAAAAATATTTATAGCTGCGCTCTTTGTGGTGGCAAAAAAATTGGAAAATGAGGGAATGTCCTCATTGGGGGATGGTTGATCAGATTTTGGTTTATGATGGTCATGGAATACTATTGTGCCATAAGGAAAAATGAACTGATTGATTTCTATAAAAACTGGGAAGACCTCTATGAACTGATATAGAGTGAAATGAGCAGAACCAGGAGAACATTGTACACAATAAATGAAACATTATGGGACTATCAAATGTAACAGACTATACTACTAATAGCAATGCAGTGGTCCAGGACAACCCCTAGGGACTTATGAGTAAGAATTCTATCCACATTGAGAGAAAGTATTGTGAGAGTAGAAACACAGAAAAAAATCCATATGATTTATCACTTATTTATATGGGTGTAGGATTGGGTTATATAAATATAATATATTATATATAAATATAAATAAGGAAGAAAATCCCTGCCTTCAAGGAGGCTCCCTTCAAAAGAGTCAGAAGGGGATAGGAGGGAGGCATGTGCCTTGGCATGGATTCAAAATGTCAGGCAAGCAGTCTAACTATCCAATTACAAGCTCCCCAATCAGAGCCTGGGATCACTGGGCAGAGACAAAGTTCTGGTGTGGAGGGATAAGCCATAGGCCAGCAGAATTATGTGTTCTATAACACATAGAATTACTCCCTGAAAGGAATCAGAGAAGGACAAATTGTATTGTTGTTGTTGTTGTTGTTGTTGTTTTTGAGATCATGGGGGAGACATAGTTTGGGAGGGGTCATCAGTCAACCAACATTTATTAAGCCCCAATTTTGTAGCCAGATTCTCTGCTAGGTTGAAAATTCAAAAGCAAGACAATCCCTGCTCTCAAGAATTACACCTATCTTTATAACAAAAAACTCTGACAGAAGTCTAATTACTCAAATATACAAGGAGCTAAATCAATTATATAAAAAATCAAGCCATTCCCCAATTGATAAATGGGCAAGGGACATGAATAGGCAATTTCAGATAAAGAAATAAAAACTATCAATAAGCACATGAGAAAGTGTTCTAAATCTCTAATAATTAGAGAAATGCAAATCAAAACAACTCTGAGGTACCACCTCACACCTAGCAGACTGGCTAAAATGATAACGGGGAGAGTATTGAATGTTGGAGGGGATGTGGCAAAATTGGGACATTAATGCATTGCTGGTGGAGTTGTGAATTGATCCAAACCATTCTGGATGGCAATTTGGAACTATGCCCAAAGAGCTCTAAAGGACTGCCTGCTCTTTGATCCAGCCATACCATTGTTGGGTTTGTACCCCAAAGAGATCATAGATAAAAAGACTTGTATGAAAATATTTATAGCCGCACTTTTCGTGGTGGCAAAAAACTGGAAAATGAGGGGATGTCCTTCAATTGGGGAATGACTGAACAAATTGTGGCATATGCTGGTAATGGAATACTATTGTGCTCAAAGGAATAATAAAGTGGAGGGATTCCATGTGAACTGGAAAGACCTCCAGGAACTGATGCAGAGTGAAAGAAGCAGAGCCAGAAGAACACTGTACACAGAGACTGATATACTGTGGTAAAATCGAATGTAATGGACTTCTGTACTAGCAGCAATGCAATGATCCAGGACATTTCTGAGGGATTTATGGAAAAGAACATTATCCACATTCAGAGGAAGAACTGCAGGAGTGGAAACAAGAAAAGCAACTGCTTGAACACATGGGTTGATGCGGACATGGTTGGGTTGGGGATGTAGACCGGAAAGGATCACACCAATGCAACTATCAATAATATGTAAATAAGTCTTGATTGATGATGCATGTTAAAAACCAGGAAATGTGCATTGGCTATGGGGGGGGGGAATGGGGAGGTAAAGGGGAAAAAACATGAATCATGTAACCATAGACATTTTTTCTAAAAAAATAAAATATTTAAATTAAAAAAAAAAGAATTACATCTGATGGGTAGAAAATCACTTTTCCTAAAGAAATCCAGTTACCTGCGGTGGGAGTGGGGATCAATTTGAGCAATCAAGAGAGGATATTCATTCAGGAAGTATAACTTGAGCTAAACATCAGGCAAAGCTAGGCTGTCTGAACCAAGTAAGTGAGGAAGCAAGGCATCACAAGCATGAGAGAGATCGCCTTTTCAAAGTCCAACAGAAGGGAAACACACTGTGATGTTCAGGTATTGGCAAGTAGGCCAGATTATCTGGATCATAGAATAAGACAGCATGCAACTGGATGGTTTGAATCAAATTGAGATGGAAAGGGAAAGGAATAAACATTTATATGGCATCTACTATATGCAAGGCACTGGGCTAAATGCTACACCAATAATAACTTGTTTTACTCTTTCGTATCAATCCATTAAGGATCATATAAGATAATATTTACTAATAATAATAATTAACATCCCTGGTGCCCCACCTTTACAATCTCAAGTGCTTGGCATATAACAGATGCAATATAAATGCTAGTAGTAGTAGTGTCCTCATAACTCTGAAAGGTAGGTACTATTACCATCTCCATTTTACACTTGAGGAAACTAAGGAAGGTAGTGACTTATCTAGAGTCACACCATTAGTTAAGTATCTGAGGCTGCATTTGAACTAAGGTCTTCCTGACTCCAAGCCCTGTGCTCTATCCACTGCACTACCCAGCTGCCTCCAACAATAGTCCTTAAATCCAAACACAGGGGAGAAGACAGAATGAGTTGGAAATGAAAGGGAAAATAAGGACTGATTTCCCCTAAGAAGTTTTCTCTCCTTAATTAAAAAGCCCCGAATTTTTTAGCAGGGGCTGCCTTGGACTTCTTTCTAGTGCCCTCTTGTAGGGGCCAGCTGAGGGAATCACAAGATGGACCCTACTATCAGTCAAAGTGGCCAGAGAGCCTACTGGGAACTCTAGTTGTCTTTTCTCTGAATTCACTTTGTCCTTCTGGTTTTCTTTCATTTTTCCATTAGGCTGATAAATATGGGCATGATAAAAATGATCGATGGACTCCACAGTTAATCCAAAGCCAGCTTGGGACAGAACCGGAACAATTTGGCAGCAGGAACCTCAGTGAAACTTTTGCATGTAAATAACTGGTAGTCATAAAAAAGGAAATTACATTTAGTTTGAGTGGGCAGAAGACGCATTTAAGTCAGAATGAGAAATATTCTCAAAGCAAGCCTTCAGCTCATGAATTACCACACTATATTATTTTTTTAAAAGGTTGTTGGCCCCGCCAGTGACCGCCATCCGTGCATACTAATGCAACAAATTATTTTGTTTAATGAAAAACGACCTCAATCCTCCTTCTGGGAGAAACTAGCAATGTATTAGTAACATTATCATTAATGCATCAAAACTCATGAATCAATAGCCAGTCACTCGTTACATCCCAGATTAAACCTAACGACTCATGAATGTTACATGATACAGACAAACACATATGCAGGCTGGTATGCTGTCCCACTCAAAGCCATTTCCTCCATGTTTATAGGCTAAAATTCTTGTTAATAAGAAGGCAAAAACAATTTTTTTTTTCCAACTGCAGTGGTCCCATCTGACGCCATTTTGTCCAATGAAAATCAAAAAGCATTTTTCCTTTAGGAAATTCCCTTTTTTGGCACATAAGTATGTGAATGGAAAAAAGGTATAAAGTCCCTACTGTGTATGTACTAAGTGTGGTGCCAAGTACTGGAGTTAAAGATCTAAAAGGAAGAATGTGTTCATAGTGTATTCTCAGAACTGTCAGTTCCTGGAGAGCAGAGGTTGTTGTCATTTTGGGTTTTGGTGTCCTTATGGCACATGGTAGACATTAAATAAATGCTTGATTATTGAATGACTGACAGCATTTCTATTGCATCTTGTTGTGAGGGTTTATTTAGCAATTAATTTAGTAATAGTGTTGGACCTAGCAGGAAGGGCTGGAGGATTCCAAGATGGAATGAAGGAGCAGGAAGTGGGCTTGTGCTCTGAGAGAGACTCCATTAGTGGTTGGACATAACTGTTGCTAACCCTGGGAGATCTCAGAGTTAAGGGGAAACTGCATCCAGATTCCCTGGGATCCTGAGAGGTGAAGGCTTTCAGCAAGTGGACAAGACCTGTAGAGCAGCACCAAGTAGAGAAGTGGTTTGGGATCTGGTGGACAGCATTTCAAACTAACTCTCCCTACCTGGGTACCTTGGATAACCTGGTGGATTTGGCTCTTGGCATCCTGTGACCATCCTTGGATTACCGTGAGACCCCAATTGAAAGCCACCCTCAGGCCCTTTAGCTGAGCTGACCAGACCTGGCTGGAACCAGGTTTGGAGGAGCTTTCCCTGTGACTTCAGTACTGATCCCTTTGGCCCTGCCTGGCTTAGATCAATAGGATAGTGTAGTTAAGTCCTTCCCTGCCCCTGTGGTTTGCCATTAGGTTTCAAGTATAGAATCCCTTATTCCCATCCTTCAATTAAACTGTATAAACTTTTACCTTTGCCTGCTGGTTCCATAGACCCTGACCTAAGGTGAGCCGGGTGACCGTTGGGCCAACTGCCATTTCTGTGACAGTTTAAAGCTTGGCAGTGAACCCTGGTCTCCCTATCCTGGTTGGTCCTGTCTCTCCTTCAACCCAGTGTGGACCCACAAACCATTTAGTTACATTTTAATAATAATAATTAATATCCTCGGTGTCCCACCTTTACAATCTCAAGGTTTGCTAAGCACTTTACAAAGCTTATCTAATTTTTTCTGACTACAGCTGTGGGATGAAGGTGGTGTTAATGTCCCTATTTTAAAGATAAGAAAATTGAAGCAGATAGACATGAAATGACTTACTCAGGATCATAGAATTAATACTGTTCAAGGCTGAATTTGAGCTCAGCTCTTCCTATTTCCAAGTCCACTGTATCATCATATCATAGGATTGCAAAGCTGAAAGAAAGCTCAGAGGGCATCTAGTCCAACCCTTTTCTACAGCAGCATTCACTCTACAACAGTGGTTCCCAAACTTTTTTGGCTACTGCCCCCTTTCTAGAAAAAAAATATTACTTAGCTCCCTGGAAATCAATTTTTTTTTAATTTTAATAGCAATTAATAGGAAAGATAAATGCACCTGTGGCCATCACCGCTCTCCTGGATTGCTGCAGCACCCACCAGGGGGCGGTAGCACCCACTTTGGGAATCACTGCTCTACAATGTCCCTGATAATGGTCAATTGCAACTGATCATATCTAGTGATAGAGGCAATTTCATTGCTCTTTTGGATAGCTCTCATAATTCGATATTTATTACTTACTTACTTTACGCTAAAAGTGGCTCCACAGCTAGCTGTCTTCTATTTTCCTAGTTCTTCCCTAAAGGCAGAAGCTGGACAATGAATCAACAAACATTTATTAAATAACTACTGTGTGCTAGGTACTGTGCTAAGCACTGGTGATACAAATTTAAAGAATGATACAACCCCTGTTTGAAGAAGCTTACATTGTTATTAGAGAAACAAAAATGAGATAGATAGATAGATAGATAGATAGATAGATAGATAGATAGATAGATAGATAGATAGATAGATAGATAGATAGATAGATAGATAGATAGATGGGTGGATGGATGGGTGGATGGATGGATGGATGGATGGATGGATGGATGGATGGATGGGTGGATGGGTGGATGGGTGGATGGATGGATAGACATATGCCATTATGTATATAATGGAGAATAAATGTAAATGAGTTCAAAATAAAGAGGTTGAGAGAGAAGGAAGACTAGCATTTAGAGTGGAATCAGAAAGGCTTCCTATGGAAGGTGAAAGAAGAAAGAATTAGTGACAGTCCTCTGGATATTTGTTGGCAGTGCTCACTCCTCCTCCTTCTCTCTTCCCCCACTGAGCCTTCTCTTCTGCAGAATAAATCTCCTAGTTTTTAAAGTAATTAAAAAGCTGTCATTTCAAGTTTCCTCCACATCCTGGTCACCCTCTTCCAGACCTGTCCTGGTATCAATTTTATTTCCTTGTTATCAAAAAATTTAGCCAGATCAGATACTTGTAGAAAGGAGCTTCCTTCTAGAGTAAGGGCTTGTCAACTTATTTGTATGGCCTTTGGCTAAAACTTATGAATGCCTTTTCAGAATTACATTTAAGTGAAGAAAATACCAAATCTCTGTTAGAGATTAATGACAATAAAGATATAAATTTTTTTCCCATCTAAATTCATAAACCCCCTAAAATCTGCTCACAAACCCCAAGTTAATAAGTTCTGTTCTAAATGATCTTACACTTTACCCAACTCAAGGGTTTTATTGAGTTTTGAATATAGGGCATGTATACATGATGCTTGATGATTATGACAAAGCATTTTTTATAGACTTTTTCTCCTTTTGTGCGTGGACAAAGCAGTTAGATGGTCCTCTATTTGGATAGCTGAAGAAAACTGAGACTAGAAATCTCCAAAGGTCACCTGGTAAAACTTGGAGTCAGAATCCAAGTCTTTTCAAGATATGCCTAGTGGTCTTACCATGACATCACTCTGTCTCTTTTCTAGGTGCCCAACACTGAGGTAGTTGAATGCTACAAACATGGAAGAAATATATAAATCAATGTCACAGTCTTTCAATGAGTTCACAGTCTGGGAATATGAGACTGATAAGGAAACAAATGGAGAAAATTGCAGAGCAGGAGAGCTGGCACTTAATGTTGGGACTTCATGTTTAATGAGTTGAAGATGTGCTTAGCTTCTGAATCCAGAGAAGTTGTAGGAGTTCAGAGGCAGGAGGCATTCCTGGGAACCTGCATAGTTTGGGGAGCTTGCTTGGATGAGGTGGGAACATAAAACTCTATATAGAGGTCTTCATCTTAGACTTTGGAAGAAAAGAAAAGCTTCTCTCTTACTGATAGACATCCTATTACCTTTTTCATCTGGTTTCTAATTCTACTATGTATGGTTCCATCCACTCCCTCCCCCCAAAAAAGTTTCCCAGAGCTGTTAAGGTACACAGATTCCCTTTATTTCCTAATCCTGACTTTTGACAATTCACTTCCCATTTCTGGACTAGTTTCCTCATCCAGAAAATAGATATAATTCTTTTACTTTCTACAAAGGACATTGGAGTGTAAAGAGATTTGTTAAATGTAAAGCATATTAGAAATGTCAACTTGGAGTATCATACAGCCTCCATTATTGACTTCCTCCAATATCTCATCTTGGTATGTAAATCATTTGACTCTTGATTCTGAGATGAAAGTGACTTCGGAAGTCATTCCATACAATCCCTTCATTTTAGAGATGAGTAAACTGAGGCCAAGAGAGGCAGCCATTTGCTTAAGAACATCAGGGATTAAGTGGCAAAGCTGGAATTAGAACCACCAGAGGGGCTGAATTTTGCTAACTGCAGCAACTCATATATTAAAGTGTAGATGAATTGGGGTTTGCCTTGGTGAATGTGGCCCCAAAATAAGGAGAACATAAATCTTTGATACTAGTAAAGTTTTCTTCTGAACTGAGATGACTTGGGGAATACAGCATACTCCCCCTTGAAAGTCTCCAAATCAAACAACAGTATAAACATTATACAAGGTATGATCAAAGAGGATCAAAGGTCTAGAGAGGTCTCAGAGGCCAGAGAGCCCAATCCCCCACTTTACAAATGAGAAAACCCAGACTCAGTTAATACAAGTGATTTGTACAAGGGCATACAAGTAAATGTCAGGGGAAGGATTTGAACCTAGATCCTCTGATTTTAATCAGAGAGAGTTCTTTATGCTGTCTCTATCTGTGGTTGGATAAGAAGAATGTAAAGCAAAACTACTATCCCGATTAAGTCTTTTGAACTTTTCTACCATGGCCCTAGGAATTTCATCCACCTTCAAGGTGTAAAACTAAAAATGAATGAATACTCCAAATATTTAAATTATGGGATTTAATAACAACAAAGTGAGAGAGAAAGGGGGTTCCTTCACCCGAGTGAGCAGAGCAAAGAGCCAGAGATACATCAGTCTACCACACTCGAGCCAAAACCAAAGCCCTCCCCCAAAAGTCCCCTCAGCATGGGTTTCAGCAAATTTATAAACAAACCCATGCCAGGGTGCAACACCAGGACGCAAGACCAGGGAATCCTGGGAAGAGTAAAGAATGCTGGGAAATGAAGTCCCCAGGGTACAAATTTTTAGAACACCCAAAGGCAATATCAATCTTAGTACTCAGAACCTCGTCAGTACTCTCCACTCCTCAGCTTGGAAGACAGAGACACGACTTCCTCCCCAAATCTTCATTTAAGAACAGGCATTTCTTCTCTCTTCACTTGACTGCTGCATTTCTTTGATTTCTTCTATCATGCCCTCCCCCTCCTCTCTTGAACCTCTTTTCTTATTTTCAGTTTCCTTTAATGCATTGTTTTCCCCTCATTAGGTTGTAAGCCACTTGAAGGCAGAACCTTTTTTTTTTTACTTATATTTGTATTCAATGCCTGGCACACAGGAGGTGCTTAATAAGTGCTTTTTGACTAAGAGGAAAAAAGGTTTTATGCAAGATGTTCCAAAAGCTTTAATTCAGTTTGAAGCTCAAAAACTTTTGGAAGACTGTATGTTCAAAAATGTTTCTAGCAGCTCTTTTTATATTGGCAAAGAACTAGAAACTACAGGGGTGCTTGTCAGTTGGAGAATGGCTGAACAAGTTAGGGTAAATGCAAAGAAATGGAAAAGTAGACTTTCAGAGTCTTAGAAGATATATATGAAGGAAAACAGAAAGAAGTGAGCATCACCAAGAGAACAATGTCTTCTTCATAATCAGCATGGAAAGAACGAACAATTTTGAAAGTCTTTAACATTTTAGTGGCCAATCATGATTCCTGAAGACCAATGAACAGTGCTTGCTCATCTTACCACAGAGAAATAAGAAGATATTCTTGGATATTGGCATGTGATAATTACTTAACAGTTTTTATAAGAAGGATTTGACTTTCTTCGTTTTCCTTTCTTCTTTCTTTTCAGTGGGTGGGGAGAGGTGGGACAAAAAAATGGCCGTATAATTGAAAAAATGAAAAATGCCCAGACAATCACGAAACCTTCAACATGTGAATCATGCACTTTTGATGATTCTGCCACATCTTTTGGTTTTTGTTCTCAAATGTGTTAAATTCTGGAATATGTAACTGGAAGGAAATGATGTGCTTTAGGGAAAAGAACACAAAAAAGGAAACAAAATAGTAAGAACAGAGTGCTGGATCTTTCATTTGTTTGTGGTATAACATCAAGAATATCATTTTTTCTCTTTGGGACTCTGGCCCTCCATGGGTAAGATGAAGAATTTGGATTTAATTGTCTCTGAAGCCCCTCCCAGCTTTGACATCCCCTGCTTTAGGCCCCTCCAAGTTCTCACCTTCCCTGTCCTAAGACCTCTCCCAGTTTTGACAGTCTCTCTTCTAAGGTTCCTCCTTAAAGAGAATTTCTGACCTTCAGGATTACAGGTCCCTTCACACTCCCCCATCCCATGTTCTGTGTTTGGTGTGATAGTCTATGACTCCCTGCTCTGTATTCATCCCATGACTTTCTTCCCAATAGAAGAGAGAACATTCTATACGGAGGTAGAGAAGTTCTTTCAATAAAGGATAGCAAGGTGAGCTCTTGCCCTCTACTCTAGGCCCAGACATTCTAGAACCTTCACTGATCTAATATTTATTGGCTTTATGTTTGGTTAAAATTTTTTATGCAAAATTAATCATACATTTCTAGAATGAAAATTGTTAAAAAATATGCCCTAAAATTTATGGATAATTATGAAAACCTCCGGGATGTGAGTCAGAGCAATACAAATTATTCAATAGGAATTCTAATTTTTAATAACAGGTCTGACCTGGACTTATTGATAACAGCAGAGGGAATGAGAGCAGAAGAAGCTTTGAAAGCTGCTCCTGAACTCTTGAGGAGGCACTTCTTTCTCCTAGACAGGGAGTTGAGTAGTCCCAATCCATTTGTTTACATGCATTGAAAAGATTAAAGCTTTCCCAGTTGGGAAGCATGCTAATGGGTTTGTTTCCCAGTCTTCTCAGAGACCATGCATCATATCCTGATTTATATTTCATAGAATTTCAGCATTGAAAGAGACTTGTGTGACCATCCACTCCGATTTACACTTGAATAAGAGATTTCATTCCAACCCGATCCCTAGGCTATACTGGGAGATCTCCAGTGAGAGTTCACCCCCTCAAAAAGCAGCTCCCTCCACTTTGGGAAGGCTCTCCTGGTTACAAAGGCTGCTGATGTCATTGCTACCACTATTACTGTTGTTGTTATTTCCAAGTCAGCTTCAAGTCTAATGTCGCCTAGGTAACTCCCAACTATTTCTCCTGCTTCCCAGGATGAAGTAGAACATGACTCCCACGTGACAATGCCTCAAGTACTTGAAGACAATTCTGACCCCTCACCCCTTGAGTCTTTTCTCAAAGTCAAATTTCTCCCACTTCTTTCACCTGAACCTCACAAGTCCTAGGATTGAGGCCCTCCACTACCCAATGTCCTTGCTTTAGCAATGCTCTCCCTCAAACACATTCTCATCCCCTAATCTCAGCCCTCAAGATGTGGTTTCACCAAAGTAGAGGACAGCAATGCATCCTGACTGCCAGGCACGGTTAAGTACACTCATTTATGCACAGACATCTCTAGCCTTGGGTTTGGGTTATCAGCTCCTTTCTTGAATTGTTTACTAGTGAAAAAGGATGTATTAATCACTTAACTTCACACTAAACACCGTACTAAGTTCTGGCGATAAAAATACGAAAGAGAGACATCAGAAATGTCCATTCTAATGAGGACATAAGACACAAAGGAAAATGGGGGCTGAGGAAGAGAGTTTTGGTCTAGGAAGTCACAGAAACTGTGGGTATAATCATAAGGCAAACCAGATGACATAGTCATTTCAGAAATGATGGTAATGTCACTTTTATTATTCTTCTCTGTTTTAGAGGCAGTCATGAAGATGGGAAAAGAATAAGGAAAGTACATGATAGCAGAACAGGAAAATGGCTGAGGTGAAGTGTGGTCAGGGTCTGGTAGTGGTTACATAAAATGGGCTCCATGAGTTCAAATTCATTCACTCACCAATCAAAATGGCATGGTCCCAGGACAAAGTTTATTTGCTTAGGTTCTTCCAGGCATTGCCTTTCAGAGGGTGCCATGGCAGAACAACTTAGCAAGGAAACAGCCAGTGAGAAGTCTGGTTCAGGGGTCTGAGATCAGCCAGATGGAATGGATTTCTGTGAATGTGCTCATTCACTCTCCATTCAGGATAGCACATCATGCCATTCTTCTTTCAACTACTACTTCTCCGCTATTCTTTATGTCCTTTAGCTTGTTTTAGAGAATATAATGATGTAGTCTTTTTTCTTTTTCTTTTCTCTTTCCTTTCATTTCTTTTGACTAGAAGAACTTCAGGAATTCCTCATTAAGTGGTTCCATCCCTGGCTAAAGGTCTTCTGTCATTTCTAAAATTTAAGCTATTGACCCTGAAATTAAAATCTCATTCTCAAATTCCACCTTTTTAGGCAGCTGCCCATTTCCCAAAATCTCACTTTTGTTTCTGAATCGCCTCCTATTGATAGAAATACCTTCAGCTCTAGTTCTCGTAAAGTCTTCAGTGTCCTGCCCAAGATTACATAAATTTTCAAATATGTTATAGGTTCCTTCTGGCAGTATCATTTGTGCCAGTGTGGAATGACATTCACTGTGACAAATCTTGAGTTCTCTGTCACATCTTAAATATGAGCCCTGGGGAGATAGTAGATGTCTCTCTTATTATTAGGCTGACAGAAGTTTGTGTCAGGGCAGTCTCACTTACTGCCATGACTCTCCATTTCATTCTCTGACCCTTGATGGATGGACTCCTATATAAAAGCACCCAAGTAATCACAGCATCTTTCTCTCAAGTATATACAGCTCCTTCTTCATTAATGTATAGCTCTGTGCTCTTTGGGATGAAAGCCATGTTTCTTAATTCCATTCAGGTATTTCCCCCACCTCCCACTATTAGTGTCATCCCCTCTGAGATTACCTTCTATCTACTCTATATGTATCTTGTAGGTTCATAGTTAATTACACATTATCTCCTCTATTAAAGTGTAAGCTTCCTAAGGGTAGGCACTGTGTTACTACCTTATTTACTTACTTACTTACTGGCAATTAGCATAGGTGTCTGGCACAAAGAAAATCCTTAAAAAATGCTTCCTAGTGCCATACCTGTCAAACTACCAAGAAACTTTTTTAGATAATTAGAAAAAAATTATAACAAAGTTCATTTGGAAGAACAAAAGATCAAGGATATCAAGGGAAATAATGAAAAAAAATGTGAAGGATGGAGGCTTGCCAGTACCAAATCTTAAACTTAAGCAATAAATTGGGAAAAATCTTTATAACAAAAACCTTTGACAAAGGTCTAATTTCTGAAATTTATAAGGTGATAAGTCAATTGTACAAAAAATCAAGCCATTCCCCAGTTGATAAATGGGCAAGAGACATGAATAGGCAATTTTCAGATAAAGAAATCAAAATTATCAATAAGCACATGAGACAATGTTCTAAATCTCTCTTAATTAGAGAAATGCAAATCAAAACAACTCTGAGGTGCTACCTCACACCCAGAAGATTGGGCAATATGACAGCAATGGAAAATAATAAATGTTGGAGAGATTGTGGCCAAATTGGCTTGTGGAATTGTGAATTGATCTAACCATTCTGGAGGGCAATTGGGAATTTTGTCCAAAGGGCTTTAAAAGACTGTCATCCCTTTGATCCAGCAGTACCACTTCTGGGTTTGTACCCCAAAGAGATCATATGGAAAAATACATGTACAAAAATATTTATAACCACGCTCTTTTAGTAGCAAAAATTTGGAAAAATTCCTCATCATTTGGGGATGGCTGAACAAGTTGTAGGATCTCATGGTGATGGTATACTATTGTGCTGAAAGGAATGATGAACTGGAGGAATTCCATGTGAACTGGAAAGACCTCCAGGAATTGATGCAGAGTGAAAGGAGCAGATCCAGGACAACTTTGTACACAGAGATGGATACATTGTGGCACAATCGAATGTAACTGACTTCTCTACTAGCAGCAACTGCAGGACAATTTTATGACATATGAGAAAGAACTGTGGGAGTAGAAATGCAGAAGAAAAACATATGATCAGTCATGTGGTTTGATGGGGATGTGATTGAGGATTTTGACTTTAAAAGATCGCTCTACTGAAAATATGAATAACATGGAAATAGGTTTTGAACAATGATACATGTATAACTCAGTGGAATTGCTTGTCAACTCCTGGAGTGGGGGAAGGAAGGGGAGAGGAAAATGACATGAATCATATAACCATGGGAAATGTCCTTAAAAAAAGTCAATTAATTAATTAATTAATTAAACTGCTTCCTAGCTGAATGTGTTTCTTCATCCTTCTGACACCGATCTGACATTTCTCTCATCTCAGATTGTGTGTGTCTTCAAGAAACACTTTATTCTCCATAATAGCCTTAAGCTTGGAGAAGAATTCCTAAATTTGTATTCCTAAGTTTTAAATAAATTAAATGGTTTTTAAGCAACTTTAATATCAAGATTGTTCTTGGAAGGGCAGCTGGGTGGCTCAGTAGATTGAAAGCTAGGCCTAGAGATGGTAGGTCCTGGGTTCAAATCAGACCTCAGACACTTCCTAGCTGTGTGACCCTGGGCAAGTCACTTCAACCCCATTGTCTAGCCCTTACCACTCTTCTGCCTTGGTACCAATACACAGTATTGATTCTAAGACAGAAAGTAAGTGTTTAGAAAAAAATGTTCTTGGGGAATTGAGCATTTTAATATACTCAAAAATTTCACCATCCTAAGTCTGAGACCTGACCCCAGTCTACCTTTTCTGCTTTACTTCCCATTACTACTCTTCAAGGACCCTGTGCTCCAACAGAAATGAAATGCTCACGTTTCCCTGGATATGCTCCGTACTCCTGTGCCTTTAATAATCACTCATACTTTTTGAACCTCTGTCCTTTTTTTGTAAAATTTTTTTAAATTAACGAAAATCTATATTCTATACCTTTCTACTTCTCTCTTCCTGGAACTCCCTTCCCACCTCTCATCTGCTTTAAGGCCCACAGCAAAGGATACCTCTTCCATGCAGTCTTCCCAAATTCCCCCAACAAGGTGTGACCTACCTGGCCTCTGAAATCCAATGGCATAGGGCTTTGTGCAATAGTCATCAATGAAGGACTTGTTTATTGAATACATGCCCATAACCAACCAAGGGAAAGAATATTGCAAAAGCACCAAATATCCTTTTAAGTGTCTGTTGCTAAAATACCACAAATATCCATAAAATACTAGCCATGGTCTTTTGTTAGGACCCTCCATGACTTCTCATTCTGGACTGAATGTCATGGATGAACATTGTTTCAATTTCCTCTCTTTCCAAGGTACCACAATAACTGAGTCCCACTACTTACCACTTTCTTCACACTCCAGACTTTGGCTTCCATAATTCTTCATTGACAGGAGGGACTCCGCAGCTACCCCAGCACACATACAAAAAACCTCATCTTCCCTCTCCTACATATCCCTCCCATTCCTTTGAGGCCCACTCAGATATTAGCTCCTCCTAGCAGGCTACCTTGATCCCTACTGCCAACATGGGTTTTTGGATGACTCATTTTACCCTTACCTTTGAGAAACCTCAGTGCCAAGTACCCCCATTTTGGTTTGAATGTTTAGCACCTTTTTGTTTTGGAGGCTTCTCTATTGGATGAAAGTTTTCCTCTCATGAAGCCCAATTTCTTCGCCTTTGATTTGTTACAGCTGATGCTTTTTAATACCCTAGATGCTGGCTTCAGAGGTTTACAAACCTGTTTGTGATACCTAATTTTCTAGAGGATATAAGGACTCCCAATTACCCATCCTTTTTGGAGACAGCATCTAGTGTGGTGCCTCTTCCCAGGGATGTGGCTCCCAGAGACTCAAGGTCTTTGGTTTTGCATGGAATTTAATGTTTGACTCTGTGTAAGTACTAAATACTTGAATCCCATCCCTATTTCCAGTTAAAGAGTGGGTTTTTATTGATTACTTGGTAGTTCTGGTTATTTTCAAGTTAACACTACCAATTGGCTCTTCCAGCTGCTTATCACATTCTAGAATTTAATGGGCATTCCAGGCATTTATGTGACTATATCTCTTCACCTTACTCCCTCAACAGATTATAACTTCTTAAAGGGCAAGGACTGTGTCCTAGACCCATCTTTATGTTCCCAACACTGGAAAAGAGGCTTTCCATATGCTTAATAAAGGTTTGCTTTATTGAATTTCAGTTCAATTCTATTGTATTTGCTTTTATTGACAAGAAAGGACATTGCATACATGATACTCTCTACAATTATAACTTTGTCATCATCCCAGAATTTATCCTCCATTACTTATTAAAGGAATAAAAATAATATACTCCCTAGACTGTATGCAAAAACATATATTTATGTCTGTGTTGTGTATGTATATGTAACATATGTGTATATATAACATGCATATATATGTATTTTTTGATTCAATAAACAACAACAAAATATTTAGACAAGCCTAATAGGCAAGACTGTCTTTGTTCACAATGAGTACATTCTGTTGCATTTTCTTCCATGTTCTTCACCTTTCTTGGTTAATGTAGAAATCTCCTTTTGCTTTAATTACAGTAGAACTGAAAGGAGGTGGGTACGGTGAAGATAACAGGAGAAAAGAGGTTTAGCTCTAAATCTAAATGCTCTCGCATGGATGACGTCTGTGACCTCTGATCCAAGGTTCCTTTGGAAACCCGCCTGCGCTGTGTGCTGGTAATTAATTCCACGATAGTTGTTCAACATTGTGAGATGAAATATCGTTATCTATCTCACTTATTTTTGTCTCCCGGATCTATTTTGGGAAGCAGATTCTTAGATCAGCAATTAGAAATGTCACTTGCACTTTCTTTATGATTTGCAAAGTGTATAATTGAGAATAGTAATCAAATTCTTTGACAACTTCAGCAGTACAAAAATGGCAATTAATTGTAAATTTTGGAAGGCATGGATAATATTTGTCTATTTTAGAACATCTTGCTGATCAGCAACAAACCTATTTCTCTCCTTTCTCTCTGTCTCTGTCTCTCTGTCTCTCTCTGTCTCTCTGTCTCTCTTTGTCTCTCTCTCTCTCTGTCTCTCTCTCTCTCTCTCTGTCTCTCTCTGTCTCTCTCTCTCTCGTCTCCTATAGTCAGCACAGACTTTTAAAAGAAAAACTTTGCTTAGGAAAGAAGAAAGTAGATTCAAGGAAAATGACCAGGTTAAACCAACATAAACAGTTCAGCTGTCCTCTTTCTAGGACATCTTTTCCAACATTTCCAGCCAGAAGTGACTATTCCCTCCTTCAATCCCCTCCTAGCACTTCTGCCCCCTTGAAATTCTCATTTGCTCTGGGTACATGTGTCATTCTAGTTCCAATATTTCATGGAATGGCAATTTCCTAGCCTTGCACTTGGCACACAGCAGGAGCTTAATAAATACTTGCTGATTGATTATCGATGGATTGTGTATGTGTGATTGTGTGTGTGTGTGTGTGTGTGTGCAAAAAAAATATTCTCCAAAGAGAACCTGAGGCCAATTCCAGTCAAGAAGTTTGTGTTATGGGTGTACTTACTGTGTCTGAAATATTGGACTGGATTCTGAGACCCCAAAGACCAAAGCAAAACCAGAGAATCAGATAACCCCTGCCTGCCCGGAAGGCAATTGCAAGCTAATGCAAGATTACAATAGCGTGTAGACAAGTAAATAAAATCTACAAGAACATCTGAAAAGTAAAAGAACTGAACAAGTGGGGGGACAGGAGAAGCAGGCAGGGTTTCCTAGTGGCAGCGGTACTTGATTCTGCTTTTGAAGGAAGGCTGGGAGTTCTGAAGTAGGATGAGTACATCCCAGGGCAAGCAGATAGCCTGAGAAAGGCATGGACGGGGTGATGAAATGTAGGCAAAAGGGAAGGGGTTAGGGAAAGGCACCCGGAAGTGGAATGGGGGTAAAAGCATTCAAGGAAGGTGGCTGTTTTCTGAATTAAATTTAATATCCTTTCATAATTATTTATTTTATAATTTAAATTATTATAAAATAAATTATTTGTTTTAAACCCTCACCTTCCGTCTTAGAGTCAATACTGTGTATTGGCTCCAAGGCAGAAGAGTGGTAAGGGTAGGCCATGGGGGTCAAGTGACTTGCCCAGGGTCACACAGCTAGGAAGTGTCTGAGGTCGGATTTGAACCCAGGATCTCCCATCTCTAGGCCTGACTCTCAATCTACTGAGCTACCCAGCTTCCCCCTTAATATCCTTTTAAAATTGCACATAGCAAGAGTTCCTTTTTAAATTCAATTCTTGTTTGTTCTTAGTATATTGAAATGTTCCTATTTGCTGATGTCTGTTAAGTTCCTAAAAAAGGGGAGGGGGAAATAGTTGCCTGACCAGTGTGACTGAAAGCGATAGAATGGCGTCTGACACAAATCATGAGCAGTGGGCCTGGGACAGCATCTCTCCATATGGAGAACGTAGGAAGCCTGCTTCCAGGAGAATTGTAAACGCTTTATAATTTTGTAAATGTTTATCAGTGTTGAGTGGATAAATGGAACTGTGGTGCTGGTCTCCGGCTCCCTGACAAGGGGTGGAACACAGCTGGGGGAGCTTGAGATGCTTCAATATAGGGGGAAAAAACCCCTCAGGGCAGCCTGAGATTCCAAGCCTGAGATGTGCCTCCCCGACTTTGAGAGAGCCTCTCACTATGCCTTGAGACATGAAGAGGATTCAGGAGAAGCCCATGAACTCTGACTGGAAAGGCGGGGGAGAGCCAGACTAGAGATGGGCCATTTGCTGATGAGTGAGTTTTCCAACAGTACCAGTTCCTAGAATGGAACTTTGGAAGAAGTGGCCAGAGTTTTTGTGGCCCCACTTTGGTGCTTGAGACAACAGGGTCATGGAGCTGTGAGCATCCCCTGAAGGATGTGCCAGAGAGGGCTCTTCTGGAGGCGCCTTTCATCTCTCAGCTCTGAGGTCTTTGTGAAAGCAGCACTTGGGACCTGGACTTCATCATGCTGTTGCCCAAATGTCAGCGACTCAACCTTATTTAGGGGCTCTGCAGGGCACTTCTGAACAGCGAAAAAATTTCACAAATCAGTTGCACAATTTCATTGAGAAAATCTGCAATGATAAATAACAACCACGACTTGCTTTTAAACGAAATCATATTTCATTCATCACAATGATAGTTACACACATTTGAAAAATAGCGATGTATATGTGTGAAACATATTCATTATTCATTCGACAGGAGGTACATTTGCTTATTAATTGAACCAGTCACACTGCATATTTTGTTACAGATAAACAGAAGCTCAAAGGGCAATATCTGGAGCATTCGTGGATTTCTAGGCCCCTCAAAATAACTCGGTCCCCGACCAAGAAGCCACAGCTCATATGATGGGAACTTACTCTATGGGACCAATTACAAGGGCCTAAAAACTCTTATAACATTATAAAGTTGAATTAATTTTGCAGCATTCTTCTATGCATAAATCCCAAATGTTGACAGATTTATTGCAGTGGAAATCATGATCCGTCAAAGAGATCAGACTAGCAATCCACAAAGGGAAACAAAACAAAACAAACAAAAAAAAACTAGGGGAAGAATGGGAATCGCCCAGTTAGAATCCCTCAGAACCCAAATTTTGAACAGACAGTACAGATGGACAATGGGCTGGGTCCAGAGCTGAAGGGAAGAAGATCAAGTCGCATAACAGTTGGGGAAATGAGAAGCATTTTTCAAGATCTGAGTTTTTCATTGCTTTCAAAGCCCAATATTTTGAACATCTTCCAATGGCATTTATTGCTATAAATTGTGGAAGGCCATGAGATCAGAGGAATTTCGACTACGGTTAAATGAAAGGCTATGGGAGAGACACATGAGACATGTAAAAAGACTTCTCCATTTGCCAGTGATGAATCGAGTATGTGAGAGAGAGGTGGCATAAAAAATGATCAGACACATAATTGAAAGACAAGGTAGGCTGAACAGGCAGCCAGTGAAAGGGAGAACAGATAGGCAGCTCTAGAAACGCATGTTGAGACATTGGAATTTAACATTCCAAGTACCAGACAAAGACATCTGTTGGGTGGAACAATACTTTATGGAGGATTTAGAGAATTGTGTAGGGAAAAATTGTGCAGAATGAGAAAGCAGCAGTGAGTGTGGAAAAGAGAAACATTAGATTTACTGTCTGATAGCTACGTTTGAACACTGGCTCAGCCTCATTCTACCTATGTGATCTGGGACAAATCACTTAACCTTGCTGTGTCTCAATTCCTTCATTTCTAATATGACAAAATTGCATTAGACCACCAACATCTCTCCCAGCTCTAGGTCTATAATCATATGATTTTATTAACGTCTCATTCCTCATTTTTCTCTTTGCAGAATGGGGACAGGATTAGACTCAATATGTTCCGAAGTCTTTTCTAGCTCTAAATCTGTGATCCTCTCATCCAACTCCCTATGTGACCTTGGATAAGTCACTTAACCCTCTATGCGTCTCAGTTTCCTCCACTGTTTAATCAGGAGATTGAAATAGAGTGTCTCTTAGGTCTCTCCTACTTCTGGATCAATGATCCTATGGTTATATGAACTTCACTTCCCTAAGTGTCTGTAAAATGGAGGCAATATTGGATTAGATGGAAAATTCCTTCTGGTTCCAAATTCAACATTCTATATCTAACTGCATAGCGAGTCTGACTTAAATGTTCTATGTTCTTGGACAAGTCACTTAAATTTCCTGGGTCCCATTTTCCTCCTCTGTAAAATGACAGTATTTGACTAGATGGCTTCTAAAGTCCATGTCTTTAATCTCTATGGGCAGAGGGAATACCTCTATCAAGAACCTAGATTTAGTACAATGTTAAAGAAATTTCCTGTGATGGGAGCTGAAAAGATAGGAAAATATTCCCAGCATTTAGAAACTTCCACCATATACATTCATGGACCCTTTGGAAAATCTAGATGCTGAGATCTAGCCATCTTTCAGCCTAGAACGAGGGGAGACATTCATCACTAGATGGTAAGAATTCCTCAAGTGCTGTTGGAAGCTGAACCTGCTAGAGTATCAAGTAGAATTCCAGCTCTTCAAGCAAAATGACAGGTTACCTTGATCTAAACTTCTTTTACAGGATTCTGCCCTCTCAAAAAAAAGTTCTGATGAGGGAATAAATTATCTAGTGAATCTGAAATTATTCATCAAGAGTCCGTATTTGGGGAGGGGACCCAGAGGAGGTCACAGACTGCTTCCCCATCCCCATTGAGAGTCCTAGAGTCTAGTTAGAGTGGTAAGTACTGATCATATGACCTCTTGGAAGAGCTATTAAAACTAAATTGTTCAAGAAGCATAGGAAGAAGTCAGATAGAGGGAAGAAGACTGAACTATGAGGTAGAACAATCAGGACAAGCTGTGGTCAGGGTATAGAAAGAAAGCTCCGTGGTATCTGGAAGAGCAGAGAAGGGGAAAATGGGGGAATGGGAATGAACACCACATGAAAAGGCAAGGAGGTGGGAAGAAGCAGACTATATCTATGAGAATCATGAGGTGAGCAAGTTGGCCAAAATGAGAAGCATGCTGAAGAGAACTTAGAGATGAGAGCTAGCAAAGCTTCATGGAAAGAAGACTAAATTATCCCAGTTCTGACTCTTAACTAGCTGACATGCTGAGCAAGTCATACTGTATTTGAACATCAGTTTCTCAATCTATAAAATGGTGATAGTGATATTCATGCTATACACCTAGACATTCTGAGCTGGGAAAGTTTTAAAAAAAAAAAAACACTTGGTCCAATTGCTTCCTTTTATAGATGAGAAAGCCGAGAGATGATTTGCATGAGGCTTCATGGGTTACTGAGAGCACAGATCTAGGGTTAGTCTAATTAGAATGAGTTTCAAATGCAATAGATAATGTTGAATCGTATAGATGAGTTTAGGTTATGAAGTAGGGCTTGGAAAGTCAAATGAAAGGGCCACTAGATCATTTGGTGGATAAAGAGTCAGGCTTGGAAATAGGAGATCCTGAGTTCAAATTTTTTTTTATCACATTTTTTTATTTCCTATCTGTGTGACCCTGATCAAGTCACTTAATCCCATTTGCCTAGCCTTTACTTCTTTTCTGCCTTAGAACCAATATTTAGTATTGGTTGGTTCTAAGACAGAAGTTAAGGGTTTTTACAAAATCACATGGAGCTTCAATTTGACTTAAGTTCAGTGAATAATTTTTTAAAATTGACAAATAGCTACGATATACAGGAGATGAAGATTGTCTCCATACACAGGCTTCAAAGATGAAGTATTGTTATGATTAAAATTGTTTGAGAGACTGGTTTTAGGTTAAGAATACCAATTTTTTGTTTGGGCTAGCATTATAACCAACAAAGTTATAGGTCAGTGGCCCCCTCAAATGATCAGACAGATCTACAAATACACTTTGGAAACTCATTATTCACTCTCTCCCATGAACATTCCCAAGACATTGATAATTGGTAAACAGTTAATTAGGAGATAATCTATCAAACTCTCTCCCCAAACCACAGATGATAAAGGTCACATAGGCAAGAAGAGAATCCTCATCTCATGTTTCTATTAACTATGTTTTGTTCAAAGGAAGACATTTCTAGAATTTCCTGCGGACAACAAAAATGTAAGAAGCGGTAGCCTGGAGGAATCCCCCCTAATCCAGGGTTCTGACATAGAAAATAATACAGTATATGAAAAATAAATTCTCAAGAATTTCCTGGCCCTCATTTCCCTCCTCGAGAAGCTTAAAACCTAGCATAGGGAGAGGAAACATGCACAGATAGGAAC
This sequence comes from Gracilinanus agilis, assembly GCF_016433145.1. Taxonomy (NCBI): domain Eukaryota; kingdom Metazoa; phylum Chordata; class Mammalia; order Didelphimorphia; family Didelphidae; genus Gracilinanus; species Gracilinanus agilis. The sequence goes on from NC_058134.1 coordinate 302,426,734, forward strand.
AATACAAAAGACAATGTTATAAGGACAAGGAAGAAATTGATTCAGGTTCTATAAGGAAATTAGAGGCATAAAGGATCACTTTTGACAACAGGGAGAACCTGTGAACCCTTGAGCAGGGTTGTGATAGATCAAAGCGTTATCAGAGGTGACAACAGAGTTAGAAAAAGATCATATATCCTTTAAATAATTTTTTGGTCTCTTTCTGATATAAAGAGGATGAGAATTAAAGAAATCTGGTATCCGTGGAAGTATGAAATTTGGAGTCTGAGTAAAGCCTGGAAGATAGGGTTTTTTTTTGTCTTTTGGGAACATTTGTGCTGGTTAATCAACCAATCTACAGAGTAAAGTATGTATTAAGGAATTTTCCTATAAGTCCATCAAGATGTGTAGAAATGCCCTAAATTGATTTGAAAGGATCATAGAATTTTGATAATTGGATGAGAGGCAGATGATGCCACACAAGCGAGTACTCATGATTGGGTGAAACTATCATATTTTACCTCTTAAATTTCAGGTAAAAAGAGCAATTATTCTGTTTGTGAATTCTGTCCAGGAGCTGAACAATTCAGTAATTAAAAACTTTGGACTCTTTATAAAAAATAGATCCTTCTGCCTATATCTGAGGTCTATAAGGGAATGGACAGTAGAGAAGTCCAAAGAGAAGACCTCCTTTCTCCTCCCCATTAACTATATCATCAGAAAAAAGGGGCTGGTAGGAGACAAATCATCAAGCAGAAAGGCAGGTTGAGGGCAAATATGTGGCCATGCAGAGGAAGAAGAAGCTAAATAGAGAAATAGACACAATAAGGACAAACATCAATAAACATGTACAGATGGATGTAGACTGATAGGGACCCAAAGGAGAAAGCAACTTCAGACCTCTTATACCCGAGAATAACATTGGTTATGGGTTCAAAAAAGGTCTTCCAGTAAACTAAAGTTGTGAATTATTCCCTTTGCCATGATCCATAGAGATGTAATTCACTACCATTGTGTTCTAAATTTGAGCCCACTTTTCCAAGGATGTTGTAGGCAAAAGAAGAGAATGTAGTTTAAGTATATTTTGTGTCAATTATTTATTACGCAAATATACTAGTTTTATGCTTCCAAAATCTCATTTCCAATAGCTTTTCAGTTATCTCAAACTGGATGTCCAGCAGACCTCTTAAGCTCAACATGTGCAAAAAATCGTTATCTTTGCCCCTGAACTCTTCCCTTTGTCCTCCCCAACCTGTTAGCATAGAAGACAACACCTTAGTCCCAGGGCCTCAGGCTCACAAGTACAGGCTATTGCCAAGACCAGCTATTTTCACCTTTGCAACATCTCTTGAATACACTCCCTTCTATCCTCTGATAGAGCCCTTGCTCTAGTACAGGCTCTCCTCACATATGCCTGGACTACTGCAAAAGCTGCTGTTGAGTCTGTCTGCCTCAACTCTCTCCCTACTCTAATCCATCCTCCTTTCAGTCACCAAAGTGATTTTCTGAAAGTTCAGGTCCCCTTGTGTTACACCCCTTTTCAATAAATGAAAACAGTACTCTGCAACCTCTAGGATTTAATACAAAATCTTATCTTTGGGGTTCAAAGTCCTTTAAATAACCCAGTCCCATCCTATCTTGTGCCTAATCTGTGGAAGAGCCTCCTAAGCTCATATTGGTCTGATCAACCATAGTTGGACACAATGTATATTGACACCAACTCTTCCCAACTCCGGATGTGGTGCTCTACCTACTCTGCCACATTTAAAAAGTACCAAGATAAAATTTGTTGCAGGTTTAATTTCTAGAAATTGCAAGATGCTTTTTTGAGACCTGGCCAATAGCTCTCATTCTGGAAAGTGCAGAGGACTAGATGTCCCTGCACCTAAAGTCTTCAAGTTGTTGCCTTTATGTATCATGCCACATAAACTTTAGTGAGCTCTTTTGACAGTTCTGATGCATGGCAGGCAGCAGCCTTTTTTTTTTTTAAATGGATGAATAGCCGATGACTGCTTATTACTTATCTCTAAAATGTAAATCATTTTGTTTTACTATTAAGGCAGATGCCACTCAAGCATGAGAATATTTGAACCTTTGGGGACCATATTAAGTCTCTGGGCACTTGTTAGGAAAATTGTTGACAACCCAAAGCCATTGTGGTGAACCTTGGACACATGTACCAGAGGGGACACTCAGAGTTTCTCTGTGGGCACAACCACCACTACCCCAGCACAGAGATCACCTGAGTCTGTTACTAGAAAGCCAGAGGGATGTGGGGCTGGGCTGCTCCCCTTCCCCTCTCCCCATGTGCCTGAGGACATCACCCACCCCTTTAAAAGGTTTGCCATCACTGATATAGAGTATATCATGAAAAGGGTAATAAAGGTTGTGAAGGGACTAAAGACTAAGACACAAAAAATAGTTAGTGGACCTAGAAGTGCTGAACTTGGAGAACAGATGAGAGGTGTCTTATAGTATTTGAAAATCTATCTCTTGGGCACCTGGGTGGCTCAGTGGATTGAGAACCAGGCCTAGAGACAGGAGGTCCTAGGTTCAAACTGGGCTTCAGACAAGATACTTCCTAGCTGTGTGACCCTGGGAAAGTCACTTAACCCTCATTGCCTAGCCCTTACCACTCTTCTGCCTTGGAACTGATGTATAATAGGGGTTTTTAAAAAGAAAAGAAAAGCAAGTCTTTCTCATGGCGGGGGTTCTAGACTTGTTTTGCTTGGCCCCAGAGGGCAGAACCAGTTAACAGATGGAAGTTATAATGAAATAAATTTTGACTCAATGCCAGAATTGTTTTTTAATGTAAGGATTCAATGAGGTCATGAATATGGAAATGCTTTGCTTTATAACACTAAGTAGCATTTGTAAAGGTGTAATTTATAAAGTTCTAGAGAAATGTGGAAGATGAAGTCTGTCACTGTGCGATCGATCCAGAAACCTTTATTGAACACCTTTGATGTACACAGCACAGTGCTAGACACTGTTGAGGGAGGGAGCTAAAAAGATGCTCATGAATATCTCACTTCTCTGGTCCTTACCGGAACTCTATCCACTGTTCCTCCTAGATGCCCCTGTTTAGCTAGGTAGATACAGAATACAAACTGCATCTACAAACATAAATGAATGTAGACACATATTAAACTATTGTGGGAATATGTCATTTTCTCAGAAAAGTAAAGGCAGGATAGAAACAGTACAGATATCTAGATAAAAATACGGGGTGAAGAGGGTAAGGGGTAAGGGATATAAGGAAGGGGGTGCCTGCAACCAGGGCAATCATAAAAGGTCTTCAGGTAAGACACAGCCCTGGAGTTGAACCTCAAGAAGACCTAAGAGTTCCAGGAGGTAGATATGAGAACGGGAAGCATTCCAGGTATGAAAGACAACCTGAACAAAAGTATGGATGGGTGAGAGGACTTGTTGAACATAAAGTAGCCCATTTTTCTGGGACATAGAAAGAAAGTAAAAAAAACTTCCACCAGATGCTCTTTTTTCTTATTGTTGGGGGAAGGGATTCTTTTATTTGGTTCTGCCACCTTTAGGAATGGCAGTGATACATAATTGGTGGCTAATAAATGCTTGTTGATTAAGAGCAGGTACTTAGTAAATATTTATTGAATTTAATGGAAGCCTGGAGGGAGTTAAGACCCAGGGATGGAAAACCACAACATATGCTTAAGACATAACCAATGGAGACTTTGGCAGAGCTTGAGAGTAAATGCAAAGGAAACAAGAGTTAGAGCAGGGCTAGACTGTGAAGGTCTCATGCCATGGGTGGCCTTGAGTTCTGATGTGCTGTTTATGTTGGCAATATGAATCCATTATTAAATAAATCAGACCATGTGTGCTCCCAATGGAGGGTGGGGGAACAGAATTTTTCTAATTGAAGGAAAAACTTTATTCATTCCCATCCAAGCCCTCTCGCTAATCCCATTGGCTGTAGCATAGCCACATTTCTAAATCAAATTGGTAAGATGTTGAACATCACCTGCCCCAACCTTCCCAGAGCATTCAGGTCAGAAATAGGTGCTGTTCATCTCGTTACATGGCGTAAACATGCTCTTAATAAGGACCCCGGGCTGGATTCTGTGCCAGCTTTTGAATAATGAGCACTGAATTCTATTATCGTTCAGGATTAAATATCTTCCGGCTCAGTGTGCTTGGCTAGCTACTGATGATCTATCACAGAGCCACAGAAGTTTCCTCTATAATGTTCATATAGCAAAGATGTCCCTGCCATTGTTATAAGACACTAGTAATAACAGATCACTGGGGGCTTGCTAAAAAGCCCTGAACTCGGCACAGTAATGAGTGAGCAGGTACACTGGCTCTGAGGTCTTCTGATTCTAGGTTGTTTTCTTGTTCAATTAATATTAGAATAATTTCTTTACCTTAGGAGAACTATTACATCATTAGATGTTCCTGTTTGAGGTAGGTCTAGAAGGAAACTTGGGGATTATCAATCAGGTCTAACTCTTCATTGTACTGATGAGGAAACTACCACCCAGAAAGTCAGTTTCCCCTAAGGAACAACAGGGAAATTCGTGGCAGAACTGGGTTTCAAATCTGTTTTCTTTGACTTCAAATACAAATCCTTTTCTAGAGCACCAGGTGGCTTTCTACAATAGAGCCCAGTGGAAGTCCCAGAATCTCCAATTCTGCTTTGAGTACTCAGAAGGCAGCTCATTCAATTCTTACCTGATGCAGGAATGGCCCTTAAGGGATCCCTGAGAAATCCCTGAGAAATGGTCATCTGGCTCCAAAGACCTGGAGATCCCAGGTTGGCTACTTGATGCCACATGTAGAGGCAGACTTGGAGTCAGAGAGACCTGAGTTTGAATGCTCCCTCTTCGCCACTGTCAAATCCATAAGGATTTACTAAATGCTTCCCACATGCCTAGCATTGCTAAGTGCTGAAAATATAAAGAGAAATAAAGACAATCCCTACTCTTCAGGAGCTCCCATTCAAAAGGGGAAGACGGCATCTAAAAAGGAGCTGAAAGGGGAACTGGGGCAAGAGAAGAAAGGTGCCTGGTGCCAAGGGCTGGTAAAGAAAGCAGGGCTGGAATGAGTGTCCAGGATGCAGCATAGCAAAGAGTCTATAGAGTACAACTTGGAGAGGAAGAAGATTCAAGGAAAGGTGGCAGGTTTCTTATGGCAATGTGTGCCCATATTTCAGATTTTCTGTTTTTTAGGCACAGCATCTTTGATTCTTTGGACTGTTCCTTACCACCTACAGTCCAGATCCTTCACTACCCTGAATACTCTCCAATCTTTCTTTATACACGATTCCCAGCATGGAACCTGATATTCCCAAGTTGATGTGACAAGGACATGGCAATGGGACTCTTCCCCTCCCTAATTGTAAGCATAGAACATTTCTTAATTACTTCTGGACTTTAATGATCAAGGAAGAATTCAATAGTATAAGATGAGGTGGAAAGAATTCAAAGATGGAAAAGAATAGGAGTTGGGGGTGGAAAATCAACTGGAACCAGATGAATAATAAAGGAAGGAGTTTGAACTGAATTCTTGAGGCACTGAAGACTCACAGAAGGAGGTAGGATGAAATAGCTGGACTTGTGTCCTAGGAACAGAACTGTGCTAGATGGCTAAAAGATGATTTGGAAGCAAAGAAGAGAGTAGAGAGAAAGACCAATTGTGAGGTTATTACACCAGTCTGCCTCTGTTTTCTGGTTTGTTTTTTTTTTCTTGGGGGTCATATTACCAGGACCAGTGCTCAGTCAATGTCCAATAAATGCTTGTTGGGTCATAGTCTGCTAAAGTGGCAATTAAGGCCTGCTCTAAGCTAGTGGCTGTGGGAAAAGAGGAGGAGATGGATGAGAGAAATATTTTAGAGGGTTTTGGCCAGGAAGAGCCTGTCTACACTACACTTCTCTCTTCTCTCTCTGTGTCTCTCTGTATCTCTGTCTCTGTCTCTGTCTGTCTGTCTGTCTGTCTGTCTGTCTCTCTCTCTCTCACACACACACACACACACACGCACGCAACACACATATATGCACACAGAGGAATAAAAATAATTTAGCTGCTGAGCTTCCTCCAGCAGTGGTGTGACCCAAGGAAGATTTTCTCTGTTCCTAGCTCTGAAGAAGACATATCCATGCCCATCAGAGTTGGAAGATGAGGCTGAGTTTGACAATGGAAAATGTTGGTTTAATAAAACTTCTTGCTGAATTTACTCCTGTTATTGCTCTACGTTAAGAGCGCTGGGTGAATAATATAAGGTCCCAAGCCTCAGGCACCCTACAGTCTAACAGAAAGGACAGACCTTAGTTAAGCACTTGATTGGTGTCAGAGAAGGCCTAGATTTTGGAGATGCACAGGTGCAAAACAGGGCAGCACCTTTCCTCCTTGGTTTAGTTTAGGGATACAACTTGCACAGAGAGAAACAGGATGCGAATTAAAAGGTTATGGTGGGGGCAGCTGAGTAGCTCAGTGGATTGAGAGCCAGGCCTAGAGACGGGAGGTCCTGGGTTCAAATCCGGCCTCAGACACTTCCCAGCTGTGTGACCCTGGGCAAGTCACTTGACCCCCATTGCCTACCCTTACCACTCTTCCACCTATAAGTCAACACCCAGAAGTTAAGGGTTTAAAATAAAAAAAAATTAAAAAAAAAAAAGGTTATGGTGGCCAACACGTGACACAGACTGAAGGCTTCAAGGTACTTTGACATGAGGAAGATGTTGGACCATCAAAGATGACTTCATTGAAGAGACAAAAGCTTCCCTTAGCCTGGAAGGAAGAGGTGCCTCTCAGCAGACAGAAGTAAATTCATACTATTAATGTTTTTATCTGGGAAAAAATGATTAGAATCAATACTGAAAACAGCCTTGAAGGGAAGGAAAGATATAGGATGAAAGCTAAGGGTATCTGTATACCTCAGAGAGTAACCTCTTTGAACCCCCTGCCTTGATGATGGAGGGAGAAGAAAGGACCACGTCGGGGATTGGGAGCTGTCCTCTGCTTGGTCTTGGACTTTGCTGATCATGCCTGAGTAGAGGCTGTGCTTAGAAAGCCTATTTTTTTTTTTTAGGGATGGTAGTGCCTGGTATAGAGGAAACATTTAATGAAAACTTGCTTGGTAGGCACAGTCAGGCTTATAGACACTGTACCCAGAGGTCTGAGCCTTTGTTCCAGATAGATTTGGGTCTCTGGTATGACAATCCTTGTATGAGATGGAAGTAGACTAGAGGAAATACAAGTTATGAGACTTGTGATGGAGAAAATGAAAGGTAGGATGCTTGAAGCAGGCAGAAGTTTGCAGGGGCAAGGAAGGGGGAGGAGGAGAAAGTGATAGGCAGGAGGAAGACTGGAAAAACAAACAAACAAACAAACAACCAACCAAGGGTAGGAAAGTCCTTTCTTAGTCATACATTTGGTTTCTAGGGAGAAAGAACAATTTGCTTCATTTTCTATGGCATAATGGTAAGAAGACAGCTTTGTGAGTGAGGAAGCCTGGGTATTTTCTTTTTTGGAGTTTTTTTCTTCTTTTTCCAATCCAAAGCTTCAACATATCCTAACAAATGACTCCTACCTGTACTGAGGACTGACCACTACTCATGATTCCATGAACCGATTGTGACTTTGGGGAAATCGTTTACCTACTGGGGGACCCCTCTGTTTCCCCCACTTGTAAAATGAAAGGTACATTTCAGCACTTGCTAGCCTATGTTCTGTGCCCCAAGGTCCTTTTCAGCTCTAGCCTCTGCGCTTTCCATCCCTTTAAACCAGTAGCGAGGGTGGTGTTTGAAGTGAGCCCTCCAGAGGGACTGGTCTCATGGTGCCGGGTAAGATGTTTCCATTCCCTTACAAGTCCAGGGGAGGCTTCTCTGAATGAGGCTAGAAAGGCCTTCACGCCTTTCTTTTTATTAAAGAAGTTGATTAAGTAGTGGTTCTTTAAGGGAATCCTCCAAGGCACTGAGAAGGAATTAAGGTGTTTCTCTGTCTTCACAAAGGAAATTGGGGCTGGGAGGAGAAAAATGCATGAGGATGCATTCACACAATAGCAGAAAATAATGAGCATCAGGGAATTCCTTTATAGTGAAGAAAAAAATCCCCCACAATCTAAACACATTGATTTAATGAAGGATTCTGTCTTGGATGCTATTCTCAGCTCGCAAGAAAAGGGACATTTCTTGTTATTCAGAAAGCAGTTGGATGGAGAAGGTTCTATAAACAGCCATTAGCATCTTAATTGCACGATAATTCACAAGACATCTCCCCAGAAAAATGCAACAGATAAATCTTTCAGCCCCAAAGTCCGAGAACCAAAGCAGATTGTGTAGAGATTGTCTTCCAGTCTGCAGGCTGTGAATTCACCCTGTCTTTATGGTGTAGTGGCTCTGCTGTGTTTTTTAATCTGAGATGTATGTGTGCCCAGTAGGAGACAGCTTCCCTAGAACTAACAACAAGGCCAGCTCCGTCCTTGGACGAGTGAGACCCGTAAAATGTGACACGGGAAGAGATGGGCTCCTCTAGCAGCCAGAGAGGAAAATGGAAGGTAGCACCTGCTTCTGGGCCCCTCGTTGTTCTACAGGTCCCGTAGCCAAGTAGAGTGTAAACTTTTATGCACTGGAAATGAGATCTCAGCTCTAGACAACTCTCTGTCACTTAATCAATAGTCTCCCTTCTTGAGGTTTTTCTCCTCCTCTGGAAAGTAAGAAGGCAGACCTTCTCACTCAAACGTTCTCTAGTCTATGTTCTAAGGTCCCTCTCAGTTGTACATTATCTCTTCTAAGCCCCCTCCTAGCTCTGTTATTCCCTGGTCCAGCGATGGGCAAACTACGACCCCTGGGCCAGATGCGGCCCCCTGAAATGTTCTATCCAGCCGTGGGACATTATTCCTAATCTGACGGCTACAAAGAGTAGGATACAATACAATGAAACTTCGAGAGACAGACTGACAGATGAGCATTTCCTTTCCTCTGGTCCCCTTTTTAAAAAGTTTGCCCATCACTGGGCTAGTCTAAGGCCCCTCCGAGCTCTCATATTCCTTCTTCTAAAGTCTTCCCGTTTCTGCCCTTCCTGAGCTTCCTTCTAGCTAAGACATTCCCTGCTCTAAAAGTCCTTCCCAGATCTGACTTTTTATGGGCTAAGGCCCTTCTCAGCACTGGCATTCTTTATTCCAAGTGCCTTCCTAGCTCTGCCATGAAGCGATCTAGAGATGCTTCTTACAATAACTCCCATAACATGTGGGACGGGAAGCACAATGCCTACTAAAATGGAAAGATTTCAGATGCAGGCATCTTGGGTGCTGGTGAAACAAGGGAAGGAGGGCAGACGGAACAGCATCTCCTGCTTCCTACTGTCTTAACAGCTGAAGCCCCAAAGGATGTCCAGCTAACATGCCCGTAAGATTCAGATTAAGGCCATCACTCTTGCCCTATCTGCTCACATATAGGAAATATCACAGAATCTCAGAACCGGAATGGATCCTAGCAACTGTCTTGGTTAACCTGCGCCGGTACAATGATTTCTTTTCTCATACGTCTAACAAAAGGCATCCTTAAACATCTCTAATGATGGAATGTTCATGACACAAAGAGGTAGTCCTTTCCATTGATGCACCACTTTTCTATTCAGAAAAAAAAAATGCTATTTCCCTCCAACTTCCACCACCTTGTTCCAGCTTTGCACTGTGAGGCCAGACAGGATACTTCTTCAGTTTGGCCAAAGTTTATTAGGCAGCTACTCTGCCCAATGTCCTCGGTGCTAGGCATATAGGAAGCCAAAGGGATAGAGTCCCTTTCCTGCAGGGATTATAAGGTAGTAAGAGCTGGAGACATAGATCCAAGTAATTGTAGTACAAGGGAGAATGGCATTAAGTACCAGGCAATCAAGAGCAGATAATGATGAGTGCAGGTAGAATGACTACTCAAATGGCATTTTTGTTCCTCTTTTCTCTTTGAAGGTGAATGTTCCCTGACTGGGAAAGATAGAACCAAAAGGGTTAGCATGGAATTGGAGCCCATTATGAGGAAAGATACGGCAAGAGGGCACTTAACTGCCTTCAATGAGTTCAGGTCACTAGACCCAGATGGGCTACATCCCAGGTTAATGAAGGCACTGCTGGATGTGATTGTTGAGCCTCTGCTTTTGGGCAATCTTGGAAAGATCTCTGAGAAGGGAGCCTGACCCAGAGAGAGGAAAATAGCTGGATTTTTCTTAAGAAAAGACAATGAAGATTTTGTGTTATAGACTAGTGATTGACATTGCCTTGGATTTCCAGCAAGCCCTAGGATGGTAGAAGAGGGGGGTTAGACAAAAAGAGGTCATTCCTGGTCTAACCTAATTTCTTTCCTTTTCTTTGTCAGGATTATTATACTGTTCAATGAAATGAATCTGGGTTTCAGCAAAGCATGAAATAGTCTCTCATGCTGTCCCTGTGTGAAACAATGAGGGATGTTGGTTAACAACAAGCTAGGCAGATTCAGAAGCAGCTGAGTGGCTCAGACCCAAAGAGTCATCCCTGCATGATGTTGTCTAGGAAGGAAAAGCTGACTGAGTTTCTGAGAAAGCGCTGCTTGGCCCAATCCTATTCACCATCATTTGATCAACACATAGTATTTTCCCAAAGGCATCTAGGTGGTGTCTGGAGCCACGAGGACCTGCAAATCCTGCTTTAGATATTTACTTCTTTTGTTATCCTGGACAAGTCATTTCATCTCCCAGCCTCAATTTCCTCTCTACAAATGAATAAATAGCTTGTAGAGTCGTTGTGTGGACAAATGAGATAATATATACCAAACACTAGGCGAAAATCAGAGCACTGGATAAGTACTCATTATGATTATTTAATTTAACCTCTTTAGCCTGGACTTAAAGGCACAGATGGGATGTTTGGAAACTTTGCCAAGAACATAAAGCTGTGAGAGGTAACTAACATACTGCCTGATGGAGTCACAATCTAGAAAAGATCTCAAGAGGCTGAAATAGTGGTTTGCAAGTAATAAAATTAAATTCATTAAGTGTAAATGATAAGTTTTGTTCTTGTTTCCAAAAGTTAACTTCATGATCCAAAGAGGGAGGAGTCCACAGCCAGAAAGGAGAGATCGACCAGTTTGAGTGGACCAGAAAGATCAAAATATGTTAATGGTAAGATACATCCCCCACGCCTTGTCCACCTCCCCCCAAAAAGAGCTATTGTGATCTGGGGTTTGATCAAGAGAGGCAGCCCCAAGGAAGGCCACAAAAGTCCATCTCTGATGCCTCCTGGTGGTAGAAAGATGGCCCTACATGCGGAAAGGCTCTGGGAACTGCCAGAAAGCCCTGACTACTTCTACTAAACTAAAATGTCTTGGTGGACAATCCCAGGGTCAGATCATATTTGCTCTTTAAAGATCAACAAGGATAATTAAGGAGAGAGAGGTTCATTACCAGCAAGTTTGCCTCTGAGGGAGAAGAGCATTTATAAAGCACCTACTATGTGCTAGGCACTATGCTAAGCACTTAACAAAGATTATATCATTTTATTGCCTCAATAATCCTGTGAGATAGATCCCATTATTGTTCCCATTTTTCAGATGAGAAAACTGGGGTAGACAGTTTAAATGACTTACCCAGAGTTACATAGCTAGTAAGTGTCAAAATCAAGATTTGAACTCCAGTCTCACTGATATATCCACTGTCCCGAGTTCTTTGTCTGTGAATATTGACTAAAAAAAAAAAAAAATACAAAGGGCCCTAAGTCTTGCGCTGTCTCTTTTGCTTCCATGGTATAGTAGATAAAGTAGCTGAAAAATGGTTCTAAGAATTGTACATTTCAAACCATCTATAAACATTAATTTAATGGTTGGTGCTCCAAATGTGAAATCTTAGTCCAACAGTGAATCGGTTGACATATTACCGAGGAATTGAGCTACATCAATATTGACATTCCTGCTGTAAATTAAACCTGAAGACATAAAGAAAGCTAAGTGGATGAATGGTTCATAGGCTCTCCCTGGAGAGGCAAATAAAGGAGTTGGCTGACTTGCCTTCATTGTGTGTTCAAAGGCAACAAGAAACATCATTTCATGAAACACTTGGTCACTTTTGCCTTGAACCAATGGTGATGAATCCAAGCAGAAAGACCACAAGGAAAATCATCACAGCTTCTTCACTGACATCTGTTGCACGGGATGAAAAAGGAGAGAAATTGTGTCAACAGAGAACAACAGAATTGTCCCAAAGAGAGATGTCACTAGGATTCAATGACTTACATGCCATACGACCTCACTGAAAGGATTATGTTTTTTCAAAGGTAGACTTTCGTCTCCAGAAGAAGCTTGGAATCATCAGAGATGATGCCCAAATTTCTTCAAGGCAATCAAACATCCTGTCCTTTTTCTATTCAATTCTAGATCCATTTTTTCTGTATATTCTCAGTGTTTCTCCAACATATCCATAAAGATAGACCAGCTCTATCCATCCAAGGCTGGACAGAAGGCATTCTTTGTCTACTTAGTTCTTCCTATGTAGATAGTTAGGCTGAACTCTTTTGGACTGTGGATCTTATGAGCTCTGCTGTGTTTCAGGGCAGCGCCTTCTAGAATTCTGCAGGGACAATGGTATACCATGACTTCTGATACACAGTGTACCGGGAAGAATATTCACATTGGAAATATTTTGTTTTGGGAGGTTAAGGGTTAAGCTAGATCAAAATAGCATTTCAGACATGCATTAGATGCAGGTGACAAGAGGAATGTTGGATGGTAGGTAGCCCAAGAACATCAGCTTTGGAACTGGGGGATATTATTCTCCTCCCAGCTCTTCCATGAAATTAGGATTTTGAGTCATTCATTTCCTTAGATAAGACTGATTTTTTTTTGTAACAACAGATCATTATAAGACAAAAATACAAAAGCTAGAGGACCAGCCCTGGAGTCAGAGGATCTGGGATCCATATTGCCTCTGACTTACCTAGTTATGGGGCTTTTAACACTGCTGAACCTCCCTGAGCCTCATTTTCCCCATCTATAAAATTAAGATAACATTTAAATGATGAAATCCATTCATTTAACAATCATTTATTAAGCCTCTGCTATGTGGTAGGTGCAGAAAAATAATTAACTGGCATTGATAGAACATTGGAAAGTTTGCCAAGGCCTTTCTCTTTTTAACTTCATAATAACCCTGGGTAGTAGGCATTGCAGGTAGGATTATTCCCATTTGACAAATGAGTAAACTGAGGCTTAAAGGAGGTAAATATCTTGCTTAGATAATAATCATAGATGATAAATTTCAAAGAACTAAGAGGAACCTTGGAAACTGCATTGTCAAGCCTTTCATTATTGAGATGAGCAAACATGCCCAGAGAGATGGTGATACCCAGAAAGGTCCTAGCTCTTTGTGCAGTGGCAACTGAAGCAAGATTGTTGTCCAATTCTCTAGCCACAGTTAACCCCACCCCTCCACCCCGCGCCATCCAGGTTTTCATAAGAATACAGCTTTGAAACCTTTAAACTGAGATGGATATCTAAGCTGCTGTGATTCTGATTTGGGGCTCCTTGTGGTGGGGTGTAGGGAGAGGGGGCAAAAGCTGATCCCGCCCCCACTACTTTCCCAGTATCTCAACTCTAGGATGTCATAGCAGAGAAAATTTTCTAGGACTATTAATGAGGAGGAAAGATGCTGCTTTTGTTGAGACCTCAAGCCACAAGAGGTCTGCTTGTTTTAATTAAACAAAAGTAAATTATTCATGCTGGTAGGGGTTATTGGTGGGGAAGGCATAGACACATGCATATTATAAACATTCATAGTCTAAGATATATAAGACATAATAAACTCAAAGGCTACCTGGAAGACTCAAAGGGACCACATTTGATGGGGAAGGATCTGGGGGCACTCCTAAATCAAAAAGCAACTATCCTGCTATGTGTCTGTATGTCCCTTTACCTCTCTGGGCCTCACCTCCCAATGATGAGAAGGGCTATACCATCATTAATGTTTCTCTCGGGTCTGGCATTATCTGAGCAATAGTGTATGATCCTATCTGTGCTTGATATCCTAGATTTTAAGGCCCTTCCCACCTATCTGATCTAAGGTCTAAAATCCCTTGAAAATCTAACATCCTTGTTCTGCTAAGACTTTGTTGGTTCTTTGTTGCATGAAAAAAATTCCCAAGTGCTGTGTGTCAACCACTGAGGACATAAATAGAAAACTAAGATGGCCTCTGCCCTCAAGGTATTTACATTCCAATGAAGAAGGCAACATTTAGAGGAGGGCTCAGCTCCTGAGCTTAGTGGTCCCTACTATGCCATGACAGGGCAGATGGCAAGGCCAAGTGTCCCAAGTGCCCCAAAAAGCAGAGAAGTAGGATAGCAACTAATGCGTGGGGGAAAGGGATTCCTGGAAAGTAACACTAAGGGAGATGGTAAGGCTTTGTGGTCCAAAATCCTACTAGAAATAATATAGTCAGGAATTTACTGTCCAGTAGAGTTTTATAAGTGGCCATGCCTATCGCACAGATGCAGGTCCAGGCCATTTATGATAAGGAAGAGTTGTCTAAAGGGTTACGAGGTGGCAGGTATTTCATTTTCCCCTCTTACCAGGGTGGGAATATTGACTTGTCTTGGTATAGGTGTGAGATATTGGACCATACCTAGCTTCTACCATACTGTTTTCCAATTTTCCCAGCAGTTTTTGTTAGAGTGAATTCTGCTCAATAACTTTCTAAGTACGCTTTCAGGTGATATTCTATATCCAATTTTTAACATCCCACTCGGCTCCGATATTCTATATCCTAAGGTCCTTTCATGAACTGATATTCTGTTTTCTGTCTTAATGTTTTTGTCAACAACAAATCCTCAACTAGAATGGATGATGGAAGGTTTGCTCCAAACCCCTGAATTAAGGATGCATAGATTTCAAAAGAATTAAATCACATTAATTAAGCAATTACTGTTCTCCAACTACTACTTCTAAGACTTGAGGATGCAAATGTAGAAGCAAAGACAGTTCTTGACCTCTCTGCGCTGACATTCTAATAAAGGGAGCAGCGATCGGGGAGGGGCCCATTGATCTGTAAAGTTGCAATCCCACTTGGTAGTAAGGATTTTTTCCATCTTGATTAAAAATGTATTTTCTAAGAAGTTAGCTAACTCATTTTAGGGACTTTATTTTTCCCAGTACTATTTGAACTTGGACAGGGTTGACTAGAAGGCAAAATATCCTGTTACAATCAAAAGAAATTAAATTCTTATGGGGGACATGATAGATGACAATAGGAGGGCAAGACTTTTTGTTGTTATTGTTTTTGTTTAAAGATAGTGGTAAGGGCAGCTGGGTAGCTCAATGGATTGAGAGTCAGACCTAGAGACAGGAGGTCCTAGGTTCAAATCTGGCCTCAGACACTTCCCAGCTGTGTGACCCTGGACAAGTCACTTGACCCCCATTGCCCACCCTTACCACTCTTCCACCTAGGAGCCAATACACAAAAGTTAAGGGTTTTTTTTTAAAAAAAGACAGCGGTAGTTTCATCCTCCAGGTGTCTCGAACATAAATAATTGATCCTACAATCATAAAATCAGGTGGGATGGGAGAGCAGAGGGCAGAACTGGAGGCTGTTATGAAATAGAGCATCAGCAACAGTCACAGGCTACCTATCTTTGAACCCTTCTTAGAGATGAGATACTACCAATTTTCTTTTTTAATTTTATTTTTATTGCCATGCAAAACACATTTCTATATTGGTCCCTGTTGTAAAAGCACACTCATATGTAACCAAAACCACAAATACACTGATGTGAAAGACGACTCCAACAGTTCTTTCTCTGGAGGTGGAGAGCATCCCTGTCATAAGCCTTTCAGGATTGTCCCAGATCATTGCACAGCGGAGAGTAGCCAAGTTTTCACAGATATTGTCCAATTTTGTCCAATATTGCTGTTATTGTGTGCCATGCTCTCTCAGTTCTGCTTATTTCGCTCTGCATCAGTTCCTGCAGATCTTTCCAGCTTTTTCTGAAATCATCTTGCTTATCATTTCTCACAGCATACCCATCTTCTTAAAGTTCTGTATACCAATGAGGCCACTAGGTGGCAATGCAGTGGCTAGAGAACTGGATCTAGAAGTCAAGAAGATCTGGGTTTAGATCCAGCTTCTGACACCCACTGGTTATGTGACCCTAGGCAAGATACTTCCCTTCTGTCTCTCTTAGTTTCTTCAACTGTAAAACAGGGATGGCAGCGCTTATTCCTCAAGATTGAACTGGTTTCATCCTTTCTAATGAAATTACATTTAGTGCAAAAAAAAAATGGACTAAGCCCTATGCTAGGTATTGAGGGTGTAAAGACAAGAATAAAATACCCTCTGTTGTCTAGGAGCTGATATCTTACCAGCATCTTTTACAGAATTGTTCTCAGTTTTAAAATAGGCATGGGAGACATCTTATTGAAGCAGAAACTTTAAGGACTAAATCTTGTCCCACCAAGTCAAAAGCTTTATTTTCTTTTAATATTACAAATAAACATCACAGGATGTTCCACATCTCTCAGTCCGTTGTGTGGTTGTTGAGATGTGATATGCTACAGCAAATCATTCACAAAATATTTTTTTTATTTTCCATGCATTCATCAAGGAGTCTCTCTTTAAGTGTGTAGACTCACTAAGATTTTACAGAGATGAGAAAGTAGGCATATGGATATAATAATAATTAATAATAAATTTATATTATATTTAAGGATTACAAAGCACACCCAGTAGTCAGGAGTAATGGGAAACTAAGATAACTGGGGGAAAGGAAGGGAGGAGAGGATATTGGTAGATTCAGAAACAACTAATATCCCAGGATCTTGATTCAAAGGAAGTCTCTAATAAATATATGATGATGATAAAACTTCATATTAATAGAAAACTTTAAGACTTGCAAAGCATTTTACATTCTCAATCTTATTTGATCTTCACAGCAACTCTGTGATATGAGTGTTATTGTTATTCCCATTTTAAAGGTAATAACATTGAGGCTTGGGGAGATGAAGGAACTTGGCCAAGTTGACATGATAAATATCTGAGGTGGAATACAGAGAAAGGTCAAGAATCCAGGGTCTTTCCCCACCTTCCAACCCCATCCACTATGCCCTGCCGCTTTGCTGAAAGAGAGTGTAGACATTGTGCAAGAAATCAGAAGGAAAAATAGAAATAAACCAGTTCGAGTTGGATTTTTGTCTACCTAGAAAAAAATAACTGTGTAACCATTAGGGCAGTCCAAAAAGGGGGCAGGTTTAATCATGAAGTAAGAACAACAACACAGTAGCAGCTAGTGTTTATATAAGGCCTACTGTGTGCCAGGCACTGTGCTAAAAGGTATATATCATTTGATTCTGACAACATCTCTGGCTATTATTATCTGCATTTAACAGATGAAGAAATTGAAACAAACAGGTGAAGTGACTTGATCAGGGTCACACAGATAAAAATAAGTTTCTGAAGCTGAATTTGAACTCAGGGCTAGTAGGGTGCCTTTGTATCAAGCTCCATGTCACTCCTGGAGTGGAGATTTGGATGCAAAGGCCCATGGGACACAATAGAAAAATTACTGCTCCAGTACGATGTTGGACTAAGATGCTTTCTGAGGTTCCATCCAGCTCTGAGATTGATTCTGAGATATGATATCACTCTCTATCAAGGTTTCCATGTGCCCCCATGCCATGTTATTAGTATCTGTTAATCAAGCTCTTCATTTCTTTTCCATCCAATTCCTCTCTTAAGCTCTCTATATAATAAAGGTCCTTTAGTTCAGCACCTTCCTTTGACCACCTGAGGCACTGAATGGGGACATGGTTTGTCTAAAGTCTGGTAAAGATCCCTAGGCAGATCTTCCACTTCATATTCATCCCTCTTTTCACTGTACCACATTCTTCCTTCCCCTCTTGGTTAGTGAATTTCTGGCTCAGGCTCAAATGTCTCCTTCTGATGGTCATTAATAGCCTTATCTTATCTTTCCAGCAATCAGAATTATACTTCTTTATGGTTAAGTTCTCATCCCTAAGCTGATTTAATTGGGACCCTTGGATAATAAACTTTCATTTTGAAAAAAAAAAATCTTACCTGATCTTCCCCAGCCCCAAGTCAAAGAGCACTGTGTCGCCCCATCTCCTTTGAGGGCTGTCCTACACCTGCTTTCACCCTGATGTCATCAAAGGCCAACACTGCTGCTTACCAAATAAATGTTTATGACTTGATTGATTCATTAATTATGTTCTCTTCTCCTGTTCATCACCACCACACTAAAGGTTCTAGGAGGACAGGGTCTGAATGTCATCTCCTTTTGTTATGTCATCCTAGTTGCCAATGTTCGAAGTCTGGAAGACCTGAGTTCAAATCCAAAATCAATCACTTGCTATGTGACCCTGGGTCAGTCATTTAATTTCTATTTGTCTCGATTTCCTTATCTGTAAAATGTGGATAACAATGAAGCTCAGGCCTACATATAAGAAGCAATATATGTTACAGTGTTCATGTGTATATGTGTGTGTGTGTGTGGGGGGGCGTAGCGGGGGGTTGAGAGGCGAATCTGACGCCCAGGAGGTTTTAAAAAGCACACCTGAGGCTTGGAGCCAGAAGGCCTCCGTTTCTGCCCCGCTGCAGCTGAAACACAAGCTTCGAGAAACTTCCCGGCAAACTTACTCTCTTTGCTAAGCCTCAGTTATCTCCTGCATAAAATGGGGCTGGGAAGCAGAGCTTTGCTCTCTGTATAGAGTTGTAGGAGAGGAAAGAATGGGGTGAGGGGATCATTATCACTCGAGGAGGAGGAGAAGGAAAAGGAGGCGGAAGGCGATGATTGCGAGCTCTCTGAGCCGTTTTTTTGAGGAACAACTTTCGCTGCACCTTCCTGCCTGACCAGCACCTAAACTGGTCAGCTCCAGTGGCTGGGTGCGCGGGGCTGGGGCTGGGGGGGAGGGTGAGGAAGAGACGTTTGGGGCCTTCCCCCTGCTCGCGCCCCCATCCCGGTAGTATTTTCCCTGAGGGAGGGGGCTGGGTGGCTAGAGCTCTTGGGTCCAGCCAGACTGCGCCGCGTACGACCGTCTCTGTCGCCATCCACAGGCTCGGTCGCCTCTCGGCTCCCGCTGCCTGGTCTCCTCCCTCTCCCGTCCCCTCCTCCTCCTACTGCTCATCCTCATCTTCATCCCCATCCCCTTCCTCTCGCGAAGGGGGCTCCCAAGCCCCAGCCTGAGCGGGAGGCAGGTGCTTCGGCCTTGCCCCCAGCCCGAGAAAAGCCCCTGGACTCCGGAGGCTGCGGCGGCGGCGGTGGAGGAGGCAGCGAAGAAGGCGGAGGAAGAAATAGCCTGAGAAGGAGCCGGGTCCGAGCCCGAGCATCCTCCCTCCCCCTCCAGAGGAGCCGCGCCGAGGGGCGGGCCCAAGGAGGAAGGAGGAGCGCCGGGGCCCGCCCCCGCCCCCTCGGCCCGGTGCTGCTGCTCTCCCGGCCCGCTGCCGCCACCGCGCTTGCCTCCTCGGCTCCTCCGCTCCTCCGCTCCCCATTCCTGTGCGCCCCAGCCGGGGACGCTCCGCCAGCCCCTCCGGGGCTCAGGTCCCCAGCCCCAGCCCAGCACCCCTCTGGCTCCCCCGCATCATAGGGCCGCCCTCCAGCCTGGCAACTTCTCTTCCTGCTCCCCAAGAGCCAAGTGGGGGCCGCATCTTTACGATCCCCCGACACCCCCAGGCCCACTGCCCCTACCCCGTCCTCGGCGCCGCCCAGCAAACCCGTGCAAGGACCTGTCCACTCTCTTCTCTCGGGCCCCTTTCCCCTCCGTGGGCTGGAGGCTAGGGAGCCGCTTGTCCGAGGGCACGCTTGGAGATCCTTTCAGCTAGCGGCCTCAGCAGTTTGGGGGCGGGGTGGCGCGGAGGGGGCGACGATGCGCCTCCAGACGTGACGGGGCTGCCGCCGCCGCCGCCGCCGCCGGTGCCACCGCCCGTGCCAGTGCCCGTGCCGCCTGTGCCGCGGGAGGCCAGGCGTGAAGATGTGGCTCTTTGGGATTACACGTGGAGACAGGCGATCGGGATCGGCCCCGGGGAGCGCCGGTTGGTGAGACGCGCTGCGCCCCCCACCCCCTTGTGCCCCGGAGAAGCGGATTCAATGGCGCCATCCCCCAAGAGGAGCCGCCGGAAAGATGCCAACGCCTTGCCGAGCATGTCCTCAACTTTTTGGGCTTTCATGATCCTGGCGAGTCTGCTGATCGCTTACTGCAGTGAGTACCCGCTGTCCCCCCCCCCCCCTTCAACCCCTACCTCTACCAGCCCCCAGGCTCTGCCCGCCATTCAGTGCCCCAGACCTGGCCCCGAGGCAGTGCCCTGGGTAAAGAAGGAGATGAGCCCTGAAACCCCCCCCCCATCCCCAAATAGCATCTCCACTATCCCCAAAGAGCAGGAACCACACGCAGGAAAGCCCGATGCCCCCACAGGACAGGTCAGTCCTCTCCTTCCCCTCTCTGCCCGAACGGGAAACTGGACCCAAAATGGCAGTGATCCTGGTGTTAAAATGCTCCGGAACGGGGAGCAGTTTATGCTGGCTAATCCTGGCTCTTGGGGCAGGAGGGGCACATCCTCTTCGCGAAAGCGAGCTACATGTTCAGGCTGGGAAGCTCACCTCCCGATGAGTTCCGTGCTGGTCACCCGAGACCACTTTGGACAGGAACGGAGGGCTCTTTGCCCATGGATGCCCACTCAGCCACACTTAAGGATGCTTCCCTTAGTGACTAGCCTCCCTGCCTGCCTTTCCCCTTCCCGTTTCTCCTCTGGATTTTGGGCAAAGTGGATAGACAGTCTTGCTGGAGTGACAGATGGCTTCATATCACTAGGGTGATGTGAAACCGCTCTTAGACTGTGGAATCTCTTTGATTGGGAGGGACCCCGGGATTGTTTTAGCGCAGCCCGGGTCCTCTGAAATCCATCTAGCCTATCTAGCTCTCCATAGATTTCTGGCTTGGCGTGAAAGGGTTGTGCCCCCCCCCCCCCCAACTGCTGTGTCCTTTGATTGCTGGATGTTAATATTCTCTCAAAGACGCCATCTCCACTGACGTATCCCAAAGAAGTCCTGCCTGGTGCAGGGATCTGGGGCTTCTGCTTTCCAAATTGGAGCTTATTTTGCTTTGGTTTTCCTGGAAGAGTTGGGAGGCGAAATATGGGGAGAGGGGAGAAGTCTTCTCTCAGGATTGGCCTGTACCACTTTGATTCTTGCCTGCTGCTTAGTGGCTTTGGAGTGAGGGCAGAGGTTTCTGAGAACAAGCCAACAGGCACAGCTGGGGGAGACAGGGAGTGAGCATCGTTTAGGAGACATGGATGGAACATTGTTTGCTTAGGTTCTTTCCTTCTGGGCTTCCCTAATCGCCTCCCCGCCAAAGCCAAAGCGACAGAGCTGGAACCTGCCGGGGTAGTTAAATCAATCGCAAGCCCTTGTCTAGCATCGGAGGACCTGGGCTGCTCGAGTATAGAGAAGTAGGGCTAGGAGTTAATCCCGAGTTCTCTTTTCTCTTGGGGGAGGCCATGATCAATGCCAGCCGTCCTGCTGCCTGGGACATTCATCTAGACATCTCCTGATCCTTCAGGGAGAGGGACAGTGCTCCACTATGACACGGCCAGGAGAATGGCCACAGGGACTGGTTGGAGGAGGAAGGAAAATGGATTCTGTCTATTTCTTTTTCCCTTTCCAAAAGAGGCCAGCTCTGGCCCTCCCTCACCCCTGTTTCCCATCTTCCCTGACTGAGCAGATGCAACACCCTTCAGCAGCCTCTGAAATGAGGTTGCAGTGAGCAGAGGGAACCTGCTTCTCCACTTGGCTCCTATTCGGAGCCCTGGGACAGCCTCCTAGCAGCCTGACTCCCTTCACTAGGCTACCCTTGTTTTGAATATAGGCGTCCTTGTTTCCTTTGCCACTCGGGTTCCCTGCCAAGGCCTCTGCTGTGGCGATGGCTTTTCGAAGAAGGAGCAGTTGAGGTGTCTCTGAGTTGGCATAAAGGATTGGCTTCCTCAGAGAACCCTGTGGCCCCTGAAATTTACCAGGAGCAGGGGAGAGGACATTATTTCTAGCCTTGGGTCAGGGCGAGGGAGTGAAGGAGCGAAGCGAGGTGCACCCATTTCCCTGTTTTCCTTTTTGGTACATACACCTCTAGCTAGCCACAGGTTTCCTGGGTAAGAACAGCACAGCTCTGTGAGATTGCAGTGGGTTAACCCAGAAGGACTCCAGCAGTGTGCATGGACTTGGTCATACCATTATTTGAGGTGACAGGAATGAATTCTTACCAGGGTGTTGGAAAGTGAGAGCCCTCATCTCCCATTCTGTCATTACTTACGCTCTTTTGTGTCACACACTGGCTGATTTCTACCCTGGAAAGTTGCCGCTCTCAAGGTGAGCCCCTGCTTGGAAAACTCATTGCTACAAGCAATGGATCAGCTTCCTGATGTGTTCAAAAGAACAACCTCCTAATTGTTTTGTTAAGCAAATCTCACCCTGCCTCCTGTTACTCAAACACCCTGAATTTCCTTTCTGCTACCCAGGGCTCGCTGCAC
>NC_058134.1:302457029-302523010 GCF_016433145.1 Gracilinanus agilis
TTCCCTTTTAAGATAGATACATTCACTTAGATTGTCTCATCCATGAATTCTGTTAAGCCCAAGCTCAGAAGCTTTCAGCTCTGCCAGTTACCAAGATTACTTCCGAATCTGACAAAAAATAGAGTCTCTTATATAGCAGTGTGGTTTGGGAAGAGAAGACTCAGGAGAACTGAACTTCATTCTTATTTTTGTCATTAGCTTGCCACGTGACCATGAGTCATATAAGACTTTTTGGCCCTCAATTTCCTCATTCATAAAATGAAAGAGTTGGACTGAGTACTTTTTTTTTATTTTAAAGTTTATTTTTTCCCAGATTACATGTCAGTACCATTTTCAATAATCATTTTCTGCCATTTTTGTACCCATGTTCTTTCCTTCCCTTCCACCTCTCCCCATTCCTCAATAGCAAGTAATATGATACAGGTTGTACCTGGGTCATTATACATTACATATTTCCATGCTCATCATGTTGTAAGAAAAACCATACATTGTTTACACTAGAGAAAATTCTGGGAGGAAATAAACTAAAGAATGACACACTTCAATCTGCATTCAGACTTCATCAGTTCTTTCTATAGTTATTGTCTTTTTCATTGTAAATCCCTTGGAGTTGTCCTGGATCCCTACATTGCAGATAATAGTCAAATCATTCACAGTTGATCGTATTACTATGCACAGTGCTCTCATTCTGCTCTCTTTACTTTGCATCACTTAACATAAGTCTTTGCAGGATTTTTTATGATCATCTTATTTGCCTTTTCTTATGGTGCAATAGTATTCCATTATAATCAGTCTAAGATCATAATTGCTATCCTTGCTTTTTCAAATTTAGCTGAAGCATAGTAGATTCTGTTCCAATCCTTTACTTTATTCTAGGGGTGTCTCCCTGCTTTAAATGTGTCTTGTAGACAGCATAATTTGTGGGACTCAACCTTTCTATCTACTTTGCTATCCCCTTCCATTTTATGGGTGAATTCTTCCCACTCACATTCACAGAGAGAATAATTATGGGTTCCCTTCCATCTTACTTTCCTCTGTTTATCCTTCTCTTCCTCTCCGTTCAGCTTTTCTTTGTTGACAAATGTTGTTTTTTTCTATTGCCTTCCCAATTTCACCTTCCCTTTAGTTCATTCCTAACCTTTTTCTTATACCACCTTCCTTTTTTACTTCCCTATAGGGTAAGATGGGTTTTATAGCTGTGTGAGGATGTTATTTCCTGTTTGCACCAATTCCAATGAGAGTAAGGGTCAATCATGACCACCAGTCCTCCCCATTTCCCTTCCATTGCAATGATTCCTACATGCCTTCTCATGTGAGATAGTTTCCCCCAAATTTTCTTTCCTTTGCTCTATTCCTAGTGTAGTCTTTTTTCTTATCCTTTGATTTTGTCTTGCTTTGGGTTTGTTTTTTTTTAATATCATCCCATCATATTTAACTTATTTGGCAGAACTAAAATGGTGGCTTAGTAGCAGTGAAAACTGAAACTTCTCTGACAAACCTTCCAAACCAATCTTTAAAAAGCACCTCAAAATGACAAGAGTGAAAAATCAACAGCAAGACACAGTGAGGGACACTCCCACTGAATGCAACTTAAAAGTTAGGCAGAGAGAGTCAAAAACTGTACACAGAGGAGAGCTAGCCTACCACTCATCCACCTACTATACCAGGTTCCTAGGCTGGGTATAGTCCAACTTCAAAATCCTGGGACCATGCCTACACCAACAACAGCAGAGCACCCTAGACCCCAGGTGAACTTCTTGAAGTCCCAGGCCCTGGTATGAGTTTGTAGTGAGGCCTGGAAGTCCTTAGCACTTGTCCCTTTCAAGCCTGCTCTATATTTCTGTAGACATACATACTTCATTTTTATACATAATTACTCATTAACAAATTATATTTTATGCATGTTAATTTTCAATGGCATTTCACAATAACAGATTAATAATATTTGCACCAGATTAACAAAAGAGGAAATTGAATACCTACTGTGTGCCAGGCACTTAATAAAGATATTAAATATAAATATTACATCATGTGATCCTCTTAACAACCCTATGATATATTATTATGATATCAGTTTCACATTTGAGGAAACGAAGGCAGATGGCAGTTTAGTGACTTGCCAAAGTTCACAAGTTAATAAGTATCTTGTAAGGGAGAAAAAGGGGTTTTATGGGTTCAATATATTAAAAGGTGGTCACCAGAGGATTGAACTGTTATCAATCCTCAATTAAGAATAATCTCAAGTCAAAATTGACTTTTATGGAAGTTTATTTACAATTAGGAAGGTTGAAGGTAGGGAAATTGAGAGAGAGAAACTCTACCTAGATCAGAGTTCTGGACCAGGAAAGAATTTGAGGCCCCAGCAGTTGGGGCACAGAGGTTAATTAAACAAGGCTTCTAGCCACAAGGCCTTTTACAATGAGAGGCCTCCCTGAGGGTAGAGCCTCCAGAAACACTAAGGGAAGAGAAAGAGAGTCATCCTAACTTACCCAGGTGATAATTCAAAGGGAAGCAGTCAGAGGTCCTACCAGAGTCTCAGCATTCCAACAATCCTCCATGAACCAGAAGAGATCCTCACCAGATGCTCTCTTCCACCGAAGACCCCACTGACTGAGGATCTTCTCCTTTTAAAGGGGTCACTTATGCATCACTTCCTGTTCCTCACTCCTTATTTTCATGTCCAATCACAATATACAATTCTCATAGTACTGCCTAGGGTCAGTCAGTTGACTCTAGAACACTTGGGTTATGGATCTCCCAGAATTAGAGGTGTTCTCACCTTTGGTGATTAAATCTAAAGATAGGCAGACTTAATTTAATTATCAATCTGAGGCTGGATTTGAATTCAAATTTTCCTGACACCAGCACCAGCACCATTATATCAATTATCTGCTTCTAATATGAAAATTCTTTTCCAGGACTTCCTGATATTGTGCTTTCTAGGAAAAGAAATCTCATTTACCACAGAACCTGCCACAATTCTGATATATATATATATATATATATATATATATATTTTAATGAAATGATAGGCAAACTATGGCAGGCAGGCCAGATGCGGCCCCCTGAAATGTTCTATTGGGCTGTGGGACATTATTCCTAATCTGACAAATACAATGAGTAGGATATAATACAATGAAACTTGGAAAGAGTTTCCTTAGAAACAGACTGACAGATGAGCATTTCCTTTCCTTTGGCCCCCTCTTTAAAAAGTTTGTCCATCACTAGTTTAATGTGTTTAGAATACCAAGAGATATTACTGTGCACCCTACAATTTCTACTTCATCAGGGAATCCCTATAGACTGAGAAACTTTCATAACATTTCTAAATAGAATCTTAGGGACAATTTATCCTACAAGCTTCTTCACAATGATAGATCTATGTGTAGCAAATTCTTATATTTTGCTCTCCTAATACCTGTGATAAAGATTCATCACTTGTAAGACAAAACCTTGTTTTTTTCCTGCTTATTCCTATACCTTCATCCTTAAATAGCTCAATCATACCTTTCCAAATCTCTTTTCTCCTCTGTGCTCCCCTTCTCTCATATTCCCTAGAATCTTCTCTCCATCCTTGACAAATTCTATACTGCTATAATAGATATTTGTCTCCCTGATTCAAGTCTATTCTCATTCCAGTCACTTCTCTACTAAACTGTTGTTGATGTTCCTAAAGCCAAAGTTTGACCATATCATCACATAGATTCCATATTCCCTTCAGGAACAAATATAAATTCCTTTGTTTAATCTTCAAAGCTCTTCATAAAATAACCCCTTCTTACACCTTATTTTTCAGTCATTTTTAGTTGTGTGCAATTTTTCATGGCCTTTTTTTTGAAGGGGGTAATCCAAAGATACTGGAGTGATTTGTTATTTCCTTATCTATGTTATTTACAGATGAAGAAACTGAGGCAAACAGAACTAAGTGACTTGTCCAGGGTCACAGAGCTAGCAAGTGTCTAAAGTTAAATCTGAACTCAAATATTCCTGATCCCAGGACTGGTTCTCTATCTACTATGGTGCCCCATTTCCCTTCTTATACCTTATTCCCTTCTATATCCTCTGAAAAATAATTATAGTGGCCTTCTTTCTGTTGCTCACACAAGACCCTACAACTACTGATTCTGTACCTGTTCACTGACTGTTCACCATACCAAGAATACTGTCCCTTACTATTTTCACCTCCTGGCTTTCTTCAAAGCTCAACTTAAATCAAACTTTTTAGAAGGGGTGTTTCTTGATTTCTCTTCATCCTATCCCCTCACCTTCCACACTCAATGAGTTGTTTCTTTTTGAGATTACCTTCTACTTACAAGGAAGAAAGAGATAGAGGGAAGGAGAACAGAGAGAGAAAGGAAAAAGAAGGAGAGGGAGAAGGTATAGAAAGGGAAGTAGAGGAGAAATGGAGACAGAAAGAGGATAGAGATAGAAGAGAGGCAGAGAGAGGGAGGGGAGAGGGAGAGGGAAGGAGGGAGAGAGAGAGAGAAAGAGAGAGAGAGAGAGAGAGAGAGAGAGAGAGAGAGAGAGAGAGAGAGAGAGAGAGAGATTCAGAGGGGGGGGAAGAGATACACATATCACATACACACATATGTATATAATTGTCCATCCAATCATCATAACAGATTTTAACAATGAAGAATACAAGCAGCTTGTATGTGTCAAGAGGCTGGACTTGGACCAGTCTTAATGTCTCCAAGTTCAGCTCTCTTTCTACTAGCTACCTCTACTGTGTTGGGTATGTATAAAATGGTACATGTACCATTCTGTGTATACACACATACCTATACGTGTATATATAGTGTATATTTACTTGTTGTGTCCTCGATGGAATCTTATTGTTTCTATCGCCCCAGTGCCCAAGATAGTGCCGTTTTGTATGTAATGGCATTATTGATTGAATATTCCAAACATGATCCCTTCGTCTCTGGCTTCACAGTCCAGACCCTGGAGCCTTCGCTTCTCTGAGGATGGATGAGCACTCCTTCTTCACATCATAAACCCTCATAGTCCCTCACCCAGCAGTAGTAGTACTGAATGTGGTGATTAAGAAAATACGTGATAACAAAGCCTTCTATGAATTCTGTAACACTTTTAAATACGCTTATATTTTATTTCACACAATGACATCTACAAACATTGGGAAAATCATAATGTCTATAAGGCATATAATTTATTCAGTCTACAGAAGGTATGTTTGATTATTATACTGACTCACGCTGCATTTTTGTTGGCATTAAAAAAAGATCAAAATAATAAAGCTTGATACACATATGGATCTGAAGAATTTACCCCTTCCATTTACAATAACTATAGCTCACTCAGGTGGGGAACTGCTTCTGTAAACTATTTCAAAACCCTCTTTCCTTGACCAAGAACTGGGACTGACCCGCTGATGGGTACCCTCTCTCCACCAGCTTTCCACCAGCTTGAGAAAGAGGAGTTTATGATTACTACTTCTACTTGCTCAGTTCTCTGTAAACTCCCTTCAAATCTTTCACCCAACTGAAAACATCCTCTCCAAGATCATAGGTAAGCTGTCGGAGAATCCTGGGTCTCTGTTTCTTTATCTGTACAATGAGGAGATTGGATTAGATGACCTCTAGAATTGCTTCCAGCTTTATGGTTATGATTCTACGATCTCTTCTGTCTTCATTTTTTTTTTCTCCATCCCTATTCCCTGGAACTTTTCCATAGTGTTTAACATTGTTGAGTGCCTACTCCTTGATATTTTCTCTGCCCCCAAATGTACACTTTCATCCTCCCTGTCTACTTGTTGCATCCTGTCATCTCTGGGTGGATTACCCTCATTTATCCCGCTTGGTGTTGACGTCTCCCTGAGGTTCTCCTCTTCTCTTGGCTTTCTCCTTGTTCATGTCTTGTTCATGTCTTCAGTATCTTGATGTTCTCTTCCATGCAGAGGACACCCAGATAGACACATCTGGCCTTCATTTTTCCTCTATCCCCATCCCTATATCTCCTGGCATCTGTGGAGTATCTCCCACAGAGGTCTTATGAGCACCTGAAACTCAGCATGCCCCAAAATTAACTCTTCACCTGCCTGTATGTGCTTTCCCTTCCTTCAAGTTCCCCTATTTCTTTTGGTAGCATAAATCCCCTTTTGGTTAACCAGCCTTGCAACTTTGAAGTATCTTGAGGCTGCTCCACTCCCTTTTCCATGCTCTGTTGATATGTCTTCTCTCTTCTGTCTTTGAAATATCCTTTATATCCAATCACTTTTTTTCAACTGACATTCACTGATCTCCTTCAAATTCCTACTGTTATCATTACATCCTAATTCTTCTCCCTCATTAGAGGGAGAATCCCTCACTTCATTCCCCAATCCATCCTTCACATGGTTGTCAAGTAATTTTCTTTAAGGCACAAGTATAATCATGCAACTCTTCTGCTCAAGAACTGACAGTGCCTTCCTATTGCCTACATGATAGAAAGAAAATACATCAACTGATATTTAAGGCCTTTTAAAACAAGCTCTGCCTCATCTTTCTAGCCTTTTTGGATTAGTATTTTGTTCCAAGTGGACTGGATAACTGCCACTTATCTGTCTTGCTAGGTTCTCTCCTGTTTCTCTATTTGCACAGCCTGTCCCAAGCACCTCAACAATCTGATCTCTCTGTCTCTCTCTCTTCAAGATCTGGTCCAAGTTGTCAGTTCAAGCATGAAGTCTTCGCTGATACCTCCTCTTCATGAAAGTTCTTTCTCCCTCCTCACATTTTCTCCTAACATGTTATATCTCTCTACTGTCTCTTTGCCCCTCTGCCCTATTTTATCTTTATCTGTGACCCTATAATATACCCTTTTAGATGGTAAATTTCTTAAGGGCAAGAGTTGTGCTTTTATTTCATCATGGTCTTGAACACAGCACGGGGTACATGGTCTGCCTTTCTTTAATTGTTTTCATTGAATTATATTAACTCACCCAAGCTCAAATGAATTGTAAGAGGCAGAAGGAATCGCATGTTTCATACTTTGTCAACTCTGTAATCATGTCCCAAATAACTCTTTTGTATTTTGCCAGTGTGAAAATGTCCTCTTCTTTGTCCTGGGAGATCTACATTCACAAAAGTGTTAGAGAAAATGTCATTTCTTTAATTTTCTAAACCAACTTTGATTTCTCTTTTACTTTAGTTGCTCATATTTGGGTCCCAGGACCCCCATTAAACATAGCGTACCGGGTACAGACTTTGAAATAATGGTGACACTGGGAGCTGATGTTGATATAGCTAGAGGCTTATATCCTTCCCGCGGTTCTGCAGCCTTAGTCAGACCATATTTATTTAACTTTCAAATTTTGAAACCTTCCTCAGTGACTCCCATTATTTGTTCTAATGAGGCACTGACTCTTCCTACTCACCTTGGTCTTGGATGTCTTCATAATCCAGACAAAACTCAAACTCTCTGTCAACATTGAAGGTCCTCCGTAATTAGGAACTACCCTACTACCCAGACTTATCACCCATTACTGCTCTTCCATGTATGTCACAATACAGGAAAACTAGACTACTGGCTATTTCCTGATCTCCTCCTGAATTTATCTTCTTCTAGGTCTGTTTATACTCTTTTCTTTTTTAAAAATTCCTTTTCTTCCTTTTTCTTTACTTGTGGGCTTCCTTCCTATTCTTAAAGTTCAAGTCAGATACTACTTCCTTCAGGAAGCCTTCCTGAATAGGCATCACTTTCTGTGTCTCTCTTCAAGGTGCTCATCCTTGGATCTTGTGGCAACTTATCATTGTCCCATCTTGTATTCTGAGTTCCAGGAGAGCCTCATAGAAACTCTTACCGCTCCCCACCACCTCACCCCCCCAGCACTTAGCACAAACTCTGTATACAGCAGGTGCTTAATAAATGTTTGAATGACCAATTATCTTATGTTCGATATAGAAAATAGTCTAAGCAATCTGGCTTGGAGAAGCTGAGGAAATATACCTGGCAGGGCATGGAGCATTTGTTCACACAATTTTGTATTTTCTTAATTTTAGAAGTTGAAACAACCAAAAAGGGGCAGAGTTGGGTGTCCCATCTCCTCTGCTTGTTAATTTCTTCATATTTCATGCCATGACAATATTGCCAAGGTGATAAAACATTTTGAGGTAATCAAGCATTTTTCCTTTCCAGCTGGTAACACCAGGACAGATGCTCTCATCCCTTTTTCCCAACTCCTTCCTTAACTGTTCCCAACTTCCCAAAGAGGAGGAAGAGTCTCCAGATTCCATGGCCAGTGTTTCTCATGCTTTTTGCTCAGAAATATTTTACCTTTAAGAAAATTTTTTTATATCATAATTGCCTGCTGTTTATCAGTTTGATTCTATACATCTTTAAAACCCAGTTCGAGGGGCAGCTGGGTAGCTCAGTGGATTGAGAGCCAGGCCTAGAGACGGGAGGTCCTAGGTTCAAATCTGGCCTCAGACACTTCCCAGCTGTGTGACCCTGGGCAAGTCACTTGACCCCCATTGCCTACCCTTACCAATCTTCCACCTATAAATCAATACACAGAAGTTAAGGGTTTAAAATTAAAAAAAAAAAAAACAACAAAAAAAACCCAGTTCGAAACAGCTTCTTTCAGGAAACCTTCCCTGAAGGGCAAGAGCTTTCTCTGTCAGAAAGAATTTTCTGCATATTGCTCTTATGCCAAGCTGTTTTCCCTTGTATGCCGTAGCATCTGTGTTAGTGTCTGATGCCTCTCTCCCTGAATGTAGGACCCATGGCTCAGCTCTCTCTCTCTCCCCCTCCCTGTGACCCTAACACTCATTCAGGGAATGTCATTTTTACCAGCATTTACTGGCTTTGCATTTTAGATGGGCATTTCTATGAGGGGACATTGATCAGCTGAAGCAAATCCAGAGAAAGGCAGCCAGGATGAGGTGAGGCCTGGAGAATCTTACGTAGAACAATACACATAACATAATCATATTAAATTGGCATGTGAGATAGATGCTATTATAATCCTTGTTAGAGATGAGCAAACTGAGTCTGAGGGAAATTGACCCAAAGTGCTAACTGTTTAAGGCACACTTTGAAAGAGATCATGCCATTCTCACACCAAATCCAGAATTCTGGCCATTACGCCACCTATGAAACAGTTAAAAGAACTGGAGATGGTTAGCCTAGAAGAGGGAAAATTTAGGGCCATGGAATGGGTTGACTTTTGATGGGTCATGAGGAAGATGGCTTAGAATGCTTCTGCGCAGCCCCCCAGGGGCAGAGCTGGAAGTGATGGGGATAGTAGGTTGGGTCAGTGGGTGGCAGGTCTTGGATCAATATGTAAAAGACCTTCATAACACTTAAAGAGTTGTCCAAGAATAAAAGAAGGCTGATCACCTAATGAGGTGGTGGGCTCTTTAATCCTGTGCATATTTGCCTGGATGCTTGATGCCACTTCTCAGAATTGCCCAGTTCTTAAACAAGAACTTCCATGAGGACCTTGAGGAGGTGAGTTTATTACTAAAAGACTTATTTCCTCATCTGTACAATGAGAAGAGTTGACGCTTTGGCTTCTAGGGCTCTTCCAGCTCTAATGTCCCATCCTGTTATATGTCCCAGCTCTAAGCTTCCAAAAGTCAGAGAACTGGATTCAAATCCTTCCTCTGCCCCTTACTTGCTGAGAGATCCCTGACAAATGATGACAATACTCTGGGTCTCCATTTCTGCACCTGTCTGATGGGAATAATAATGCCCTCACAGGACTGTGGGCAGAATCAACTGGGTTAATGATTTTGAATGTGCCTCAAAGCCTGCAAAGAGCTATGTGCTTGATAAGAGATTATTCTATTATTGTGGCTTTTTAGAGCTTCAGGCAGTCAAGAAGCAAACCTGTTTTCCCCCTATTTTTTACATATATAATTTAAACAACAGACTTGAAGTGCTGTTTAGCCAAGAGGGTTGTCCTATGTCTGCTCGAGTGGTTTTAAATATGTGGAAATGATTCTGGAGGAGCATGGCAGGCTTTGAAATGGTGAGGCAGCAGGAGCCCCAGCCAGCTGGGCTTTGTCGGGCCTCCGGGACGATGGGTTTGTTGTGATAGGTGGGGGCTGTGGAATGTGCTGCTCAGCCCGCACAATCCTGGTGATTAGCATTAACGTAAAACAAGTTAGGCCCCTGGAAGTTTGTTATTGTACCCAGATAACACGGTGGCTGGGTTGGAAAATCGATCTTGTCAAAACACTCCTTGTCGCTTCTAAGAGATTATTCACTCTTCCCATAAACGCCTCCCTCTTTGAGCCCATGACTCATGGGAACATCTTGGTTGGAAGAGGTTGGAACACTTTTGCAAGGATGTATCCCATTGGCAGTCAACGACTCTGGGCTTGATCCTGGATGATTCCTGGGACACGAATGATTACCATAGGCCAATGGGAGGAGGCTAACAAAGATATCCAAAAGAGGGCCATTTTTTCACTATTATGTAAGAGGCTGGCTCCTTTACTTGGCAGTCCAAAGCCTTAGGCATAAATTCTGGCCCTGGTGCTTACCCACTGGGTTTCCCTGGGCAAACCATTCCCAATCTTTGAGTTTCAGTTTTATATTGAACAAAATTAAAATAAGAACTCCAGTCATGCCTTGCTCACAAGCCTTATGTGAGGATCAAATGAGAGGACTGATGAGAAGAAGACATTTGGATTGTTCAACAGCAAAATGTCCATGATAATGGAAATGTCATGGGAAATGGAAATGGTACTGCATGATTGGAGAAGATTGTCAAAGACAAAGGGAAGAGAATAGACTCTGCAGGCACTAGGCTGGTGAGCTTGACTTCAAGTCCTAGGAAGCTTCTAGACAGTAACATTAAATAGATAATCAGTGAACATCTAGAAAAAAAAAGGAACAATAACCAAGAGCCTTTGTGGCTCTTCTGGCTTCATCCAGAATTTCCTATCAGTTTAAATTCTCTACACTTAGAATGATCTGCCTAGTGAAGGAGGGGGTTTCTCTTCATGAAGTTTTAGAGCAAAGGGTAGGTGGCCATTGGTTGGGAACCAATCTTTGATTTATGAAGATCCTGCCATGTATTAGGCACTGCCCTAAATTCTGGGGATAGAAACCCAAAAGTAAAAGAGTTCTTGTCTTCAGAGATAGCAGGAGTAAATAGTGGAGCACATATTCACAGGTAAATAAAAGATTGCCTTTTTTTTCCTTATACATATGAAATGATTGTGGCAGGCTCTAACCAATAGGAAAGATCAGCCACGATCTGAAGGAGATGGTAAAGGAGAGTTTTTCAACAGGAAAAAGCCTGTGCAAAGTCATAGAAATGGGAGGTAGAAAGCTGAGCTTAGGGAACAGTCAGTAGAACTGCATATTCGATTGGAATTCCAGGACAGATAAGGGAGTGTAATGTGTAGTTAGCCTGGAATGATAAGCTCAGGTAGCTTATGAAGTATTTTATCCATCCAACAGAGAAATTCTATTTTGTCCTAGAGTATGTATTCTTAGTCTGGAAACTATGGACTTTGTCGTTGTTAATTTTATGTGTATTAACTGTATTTCCATTAAATTGATTTCCTTGGTAATCCCATGTATTTTGTTTTATACATGTAAAAATGTAATTCTAAGAAGGGGTCCATTGACTCCATCATACCTCCTTCCATTGGAATGCAAGACACACAAAAAGATGAAGAATCCCATTTGAAGGCAAAAGGAAACAATTGAAGCTCTTTGAACAGAGAAATGGCACAGAGTTATACTGATATAGGAATATTGGTTTAGGAGCTGAGTGAGGGGTGGGTGGGAAAGGAAAAAGCCCATTCCAATCATCCAGGTGAGAGGTGATGAGTGCCTGGAATACTTGGATATATGTGAGTAACAAGGAAGAGATGGAAGATCTGTAAAGAAGGTGGAATTAGCACGTCAGTGTCTTGGGTGAGAGGTGGAGTTAGTGAGAGGTAGTGTGGATGACCTGAAGTGCTTAGGAGAGTGCCTTGCACACAGTAGACACTGAATTAATGCTCTTTTACTAGATAGATGGTAGTGTCCTTGAGAGAAATGAAGGAAGACAGACCAGTGGACTCTTTATTCCACATTCGGTTGGACTGGATGACCTCTGAGGGCCATTCTGAATTTAAATATTGTGACTGAAAACCTCTGTTGAGATATACTGCTTGTATGACAAACTGTGATAAGTCTCTCTAGATAATTCAATGAAATTCAACCATTAGTTATGAAGCACTTACCATAGAGAAGACACAGTCCATGTTCATGGAGAAACAGAGGAAAAACCAAAAATGTTCCTGTCCTTGAGAAGGCAACACTCTAATGGAGATAGGGGATAAGACCTGTTCCCAATTGCTGTGTGCAGAGTCATGTGGACAGCGAGAGAGTTAGTATTAATAGTTGGCCAGATCAAGAAAGACCTCATAAGGGAAGGCAAGGGCTTGAAAGGGAGAGTTTTGTTACTACTGTGCTAAATGTAATATACATTTTTTGAGAGTTATATACAAAAGAAGTTAATGGTGCTCTTTTCCATTTTTTAAATATTACAATATTTGTTTGATATTCATCAAGCTCACGATAAAAATGGTTTTTTTCAGGGAGAGAGAGAAAGAGATAGAGAGAGACAGAGAGATCCATGTGGGAGGTGGTTCCTGAGTTGTACTTTCAAGATACTGGGGGGTTTATGACTTGGATATAAGGAGAGCAAGTATTCAAAAAATGGAGCACAGCCCAGATAATGGATGGAATCAAGAAACCGAATAGGATTTTTGAGGATCAGTTAAGTGGGCCAGTTTGAACAAAATGGAGAACAAATAAAGATCAGGAGGATGAAAGAAAAGGAAACCTCTAGTTCTTATATACCTAAGCAAATTGTCCATCTCTAACTCTGTTAGAGTTAACTCTAACTTCCTAAAGCTCTCTCAGATAGATCTTAGCAGGAAGATCTTGAACTCATGAGGACTGGCAGAATCTTTAAAAACTCAGCGTACTACCTGCCATGATGAGACACTGGGGATGAACTTCAGTAGAGAGAAATATGAATCACACATAGGTGCAGTGGGAAAAGTCCTACTTTTGGATTTGGGGAAATTCTAGGTCTAATTCTCCCTCTGCTACTTACCCACTAAGTGACTGTATTTCCCCAGCTATAGGATGGTAGCGCCTTCCATAAGACAGGATCTGCTCTCCATCACAGTGAGGCATCAGAAATTGTTAGTGGAGGGTCTTATGCACTTACATTATTACTGTTTTGTTGTTTTATGTTCATCTGTATATGGAGGCATCTCTCTCTCTCCCTTGCTAGACTCAAGATCATTGGAGATTCATCAACATATCTCTAACCCCCTACCACCATCTCCCAAGTGCAAAGTACAGGACTTGCCAGATTGAGGGGAAGCCAGAGAAGAACCCCAAATCTATCTGTTTGGAATCCACAGGCAGAGCCTCCTCTGGCCAGGTTTTGGAACATCCAGCCAACTCAGGATAAGTCACTCACCAAAGTAATAAATAAGACAATAAATCCAAGCAGCCACTTGGTACCGTGGATGAGTGGTGTCCTGACTCTGTTTTTTTCCCTTTTCAGCTGTTTCCTTGGCTTTCCCCCTACACAGCCAGAGACAATTGAATCAGTATTGAACCAGTACAGGAAGGAAGTCAGTTAGGATATAAGTAATACATACCCTTGGAGAGTTTGAGGCTGACAGTATTTGCTCAGATACCTAAGGGGAAAAATAATAAGACTTTCCCTCCTTTTAAAAATAAGGTATATGCAGCTCTCTTGAAGCCTAGGAAGAAAGGCAAGTGTGCCATAGTGGATTGAGAAACCCTCTTGGAATCAGCAAGACGTAGGTTCAAATTTTACCTCTGCCACATACTTGTGGTGTGACCCTGGACCAGTCATTTATCTTTTTAAAGACTGTGGGTTGAGAAGTAAGTGCCAATCCAAATTTGCAGAGGGAGTTTCCTGGCTGAGTTACTTACACTAATGTATCCTCCACACATGAGTCCGGTCCAAAAGTCCAAAAAGTGAAATGCAGCCAATTCAGTGGAAAGGGTTCTGGGTTTGGTATTTGGAAAGACCTGAGTTCAAAACCTGCCTCTATTTCTTATTAGGTGTCTGACCAAGGGAAAGTCTTTCAAGTTTTCAGAGTACCAGTTTCTTCATCTACAAGGTGGGCACCAAATACCTGCCAGTTATAAGGATTAAGTGAAACAAAGTCTGTAAATCCCTCTGCAAACAGTCTGTTGACATTTCTTGTCTTTGCTCTTGTTAGCATTGTTGTTCCAATGGGTAGTTTTCAACCTACCCATTCCAGTGTCCTCTGTTAAAAATTCCTCTTCCTTATAACCAGACTGGTGCCTTGAGGCTCTTTCTCACAAGGCAGAGATACACCGAATTCACCAATATGAGAGCTGGAATGAGAGGCAGTACCTAGTACAACCTAATCCAAATGAATAGGATCTGCCCAGGAGTGTGTGCTTCCACATCTCCACCAGTGGTCACCTAGCTTTTCTATCAAGACCTCTAGTCTTTTGGGGGATTCATTTTCTCAGGTCATGCCCTCTCCTCCTTGGAACAGAGGAAGAAACTAAGGTCCAAAGCCCCCCAAACTTGCAGAAGGTCACAGAGTAGTAAGCAGAACATATTCCTGTGCTGGTGCGGGCTAGACTAGATGAGCCTTGGATTACTTTTCATGTCAGTGATTCTGTGACATATCATTGGGAAGTAGTTCAAAATCACTTCACTACTTCCTCATATTGGGCCTTTGGGAAAGTCACTACATGTGTATGATATGGGCCTTAGTTTCCTAAACTGTACAATATGATGATGGAACAAGTTCATCTATCTGTAAGGTCCATTCTAGCCTGAAATTGTCTGATCTTCTATCACCAGTGAGTCACCCTCCATTAAATGAGAGGATAACACAATAAATAGTCCAGTAAAAGAAGAGACTAACTTGGGCTGGAATGATCTGGAGGTTGTATCATAGAGGAGAATTTGAACTGACCCTGATGGGATTTCGATATGTAGCTATGTAGACGAGATGAACAAGATATGCCCAGGCAAGGGGGAGAGAGTATGAATTATGGTGTAGAAACAAAAAAAAACAAGCCTGGTATGGGAAGAGGGAAAGGTTCTCTAAGCTCTGAAAGAGAGTTCAGATAAAAAGCAGTTGGGGAAAAGGCTCATCGATGTAGAGGAGGAAGGGTATTCAGAAGGTAACTGTCTCATTTTGTAGTTGAGGAAACTGAGTTTTAGAGAAATTACATGATGTTTCCAAGGACATACAGGCAGTATGGGTCAGACATGGGCTTTGGTAGACATTTCAGAGCTGGAAAGATAACAGTGGAGGATCTTAAATACAAGGAAATAGAATTAGGATATATTTTATAAGTGATGGGAAGCCATGGAAAGGTTTTGAACTCTCACGATTTTGCATTATTGAGGTTTTTTAGCAAATGTGGTAGAATGGTGTGTGTGTGTGTGTGTGTGTGTGTGTGTGTGTGTGTGTGTGTGTGAGAAAGAGAGAGAGAGAGGGGGGGGTGAGGGGCGGAATGGGACCACCTGGGAGAACTACACAAGAGAAAAGATGGCAAGGGCATTTATTTATTAGAAGGATGCACTTTGTGAAGCTCAAATGTGAACACAAAATTTCACAAACTTCAAAATCCTCTTTCTCTGTCTGTCTGTCTCTTTCTGGATTTAGATATAGTTTCTCATTGGAAACTTTCAGTAAGTTTTGATGAGATGAAATAGCAGTCACAATGCCTGTAACGAAGGAAATATGAACACCATTACATGCACTTGACAAAGGAAGCTCCTAGAGGTTAAGTTATTTGCTCAGGATTGCACAGCTGTAGAGGTGCATCAGGAAGGATTCCAACTCAAGTGTCCTAGTTCCTGGGGTTCCTTCCATCCTGCTGTAGTAGTAAGGGGAGGCTTTACTAGGAGGAGATGCCAAAATGAGATGGTGGGGGAATGTACTCTAAGAGGAAAAGGCTTCAACAAGACTCCATTCTGGATCTGACAGTGACCTCCTCATCTTCCTGGACCTTAGACTTACAAAGAAAATAGTAGTGTTTTTAAAATACTTGTTTTTTAATTGATTCCAAAGAAAGTAACTCCCGAACACCATTATTGCTGACATTAGAGAATGCCTTTTTAATGGCTTATAACTAGGATTGAATATCATTATTTGTGATTCTGAAGTAGGTTAAAATCTCCGAATGATGCAAATGAAATATTTGACGTTTCTCTTTTAAGAAATCTATTGGTTAACAAGATAATTTTGAGTCATCTTTTTAGCTTGTTCAGCCTGAGAAATCCTGCTCTAGGCCACGGCGAGGTCAATAGTGGAGTAGTCAGAGATATTGAAATGACTTTGGGGCAGAGGTGCTGCTGGGCTTGGCGGAATTTTCAATATCTGGGGCATATTTGACTTTAATAAAGACGGAAGCAAATTGTTTGAAACAAGCCTGGGGCCTGAAGGCTTGGTTTTCATTGGGATGGGGAAAGGGGAAGAACGGCAACAGCTCTCTGGAGTGTTTTCATATTATTTTTTTTCCTTGTTAAAATGCTAATGTCCTTGAATTTGCCATTGGGTTATGTCTTGACAAATGTGGAAGCCAAGTCCCCAGAAATCAAGGGACTTGGCATTTTTTTCCCTTTGGGGGTCCATTAATTATCATTCCCTTCCCCCCCTTCCCCAGACCTAAGTTCAGTTCATTAAGTAAATATGACTGCAAATTGCTGCTGATGTATGTTTCTCTGCTGGCCTACTAATGGGGATCTGAGGGGCACAGCTTCTCCAATGTCCTTCTCCAGAGGCTGAGTACATGCTGCCAAGGCCCTGTCCTTGGTCCTGTTTTCCCTTCCTCCTCTTCTCTCCTAGAGATCTTTCAGAATCCCACAGTTTCAACTCCATCCTCCATGCAAATGATTTTTAGACTGAGGTTTCCAGGCTAGGCTGCTGTTCTGATCCCCCAACCCCCAGCTCCAGCTGCCTGCAGAGTATTACTCAGATACCTTTGCATTACTGCAAACTCAAAATCTCACTGACTGAAGAGTGGGTGATACTTTCCCCAGGATCTGCTTCTCCTTTGGCCTCTCCCCTAAAACAGTTTAAGCTCTATTCAATTATTATTGTTAGTAGCAATAATTATTAATACCAGTATTAATTATTCATAGCATTGCCTCAATCATTCCCTCCTTTACTCATAATTATTTAGTGGCTCCCTATTGCTTCTGAGTAGAATTCAGAGTCATGGTTGGTATTAAAGTACTTGCATATTTTAGTGGCATCTACCCCACTTTTCCCACACTGAATTAGAGGCAGAGCTGGGATTAGAACCCAGGTCTCCTGTCTTCCAGTTCAATGTTCCTTCCAGCTGACCACAACTCTCCTGTTCTGTCCTTTTGGAGCAGCTTTTTGATACAGCGAAGAGAATGCTGACCCTGGAGTTAGGAAGACCTGAGTTCAAGTCCAGAATCAGATACTTCTTTACTCTGTGTTCCTGGACAAGTCACTTAACCTCCATTTGCCTTTGTTTCCTCACGTATAAAATATGGATGATAAAAGCACCTACCCCCCAGGGTTGTTGTGAGGACCAGATGAAATAACTAAAATGCTTAGCACAGTGCCCAGTGCCTAGTAGGAAATATATGAATGTTAATAAGAATAAGAGTAATAAGATTATTACTGATAAAGACGTGATGTCAGAGGGGGCCTTGGGAATCTTGCAGTCCAATTTGTCCATTTGGGAAAACTGGTTAGAATCAGGACCTGTCATAGTCGAAGGCTGTCACTTAAGCTAACTTTCGCATGTAACAGAGGAGGAAACTGAGGCACTGAACAGGGATCTGGCCTCCAGTCATAGAGCTTTCCCATCTCATCTAGATTGGGGGCAGTCATCCTATTGCAGAATCATGGAATCATGTTTGCAAAAGCCTGACATAAAGTACACGAGGAAACCAATTGTAGTAAAATGATTATCCAAACATATTTTAAAAAAGAAGTTCGCGGACCCCAAGTTAAGAAGCCCTGGCTTAGAAAAATCATCTGAGGATGTAGGGAATAACCCAGCTCACTATGTTGGCAGCAATCGGGGATTAAAATAGGTTTGAATTTCAGTTGAGCAGACAATGCCAGGCTTGCAAAAATCCACCCACAGAACTACGAGAGTTGTAAAGGGTTCTCTCTCTCCTCACCACACGCGCTCACACACAGACACACAGACACACGCACACACGCCACGTGCCGCTTGTGCTCCCTCCTCCTGCCCACGCAAGATGCATGCTACCCCAGACAAAGGTCAGAAGAGAAATTGTTTTCTAGAAGATAATGGGGAACAAACTTGTTCATCAGCTCAGCTTTTAAAAATATTGTCAGAGTCAATGTGTTTCACAGTCCTTCAGCACTTAGGAAACTAGCATGATGGAAACAGTCTTACCTCTTCAAAAAGGTAACACTGCAATCATAATCAGCTTTGCTTTATAAACTGAAATACTTTTGCTGAGTGGAACAATCTTTTCAATTCTATCTTTGTCTTGGAGCTTCAAGATGAAAGGAACAGATCCTTAGTGCTGGAAGCAGCGTGACCAAAACGGAGACTAGATCAGCTGGCTCGAGAGGCAGGTGCCCTGACTTCCACTTCTCATTCTTGCAGAAGCAGGTGCTGCGTGAGCTGGAGAGTCATTTCCCCTCTCTGGGCATCAATCAAGCACTTCCTCTGGGGACTGAGTGACTTGGTTTCCATGAATTCTAATATACTTTGAATCTGTGACGATCCTTGAGTGTGTACATTTTGCCAGAATTAAGACTATTTTGATGGCTTCTGAAGTCACCTCAAGTCATTGAGGATGTATGAAACACCTACTGTGTGTAGGACTGATGCACAGTGGAATGATGGCTGGACAGGGAACCTCACAGTCAAACAGATGGATCTGGGCTCAAGGCTGATCTCTGGCCATTACTAAATGCTTGACCTGAGGGAAATCTCTTCATTTGCCGTGTCCCTAGGCAACAAAGGCCCAAGCCTGAGTAATGGATGGGGCAGTTCCCTGGAAGAGTGAAATCACAGATCAGGTCCAAAAA
Source organism: Gracilinanus agilis (assembly GCF_016433145.1). Taxonomy (NCBI): domain Eukaryota; kingdom Metazoa; phylum Chordata; class Mammalia; order Didelphimorphia; family Didelphidae; genus Gracilinanus; species Gracilinanus agilis. The sequence continues at coordinate 302,476,070 of NC_058134.1, forward strand.
TGAATGTGGAGAACATTGTGCCAGGTACTGAGGATGCAGATGAATTCCTGGCTCAGTTTCCTCATCTGTAAAATGAAGATAATAATTGCACTTAACCCAGAAGGTTGTTGTGAGGCAAAAATCAAATAGCAATGTCAACAGACTCTAAAAGCCATTAATTATTATTTTACTTTTTATTGTCCCAAAGGGACAGTCCCCACCATTAAGGAACTTCCATTCTGCCAGATGCATTAATGTACCAGTAAAGATAATACAGGAGGAGAGAGGGTATACTGTCAGCTGGGATCTGGGTGGGATTGTCAAGGAAAGCTTTCTATAGGAGGTGCCACCTCAGCTGAGCCTTGAAGAGCATCAGAAGAAATCTTAGATGGTGGCCATTAGAATAACAGCAAAATAATAACAATCACACACATGCATATATAAAATGCTTCGTGGTTTTAAAGATGCTCTATAGGCATTTTTTTCTCACTTGATCCTCATCAAAAAAAAAAAGTGGGTGGTAGGCCCTATATTCTTCCCATTTTATAGATAAGCAACTTTGGTTTAGAGTCATGAGTAGTGTTCTCAGGATTACAACACTAGTAGGTGTCTGAAACATAATTTGAACTCAAACCTTTTTTACTCTAAACCTACTCTCTGCACCACCCAGTTGCCTCTGACTTCTACTTTGAAACTTCATTTTTCAGATGAGGAGTCTAGGACCCAGAAAAACGTAATTGATGTGCCCAGGTCATAGATTAGTAGCAGATTGAGGAGTACATTTAAAGTGACAGATTGATAGGAAAGAAGATTTTGATCTGGAAGGAGGCTCAGGCTGTAATACAGCCATCTTCATATTACAGGTGAGGAGACCAAGTCCCCGAAATTTCAAGTACCTTGTCCAAAGCCATATTGGCCTTAGTTGTCTGAGATGGGATGAATTCTAACTCATGTCCTCTAATTCCCCAGTCAGTCTTCATCCCACTCTGTCATGCATCTGGTCCCGAGGCCTGTGGTTCTCCCATCACACCATGAACGCTTATATTTTGAGAGCATTTTACAAGGCTGTTTCTTATCCCTTTCCAGACTCCCCCTGGTGGAGTTCAAACATGCCATCTTTCACAGGATAGCTTGGGAATGGTCCAAGAGGTCCCAGCTCCATGAAGATTGCAAGTCCTAGGGCCATTCTAGTTTTAGCCATGTGTCTATAACTACATTCCCTAAAATGCTACCTCCTTGAAGAGGTCACGGCCTCACTCCATGGTTCTCTGCCCCACCACCCAACCTGTGTCAGAGTTAGCCAATTCTCAGCAGGGATAGTGAGAGGAGATGCTGAGGAAACACTCTGAAGCCAACCAGCTCAGAGGATGCAGCTGGGATAGAAGCAACACCAGCCAAGCAGAGCGATGAAGGAAGCTAACGGAGTCTCCCCCTTCCCAGCCAGTGCTGATGACTCAGGCCAGTTGGTAGGTCTGGCAATTTTCAAAGCAAAATTAACAAATAAACTGGAAGAGCAGCAGGGAGCACAAGACACTCAAAGTTAGCAAGAGGAAATGCTATGAAAGTCATTAGCAAAGATGGAAAGGGCAGCCTTTCTTTCTCCATTAGGAAGGCAAAGGGAATTGTCAAGATGAAGAAGAGAGAATATGGGCTAAGTCATGTCATTGGGTAATCTCAGGCAAGTCCCTCCTCTTCTCAGAACTTCAGTTTGATCTTCTATAAGGGGAGAGGTTGTATTAGATCATCTCCAGGGTCCAACCTAGTTCAGCTATTCCTTGCTCTAAAGCCCCTCCCAGATCTGACATTTTATATTCAATATCCTAAGGTCCCTCCTACTTCTGACGTGTTTGAAGGCCTCTCCCAGATCTGATCATCCATCTTTTGGGTTCTTCGTTTTTTATGAATAAAAATTAAGTAAATAGGAAGTGATTTCAAGGGAGTGCTATCAAATGTGGGAGATTGTATTTGAACTAATCTTTGAATAAAAAAAGAATCTTTGGATAACAAAAAAGAAAAGAAAATTAATAATTCTAAGAGACAAGGTTGAAAAAAGAGTGCCTTCCTGGCATAAGAAACAGCCTACAAAAAGGCACGGAGGTAGGAAATGGAGAAATAAGGAATAAGCCAGGAAAGAGAGTTTAGTGCTACTTTGTGAAAGGTTTGAAATGCTCATTAGAGGAGTTTGTGATTCATACTAGAGGAAAAAAGACTGTTTGACTGGGGGAATGACCTCAGAATTTCACTTTGGCAGTTATATGAAAGAGGGGGGGGGAGAGAGAAACTGGGTACATAGAAATAATTCAGTTAACTATTGCCATAGTACAGGCAAGAAGTGATGAGAGCCTGAGGTGGTGGTGGCTCTGTAAATGGAGAGGAGGGGGAGTGGAATAAATATTATTTCAGGAGAACTGACAAGATTGGATGTACTCTGTGTGGGACAGTGAGCAATTGAGAACGACTCCAGGTTGTGAAGCTGGGTGACTAGAAGCATGGGGAGGCCCACCAGAGAAATAAAAAGACAGGGTTTTTGAGGAAAGATAATGAGCCGTTGCTTTCAACTCTTTGCTATTTATTGTATCTCTTTCCCTAGTGGACTGGGGATGAATAATAACAAATAACAGTAATGACAGAAGTAATCAGAGTAACCAACTCAGTGGGAGCAGGAAGGAACAGAAGCAGCAGTATAGAGAACTGAGGCAGCAACAGTAAAAGAAACTGCTCTGAGATAGAAGTAACAATGACAACAAAACATTCAGTCATTAATAAAATTAACAATAGTAAGAAGGAGAAGGAGGAAAAATGAGTAGAGGTGGCAATTATAGAAAATCAGTAGAAATACTGGGAAGAATTAGTAACCTTCATAGTAATGATGTTGATAGAAATAAGAATAATGAGCATCAGCCTGGTGCAAAGGAAGAAAAGCTAAATTCAGACTCAGAGGCTTCAAATCCCACTTCTTACCTCAATAACTTTGAACACTTCCCTTCACCTTCTTTCTGCTATGCTACAGTTGCCTGTCCTGACTGTCCATGTCCCCATTTCCCCTTCCCTCCTTAAGTTTTACAGAATTTATTTTAAGTGATTTAAGTAATATCTTTCTAGCTTCCTTGCCATCTCCAAACATATTCAGACTTCCCTCATCTTTAACAAAGAAAAACAAAACTCACTAGACTCTACCATCCCTGCAAGCAACCATATTGTATTTCTTTCTCCTCTCTTTTTCAGCTGAACTCCTTGGCAAAGCTGTTGATTCTCATTACTACTACTTTTTCTATTCTCATTCACTTCTTAATCCTTTGTAATTTCTCTTTGGACCTCATCATTCAGCTGAACTAGATCCCCCCAAGGTTACCAAATACTCTCCTAACCATCAAATTCAATGAATGACCTATTCCTCAGTCCTTTTTGGAACTTTTGACACTCTTGACTACTCACTCCTCCTGGCTACTTTGGCGAATCCTCCTAGTTGTTTCCTTACTGAGGTAAGAGGAGAATAAGTTGGATCCAATGTGTAGCTTCCTGCCCTTCTCCCACACTCTCCCCTAGTTTTCACAATCTTCTTGTTCCTAATGACATTCTACGTAAAACCCGAAAGCAGAGATTATAACTGTCACCATCCCCTTCTGGTGATATGCAGTGGGGTTCTCATGTCTTTAGTAATTATTTGAAATGTTCTGGGCTTGTGTATCATGTGTAAGACAATGATTTTGGCTATTGAACATTGAAATATTGCTTACTTTTTCTCCTTGACTTCTTTGTGGCACTTACATTTATTTCACTTTCTCCCACAATGGAGTTGCAGGGTTCAGGAGTGGACCTTAAAGTCTTCTCTTCCTATAGAGGATTAGAAGGGATATCAGTAAATATTTTGTTGACCCTCCTTACTTTATAGGTGAGGAAACAGAAGCCCAAAGAGAGAGAAAGGACTTGTCTTAGTCACAGAGGTAGCTGGTAACCAGTCTACATGGGATTTTCATTCCTGATGGCCACTTTCTATTAGATTCTACACTTCTTCCTTCTTCAACTTCTTTCTGCCAATTTGAACTGTTATCTCCTGTCTTTTGGGGACTGCTATGTTGAGCAGGTCAGCTTCATACATGTCAATCTATGTTCTAAGGCCTTTGCCATCTTTGACATTCTAGGTTCTAAGGTCCCTTTATTTTTTACTTTCTACGTTTAATATTTTGAAGTTCCAATCATATTAGACCGTCTATCTTCTAAAGTCTAATTTCCAGATGGAATATTATGTTTTCCATGTTTTAAAGTCCCTTCCATCTCTGACCTTAATCTGTCCTAACATCTAAGGCCCTTTGTAATGGTGAGGTTTTGTCTCCAGGTTTTTGCTTTGTTCATATGTTTGATTTCCCCTCCACGGGGCTAGAGCTATGCTCAGTGGTATATAAGTGGGGCTAAAAAGGAAAGACCTTTCAGATATCATCCTGTGTTCAAAAAGCTCGAATGGATGGAGATCAGCTGACAAGAGATGCAGACAGCTGGGTCGATGTGGACATGCATGGACATGCTGCCCAGATGTTTCCTGCAGATCCTATCTTACCAGGGCTCTCTGGTGTTTATTGTTCCCAAAGAGAAAGCCATTATGCACAGATTGCTTACTTAGGAAGATCCATTCGGCACTCCCTGAGGTATTCAGAAACAAATATCACTTGGAGGAACATGGCTCTGCTGCATTCTAACCCAACTATGTCTGGGCTCTGTTGCTGGTAGTATACTTTACAAACATGTGCTTGATGCAGCCTTTGGAGGAATTAAGGAAAACGGCTGATGGAGGATTTGTGAACAATAAGAATGAATATGATTCTTTCTTAAGTCGTGTCCTTGGAGTCCAGTGCTTCCCTCCCCCAAGGAAGGAACAGAAGGATTGACTCCTGCCTTGTGGCTAATTACGCCCAATTGTGATGGAGGTGGACTGCAGCTAGAGGGGAGAGTTGGTAGGAGCAAAGGCAATTTAAACCCTTGTCTGGCTTCTAAAACATTTTCAACATAGAGACATCTGCTGCAATGTTTCCAGGGATAGCCATTTCATCAGTGCCAGTCCTCCTGAGCTCACTCTGCCTTAGTAGACAGTTTACAAGTCATACTCAGGCAAGTAGAAAGACTTAAGACTTCAGAGACCAAAGCCGAGCCCAGGGATGGGTCATGAGTATTCCCTCAGCTAAATGACACAGTGGATTAAAGTGCCATACCTGCAGTCAGGAAGGTTCATCTTCATGAGTTCACTTCCTAGCTGCAATGTGACCATGGGCAAATCACTTTACTCTGCTTGCCTCAGTTCTTCATCTGTAAAATGAGCTGAAGTAGGAAATGATAAACCAAGAAAATCCCAAATAGGGTTATGAAGATATGACTGTATGACAAGATCCCTTTACAATATGACAAGTAGCAAAATAGAGTGAGAAGAACCAGGTAGAAATGTTATATCAAATACATTTATTAGAGCATCTTGGAGTAGAAATATCTTCTGTGAAGCAGTAGGAAGGCCCAAGACCAGAGCAGAAAGACCAAAAACTGGTGCTTCCTCCCCACTCATCAGGCAGATGGATTTTCTTTCTCTAATTTTTGTATTCATCTGTAAAATTTTAATGATGTCCCACATATCACCATTGACTAGCAGGTATAGAGAGTACAACATTGACCAAAGCAACTCAGAAGACAATAGCTAAGTAATCCACATAAAGAAAACAAAATTAATGAAAAATAGATGTTGTGGAGATTATGGCATAGAATTGGATAGTCAGCCCACTGAGTACATCTATATCAGTACATGTACCTTGGACAGCCACAGGAGAAAAGGTTGACTGGAATGGAATAGAAAGACAAAAATAACCTACATTGCAATGAGAAACTCTTCAGCTCTTTCAGTGATCCCAAGCTGCTCTCTGACCCACAAATCTATCTTTTGAACATTAATCATCTCCCAGAGATGCAATATCATGAGCTCATGGAGCACCATGCTCTCCAGTGAATCAGGACTTCAAGTGGTCCAAAGGTAAAGTGATTTATAGATGTGAAGGTAGAAGAGATATTAGAAATGATGCAGCCCAACTCTTTTACTTTACAGTTGAAGAAACGGAGGACCAGTTTCCTAAATCTAGAGCTGTAAGGGACTTCAGAGGTCATGTAATCTAGCCTCCTCATTTTTTTTTATATAAAGCAACTGAGACACACAGAGGGAAAGTGACTTGCCCAAGGTAATGGAAACAATATGAGAGATAGGATTTGAACCTGAATCTTTTGACTCCAGAACCAATGATCTTTCCAGTGGAGCATACCACTTCCCAATCCCATTTTGGAAGATTTCATGTTGCCTTCTTGGACAAAGATGATAATGACGGTGGTGGTGGCAAACAATGATGGTGATGGTAATATGATGATGGTGATGTGATGGTGATGTTGATGAAAGCAGGGACAGTTTGATACTGGAAGAGATTGTTAGTGTGTGGATTTGCCTAGGCAAAAAGAACTTTGCAAATAGCCCTGGATTTAAAATTAGAAAACTTGGCATTTCTCTTTCATGGAACACTGTTTCTTACTCACTTAGTCTCAGTTTCCTCCTTTATAAAATGGAGCTAGTACTTGTAGTACCCTAAGGTCCCTTCAAACTCCAACAGCAACAGCAATAATTACAACAATAGGCGGTAATAACAAGTAGCAATGGGGTGCATTATAGGAGAGGGTACTGAGGACTTGTCTGATGATACCCCAAAAGAGAGATGTGACTTTTCCACCATATCATCTCCACATCTGCTCTCTGTGTCTTCACCTACATTTCACACCTTTGAGTTCTGGGTTGAATATATCATTTTTTTTGCTTCCCTTTCCTCTAAACCCTCTCCCCCTTCAGCCTTTTCTCTTACTCTCCAAGCACCCGCATCCTACCAGTCTTACAGGTTCACAATCTAGGAATCATCCCAGATTCCTCACTAGTTCTCACCCCAACCATATCCAGTCTAGATTTCACCCCTGCAACATCTCTTGAATATGCCCCTTTCTCTCCTTAGACACTGTCTAATGATGCTAATATAGGCCTTCATCACCTTACATTTGGACTATTGTCATAGCTGCCAACCTCTAGTCTCTTTTCACTCTACTCCATCCTTCATTTAGCCACTAAAATGATTTTTCTAAAATGCAGGTTATATTATGCCTGCCCCCCACAACATACACACTCAATAAACTCCAGTGGCTTCCTATCACCTTTGGAAGCAATCATTCAAAGCCCTTCATAACCCAGCATTCTCCTACCTTTCTGGTCTTATATTTTACTCCTTGTCCTCCTCTTCCCCTTCCTCCAGTCACATGTACTCTATGATCCAGTGACATTTGGCCTCCTTTCTCTTTCTTGAACATAAAACTCCATCCTGCATCTCTTTGCCTTTTCACTATCTGTTTCTCCATGCATGGAATGCCTTCCTCACACCTGCTTCCTGGCTTCCCTGGCTCTTTCAGCTGAAATTATATGTTGTGGAAGAAGTCCATCTGGTATCCCTTAATATTAATGCCTTGACTCTGGTCTATTGACATTCTCTCTCTCTCTCTCTCTCTCTCTCTCTCTCTCTCTCTCTCTCTTTCTCTCTCTCTCTCTCTCTCCCTCTTGCCTCTCCCTCTTTCCATCTCCATATGTATGTGTGTATATATAAACACACATGCATGAATATATGTGTATTTCTACATATATTTGCACATATAGGTGCATAGGCATATGTCTAGCTATATGCACACTCATACATTTACTGTGCAGATGCACTGGTAGTTTTACATAGTTGTCTCTCTCACTAGATTCTGAGCTTCTTGAGGGAAGGGACTGAATTTTTGCCTTTCTTTATATCCCCAGCACTTAGTCCAGTTCCTGATGCACACAAATTGCTTAATAAATAAATGACTGTTGACTTGGTTATGTAACTTGACCTTGCAAAAACATCTAGCCCTGGATTGGATATGGGGAGCTTCCCTGTTATGAGCATTGAAGCCTGAACACAGGAAGTAGATGATGACTAGTACAGCTCTAGAAGGCATCCTTGGCTTTTCAACAGACCCTTTTGCCCAAACTATGGGTCCTAGAGGGTTAGAGAGCCCAAGGATGGCTGGCATGTTATCTTTGACTGATGCATTTCTTGTCCTCAGCCTCCAAGGCAGTGAGTCCCAAAGGGCGCTACCGCCCCCTGGTGGGTGCTACAGTGATCCAGGGGAGCGGTGATGGCCACAGGTGCATTTATCTTTCCTATTAATTGCTATTAAAATTTGTAAAAAATTAATTTCCAGGGGGCTAAGTAATATTTTTTCTGTTAAGGGGGCGGGAGGCCAAAAAAGTTTGGGAACCACTGCTCCAAGGGAATGGTTCTCGTTACATTTACAAATTTCTATCCACAAAAAATTGCTGGGAAGGGTTCAGTTGAATATTTTGGCTAAATACATTTCAGAGTCAGCCAGGATGCCTTCTTAATATTCTGAGATTTGATTCTGTTTGTTGCTATTGTCCAAAATGTAGGCTCTTGTATGTGTGTGTGGAGTATTTGGGATATCAATCATCTTTTTCCCTGACCTAGTTCTCTGTCTCTTTTGCTGCTCTGGGGCAAGGGAGGTCCTTGTGTGTGTGACAGAAAGGCGTGACAGGAAGAGTACTCAGCTGGGAAGCCGGAGACCTGAGTTCTCCCTGGCTCAGGTGCTATCTCCTTTTGTAACTTTGGACAACTATCCAGACCTCAGTTCCCTCTTCTGTAAAAATGTTTGAACTTGATGGTCTCTGAGGTCACTTCCAGCTCCGATGTCTAGGAAAAGAATCATGGTATAGAAACAAAATCTGGATGCAAATAAAAAATTCTTGGACCTAGTCCCTAGAAGTTTTTATTTTTGTTTTTGTTGAGTGGTTTTAGTCATGTCTGATTCTTTGTGACTCCATTTGGGATTTTCACGGCAGAGATAGTTAAGTGGTTTGCCATTTTCTTCTCCTGTTTACTTTGCAGATGAGGAAACTGAGGCAAACAGGGTAAAGTGACTTGCACAGGGTCATGCAGCTTGTAAGTGTCTGAAGTCGGATTTGAACTCAGGAAGATGAGTCTTCCTGACTCCAGACCTGGTCCTCTATCCACTGTGCCACTAGCTGCCAATCTTGTCACACACACACTCTCTTAGGAAACTGTCATGGTTCCCAATGACTTCCAGATTCAAATATGAAATCTGTTTTAGTTGGAATCCTGGAATCCCAGCATTGAAAAGGACTTAGGAGGTCATCTTCCCCAGCCCACGCTTAAAGCAAAGAATTCCATCTTCCACAATGTTGAGGAGTGGCTGTCCCGTCTTCCCAAGGGTCCAAGGCACCTGTCTCTCTGTGTAGCCCCTCTTGGAGCTCTGGGCTCTGAGCCTGTGTCCTCAGATCCCCTGAGCTCAGGGATGAAGTGCCACTGCTGCCATCCCAGGAAGCTTTCCCTGTTCCCCCTGCTTCTCCCCCCATCTTGCAGTTAGTAATAACCTTAATGCCTCCCCCCACCTCACTCCCACAGAGCCCCACTAACTCCTCTCTGGCCCCCAGAGCATGTGATGTTGTAGAGGGTTTGGCCCCTGTGTAAATAGAATTAGCTCGATCCCATTAATAGTCAAAAATCTACTCAACCCAGGTTTGCTAATGACGTCACTCCCACCTCCCTTAGTGGGGAGGGGAGACGAGTTACCCACACGTGACAATAAGTAACAAATCAAGAACAGGGGACGGCCCTTTGGGCAGTCCAAATCAATGTAGAAACTGCCATTTGTCCATTTGAATTAGAGGTGGACCACAGGAAGTGATGAAAGACACGATCTCTTTAAGTAAGTGAGTGAACTTCCTGTGGGGGCAGTTGCCATCTCGAACTGGAAGAAGAAGCATCTCCTGAGACCACAGAACGCTTACACTCTGTATTGTCACGTGGGTAAGTTAGGCTGACTTCCTTGGTCTAGCTGGGCCAATTCTAACTCTGCCTATCCGGCTGTTGGGCCCTGTGGCTTACAGCTTCATTTATTTAGCCTTCTAACCTCCCTCTTCTCTTTATCCCTACTTACCTTCCTGATTGTAAATAAACTCCTCAACCCGATGCTGACTTGGGTCTGATTTAATTACGGAATCAACCTGAATTGTTGATTCCTGGCGGCCACATAGTTTTAAGATATAACTATAATAACTAAATTTTAATTCTTACACCCCCTTCCACTCCTCCCTCTAAACTAGGAGCTCCACAGTACAGGGACCAAGACTTAAACTTTGCCACGTCCCCCCTCCCCGGCCTTGCCTAGTGCTTTGTATGTAGTAGGTGATTTATTCATGTTTGTGGAATTAAATTATTCAACAGATTTCCAAAGAATTTTACCAAACTTACTTTATTGGAGCTGGTTCATTAAAAGAGACCAGACTTAGGGACCGGGGGGGGGGGGTCAGCCAGGATCTGTCCTTTCATCCATGTCAGATACAACTAGTGGTGAACATTATTATTGTTGTTCAGGCACTCAGTCATGTCCAACTCTTCATGAGCCCACCAAAGATGTCATGGCCAAAATACCGGACTGGTTTTCCATTTCCTTATACAGTGGATTAAGGCAGAGTTTAAGTGACTTGTCCAGGATCACACAGCTAGTAAGTGTCTGAGGATTCCAACTCAGGTCCTTCTGACTCCAGGGCTAGCACTCTATCCGTTGAGCCACCAAGAGGCCTCTACAGTGATGAGCAACCTCTTCCAATTCTCCACTGCCCCTTCTCTGCTACTGCCTGGCTAGAAGAAGTTCCAAGGGCACTGAGAGGCTAAGTAACTTTACACAGTCAAGATTTGTCAAAGGCAGAACTTGAACTCAGGTCTCCCTGTCTCAAACCTCAGCTATCTCTGCACTGCACCATGCTTTCCTTCTACCCATTCTCCCCCCCCCCCCCCAAATAATTGTTCCTCTTAATTTGTGGTACTCTCTGTACCTGGAAGCATTAATACTATGTTTTCTTGGAAACTGTCTACAATTCAGATGTGTCCCAGATTCGGACAGCTTCGGTTCTCTCATTCCCCACAGTTTCCCTTTCCTGCTTCTCCACCCCCCTAAGCACTGACTGATCCAGCCAGGTCCTGGAACCAAGACACAAAGGAGAATTTCAGCACAGGTACTCATTGATTTTTCCATTTCAGCAGTGTCAAAAAATCCGATTGAGGCAGAGGGAGGCAAAGATAACTGGGCGATGGGGGAAGTCACCATTCACATGGAATAGGGCCAAGCTGAGCCTGCTGTGAGGAACTGCCTCAGGTCACCTCCCATGCCCCAGGGCCAGGCTGCAGACTTTCCTGATCAGAAATGCCAGCCACTTCCTGCTACTTCCAGAAGAATGCTGTGAGGAGGGTTTTGTAGGGTTTTCTGTTCCCTGGAGCGTGTTCTTTGCATCTTTGCTCCCTTCAATGCTGCCATAATGGCGCCCCTCTTCCCCCCACACACCTCCCATGTCTCATTGCTTCCTTTTGTTTTAATGCTTTCCTGTACATTGCTTTGGTTTGGCGTTACTAACCTTCATGATATTAGCCCAGAGGTGGTGGCATTGTTATAGACAGGACTGATCTTAGGACCAGAAGACCCGGGTTCCGATGTGCCTGCATCACGTGCAGCCTGTGGTTGCTCGCCCCTCTCTGGGCCTCGGTCATCTGCACACTTCTTTCCTGTCCTGCTGTGCCTGCCTCAGAGCATTGGGAGGACGCCATCACAATATGGCTGTGACGGGGATACGTAAAGCTCAAGAGAGATGGGGAGGTGGAGGGCATTCGCCTTGTGATGGACCCGCAAGCGTCCATTGAACCTCTTGGATGTACCCAGCAATGGACCAGGCACGGGCTCCCTCTGGAGCTGTCTTATTACTGCAGTCATACAGTATGGCCCAGAAAGGCAAGCAAGGCTGGGATCGGTGGGGACTAACAGCCAGGGACACCAAGAAAAGTTGTGTAAGAATGATAACTTGCTGATCCTTGAACGGACACAGGACTCACAAGAGGCAGAAGGGAGGAGGGAGAGCCTTACCGGCATGAGGGACACTCTGTGCAAAGCCATATGAGGAAGGCAGACGGCTGTGTACAAGGGGTGGCTAGAAGACTGTTTGGGCTGGAGCATAGAATGTAAGAGAGACTAATGTGTGACCATCCTGGAAAGTTTGAGTAGAGCCAGCTTATAAAGGTCTTTACAGCCAAAAAGAGGAGTACTTATTAACTGGGAGGTACTTGGGAGCTACAAGAGTTTATTGAAGAGGGGAGTGACCTGGTCAGACCTAAGCTTTGTGAATTTCAATTCCAAAGGGAAATGCTTTCATTTCAGTGGTCAGAAAAGGCTTCCTGGAGGAGGCAGGGACCTGAGTTGTCTGAGATCTGGATAGATACAAAGTAGGATTATCTTCCTAAGCAACTGACTGGAGGATGCTTTGGAGAGTGGAGAGACTGGACCAAGCCAACATGTCCAGCAAGCAGAAAGGTGAGAATCTTCTGTTTCCAGGGTTTGTGGGCAACATACTGAAGAATAGAGGTGGATGATTTGGAAACCCCCTACTGATTAAGAAATCAGAATCATAGAATCGTCGACTGAGAGTCCAAAGAGCTCAGCATCCAACTGTACCCCTTTTTTCAGAAGAGATAACAGAGGTACAGAGAGTTTCAGTGACTAGCCCACGGTCACACAGCTAGGAAGTATTTGAGACAATGTGAACCAGCTCCTCTTGACTCCAAGTCCAGTGTTCTAGACACTTTGCTGCCTCTCTTCTAGGGGAAGGAAGGATATAATATGTGTTTAAGAAGCCTGCCTTCCATATATTAAAGACATATCTCTTGGAATAACTGAAGTCATAATTTGGAGTTCTCTTACAAAGTCCTTTTTTTGGGAAGTGGCTTATACCTCGATGGTGGCAGCCAAAGAGGTTATTTTATGGCGTGGTCTAAGACCAGCGCGAAGGCTGTGATCTGATGCTTTTTCCCAGAGGCTCCAACCTAGCCATGAAACAGGACATAATAAAAGACTATATAATCAGGTGATGGGTTGCTTGGTGTAGGTTATAAAGATTCTATGGGGAGTTCAGAGAAAGGAGAGGTTGGTGTGGGCTGGGAAAGGATCATAAAATTTTCAAAATGAAGAATTAGAAAGGATATTAGATGGTATTGAGTCCAGCCCAGCTCCAAGAAGGAATCTCCTCCACAATATGCCTGGAAAATGATCCTTCAGTCTTTCTTTGGAGACACCTAGTGATGAAGAACTCACCACCATTCAGGGCAGCCAATTCCACAATGAAGTCACTATAATTCTCTGGCAATGATCGCCTGACATTGATCCTCTGCAACTTACATTCTTTGCTTCCAGTTTCACCCTCGATGACCAAACAAACCAAGCCCGATCTTCCTACCTAGGGGAGAAGTCTTCAAAAACATAAGGGGATCACTTACAAACCCCCTGAATTTCTTCAGGGCCAAGCAGAAGGAATTTAATCTCCCTCTCACAGGATGCTAATAATAAGCATAATATTTAGGTAGCACTCTGGGGTATACAAAGTGCTTTACAAATCTCTCATTTGATCCACACAGCAAACCTGAGAGGTAGATGGTATTACCATCCTCATATTACAGATAAGAAAACTGAATCATGGGGGGCAGCTGGGTAGCTCAGTGGATGGAGAGTCAGGCCTAGAGACAGAAGGTCCTGGGTTCAAATCCGGCCTCAGACACTTCCCAGCTGTGTGACCCTGGACAAGTCACTTGATCCCCATTGCCCACCCTTACCAGTCTTCCACCTATGAGACAATACACCGAAGTACAAGGGTTTAAAAAAAAAATTAAAAAAAAAAAAGAAAGAAAACTGAATCATGGAGAAGTTAAGTGACTTGCCAGAGTCTGGAAGTATTTGGTGGCAGCCAAGGTTTGAGGCACAATTTGAACCCATGACCTCCTGACTCCAAGCCCATGACTCCCTTCACTATATCAGATAGCTGCCTTTAATGATTGAGCCACTTGCAGATGGTAGAAAAAAAGGCTTCGAGTTTTGATCAGAGTTTGAATTCCAGATCGGACATTCTTAGCTGTATTACTTGGGCCAAGCCACTTCATATCGTAAGCCTTAGGTTCCTTCCATCTGCTCACCTGCCTCCTCAGATATTTTGAGGGACCTTATGTCACTGGGGCCACAAGAGGCATTATTCTTGGAAGATGTTTTCAATGGTCAGGAAAGACTTCTTGTAGGAGGAAGTAGGAACTGGAACTGTCTTGGATTTGATTGGACAGAAAGTAGAATAATCTTAAGGGGAAAAAACTCTGTCAGTCTCTATGCAAAAAAATCTTCCATGCCTCCACAATGCCCATAGGATCCTGTGACTTCCTTCCAGACTCAGTTGAAACACCCTCTATGGCAGGAGGTCATTCCCAGTCCTCTCAGCCCCTAGCGCTTTGCCCTCTGAGTTATCTTGCATCCATTCAATACTACCCTCTGCCTCCTATGTATGTCAACTAATTCCTAGCTTGTCTCCTCCATCAGAAGGCGAGCTCCTCTGGGTCAGGGACTATTTCCACTCTTTGCTCCCTTTTCCTCTGTGCTCAGCATAGTGTCTGACCTGTCACAGGCATTGAACAATACATGTTTGTTGATTTATTGAGAGGATAAAGTCCCAACTCCTCAGTCTAGCATTTCAGACTCAGACTCCAACTTCCCTTTCCAGCCTGATTCAACATGATCTACATTCATGTCCTTGTCTTTCCAGCTAAACCCATCTTCTCCAGTCCTAGCCCTAGTCATTGATTTTGAGCTAGAAGGGCCTCTAGAGGCCAGTGATTCTAACACTCTCATCTCATGTTAGCTTTCCCCTGAACTGAGCTCCATATATGCCCTCCTTCTTTCTCTGTCCAGACTATCCCCCATGGCTGAAATGTACTCCCTTCTCACCTTCGACTCTTGGGATCTTTACCATCCTGACCAGTCACCTGCCTATCTATCTATTAATGCTCTCCTTCTGCCCTGATGACTTTGTCTTTATTCATCAGCATACATATTGCAGCCTTCAGGAAGATGCTAAGATTGTATTGAAGGCAATAACTGATTCTGCACACTTGCCTTAAGTAAAGCAATGAATTTTGGCCAAGTTATAGCTATTCTCCAGGAGTGGCGCCACGATAGCAGCAGGTCAGATCTGGTGATGGTAGCTTGACCCACAAATGGCACTTCTCTCTGGATTCTCATGTGCGTGTTGTCTACATGGAAAATCAATGCAAAGGAATGAGCTTGGCTTTGCGAATCTCTTCCAGCTCTCGAGTAGCCAAGAAGACACCAGCCAGAGAAGTCAAAGCATTTTCAAACTCTTCCTTTGTACATCTCTGGTCTTCTCTAATCTTGGCCCATTTCACTTTCCAAAATCTGGGTCACCCAACCAGTCATTGTCCCTCAAAGGATACAAGCAGGTACTAGCCTAGGAGGGAGGTGAAATTCTCGCTCCCTTGTTGGCAAGGTTGAACAACTTTGAACCCCTTCAGTTTGCGGAGGAAGGTGGCTGCTGACTGGAAATGGCAAGGAACCCATTCTTCACTAAGATCTATAATTATTGAAGCCTCAATGGGGCAGGCACATTTTGGGAGAGAAATTAGCCTGGGCTGCACAGGGGTTGCAGACACCCACTTTACTGAGCTGGAACAAGCCATTGCTGAGATTCCATTTTATCCATGATAATTCCTGAGGCCAAGGCTGTATGATTTCCTCAATTTGCTGAGTGGACTTTCTGCTCTCCTGCCAAAGTTGTCACTAACCCTGGGTGCTTGTAATGGCTAATTCTTCAGATTGTTAACTGGGGTGTGTGACAAAGAGTTCTCATCTCCCCCACTGGCTTCTGAAAGGAAAAGATTCCCAGAATAATTTTCAAATGCCTCCAATTTTCTTTTCTTTTTGATCCCTCCACTTTTTGCTTGCCACACACTGAAAGAGCCAAAGTAATGATTTACTTGAAGAAAAAGAAAAGAAAAAGAAAAAAAGGAGGGGAATGGCTTTTGGCCTCAATTTGTTGTTCCCTAGATGAGGCCTGATGTATAGTCTGTAAACAGTTGGATGGGTCTCTTTAACTCAATTACATCTAATGAGAAGAGACTTAATGTGAAGAAAGAAGCCAATCCCATTTGATTCTCAGATGACTGATGGGATGGCACAGGTGGGACTGCAGAGGGAGCCAAGGCAAGGGATTCCTGGAGAGAGGATCCCATTCCTTCCCCAAGGTGCCAGGGATGAGCTCAGTATCCCTGGAAGGTTGAAGGCTATGAGCTTTCCTTAGGGGAACAGAGACCTTTATATCTGGGTGAGATTGGCACTTCAGAGTAAAGATGGTGACAAAAATCTAAGTTGAAAGAACAGGGCACTTTGAGGCTAAAGACTTGGCCTCGAGTCTCAGCCCTTTTGTTCTTATAGAACCTGGTGCAATCTACTTAACTCTCTGAAACATAGTTTACGCATTTGGAAATCGAGAGTGATATTTCCATCCATAAGATAATTTGACTCAATTCATCCAATATTATTGAATGTGTATTCTGAGGTCTCCCTCCAAAAACTTTGCTCTTGTGGAGATTTTATTGCTTCATAGGTGGGTTATGGCTTTGCCAACTCAAAAGCCCTTTGCCAGTGTAGTAGATTTTTTTTTCTAGAACCAAAGTAGATTTCTTATTTGTAGTCTCAGACCACAAAATGGATCTTACATAGGTAATAAAGTGGGTTGAGTACGTTACTGGGAAACCTCTCTGTTTTCCTTGGATTCCTCAATCATTACATTTCTCCTAACCTTAAGGAACCCAGGTTAAGACTCCCTGGTCAAATGCAACCTTTTCATTTTATGGAATCTGATGTCCCAAGAGGATAAGTGATCTGCTCAAGATCTCATACAAATAATAAGTATCAGAGCCAGAATTTGAACCCAGCACCTCAGTATTCAGAGCCAGTTTGCCTTCCTCTATATCCTCTTCCCTTCATTTGAAATAAAATGGAACAGCTTCTTGGCATATGTTAGGTACTTAATAAATGTTTATTGAATTGATTACTGATACATTTGGAGTAAAAACTTTTGCTGAAGATACCTCAGAGTGGGCTCGTAGGTGGCTCAGTGGATTGAGAGCCAGGCCTAGAGACAGAAAGTCCTGAATTCATATTTGATCTCAGACACTTCTTAGCTGTATGACTTAAACTCCATTACTTAACTGTTCTTCTGCCTTGGAACCAAAAGGTAGTATTAATTCTAAGATGGAAGGTAAGGGTCTAAAGAAAAAAAGAAAATAGGTCAGAGACCCTCCAGAATCTGTGCCATTCCCAGGAGCAGCTATTCTTTCAAGAAGGGAGCCAGGTAGGGCTGGGTAAGGACTCCTTGGCTAAGGTACAGCTCCCTCCCCAGGGCTCCTCTTTTCAGCCTTCTTGATAATTCACTGTGAAAATGTGCTTCCATTTGTCTGGTAACATCTATGTGCTGTTAGCCTGCACTGCTGACTTCAGCACTTTTCCCTTTGAATACTGGGAGGGGGCTGGGGAAGTAATCAGCCCAGTATGTATTGTGGACCAGAGTCCAAGCATGAGATTTCTCTGCCCTCCATGAGGGGCAGTGCAAAATGGCTGAAGAAGACTTTCTTGTCTCTATTCACTCAGATTCTCTATTTGAAAATTTGTTCTTGCTTTTACCTTTTTGTGTCAAGAAAATATAGAGCCATAGAGTTCAGAGCCAGAGACTTTTGAGATTCTAAGTCATGGTCAGGCCATGGAATCATAGTGTACCCAAGCTTCTGGGGACCTCAGAGGTTTTTAGACTTCATGTACCTAGAATATCCAGATTCTATTTACAGGTGCTCAGCAATGGGGAGCTCACTCCTCCCCCCCCCCCAATACTGAAACAGCACATTCAGCTTTTGACAATTCATCCTAAAGTATTCCTAGAAATTCTTGATTCCTACTGATGGGAGTCAAGTCAAGAGGTCTTTTAAACATGCCAGTCAGCCCTCCTCTATGGGCACATCCTGAAAATCTGTTGAATTTTTATTAAAGAAGTATCCAAATGGGTTCTGGAAAACAGGCAAGTGACTTGACTGGAATCTAAACGTGGCATCAGTTGCAATGGAAAGGGAATTGAGTCTATAAACACTAGGCCAGTGAGTTTGACTTTGATTTCTGGATAAAATTCCAAAATGAGCTTTAGGAGAGATGATGACTTCCTAGAAAAGGAGGCCATGTTACCAGCCTGTTTGCATAGCTTCAAAAAAGCAGGCCATGCAAGATTAACCCTGTTTGTTGTGTGGCAATGTTTCTGAACTGCAGAGTAGTATCATGTAGCAGATGGAGAGTTGGCCTTGGAGCCAGGAAGACTTGGATTCTTCTAAAACAGTGATGGTGAACCTATGGCATGAGTGCCGAAGATGGCACACAGAGTGCTCTCTGTGGGCACGTGCCCCTCTTCCCCCCTCCAGAGTTTGTTACTAGAAAGACAGAAAGACTTGGGCAGAGCTGCTCCCTTCCCCTTTTCCACTGTGCCTGATGACATTTTTTCACTTCCCTCACCCCTCTTCCTAGAAGCCCAATGGGAGTACTTTCTCCTTCCCCTGTGTAGGGTGAGAGAGGGGCAGGGTGCACCTGAAAATTGATGGAGGGGCAGGGCAGGGCATGGCACCCTGTCTGGGGGCGGGGCACAGCACTCAGCCTTTTGATGCTGGTGGGCATGGTCCTCAGTCTGGGGGGGTTTGGGGTGAGGGCAGGGGCTAGTACTCCATCTCTAAAAGGTTCACCATCACTGTTCTAGAACTTCCTTGACACAGAGTGACTGTGCTAGCCTGGGCAGGACATAGCCTCTCAGTGCTCTAGGAAGCTCTTTTTATCAGTCTTAAGTTCCAGACAAAATGATGAGTTGTATTAGTAGAGGGAGTTTTCTCATCAGGGTGTTCCTTGCTACCAGTGGAAAGCCAGGTCAATTCCCTGACTGTCCCTCCCAAACTCTTAGATCAGAAAAAACACTTCATTTCCTAGATTTTAGCAAAGGCTTTAATCAAATCATTCATGCTACTCTTATAAAAAAAGATGAAGCCACATGAATGTATCTGCAACTGTTCAAATAGCTACATTCAAAGAATAGTCATTAATGGTTCCCCATCGACTTGTAAAGAGTTCTACAGTGGAATGCCCCAGAGATCAATGACTTAGATGCTGGTATAGATGGAACACTTATCAAATTTGAAGATGACCAAAAGCTGAAAAGGATAGGTTATATAAGGGATGAAGGAGGTAGGATTTTAAAAGATCTTTCTGGGGTAGAAAACTGGGCCAAGTTGAATAAGATGACTTTTTTTTTAACATTTATTCATATTTATTTTTTAGAAAAGTTAACATGGTTACATGATTCATGCTCTTACTTTCCCCTTCACCCCCTGAGCTCCCCCACCCATGGCTGATGTGTATTTCCATTGGTTTTAACATGTGTCATTGATCAAGACCTATTTCCAAATTGTTGATAGGTACATTGGTGTGGTAGTTTTGAGTCTACATCCCCAATCATGTCCGCCTCAACACATGTATTCAAGCAGTTGTTTTTCTTCTGTGTTTCCACTCCTGCAGTTCTTCCTCTGAATGTGGGTAGCGTTCTTTTCTATAAGTCCCTCAGAATTGTCTTGGGTCATTGCACTGCTGCTAGTACAGAAGTCCATTACATTCTATTTTACCACAGTGTATCAGTCTCTGTGTACAATGTTCTTCTGGCTCTGCTCCTTTCACTCTGCATCAATTCCTGGAGGTCTTTCCAGTTCACGTGGAATTCCTCCAGTTTATTATTCCTTTGAGCACAATAGTATTCCATCACCAGCATATACCACAGTTTGTTCAGCCATTCCCCAATTGAAGGGCATACCCTCATTTTCCAGTTTTTTGCCACCACAAAAAGCGTGCCTATAAATATTTTCATGCAAGTCTGTTTATCTATGATCTCTTTGGGGTACAAACCCAACAATGGTATGGCTGGATCAAAGGGCAGGCAGTCTTTTATAGCCCTTTGAGCATAGTTCCAAATTGCGATCCAGAATGGTTGGATCAGTTCACAACTCCACCAGCAGTGCATTAGTGTTCCAATTTGGCCACATCCCCTCCAACATTCATTATTCTCCCCTTCTATCATTTTAGGCAATCTGCTAGGTATGAGGTGATACCTCAGAGTTGTTTTGATTTGCATTTCTCTAATTATTAGAGATTTAGAACACTTTCTCATGTGCTTATTGATAGTTTTGATTTCTTTATCTGAAAATTGCCTATTCATGTCTCTTGCCCATTTATCAATTGGGGAATGGCTATAAGATAACTTTTAATAGGATCACAAATAAAGTTGTATGCATGAGTTTCAAAAAAATTGACTTACAAAAGAGAAATTATAGGAAGTATGGCCACATAATTCATCTGATAAAGAATCTATTGACCTTAGTGGACCTCAAGTTCAATTAAAGCCAAAAAATGTGAAAAAGCCAGAAAAAACAACTAGTATAATCTTTAGCCACAATGCCAAGCTTAGTATCTAAGACTCAAAGACATTAAAGTCCTACTCTGGAGAATTATGCTCTTTGGCATATGAGTTACACTGCATGGTTTGGGGCATCCCATTCAAACAGGAAATACTGGGATTCTGATTCTGTACGTAGGATCAGACTCTTCAAGGTAAGAGAAAAATGGAAGAGAACATTTCAGAATCTAAGATTCCAAGGAGCCCATTTCCTAGATAAGATGTTCCCAGTTGAAATAATGAAAGAACAAAGGAAGATAATATGGGACCACATTGTAACCGGTTGGGAAAATGTGCTAAATTGTAGAATACACAAAGTCAGAGACCAGAGTCATCAGTGCATTGGTAGTTGTGCATTTCAGCTAATAAGAACAGAAAGAATTATGGTAGATACCAATTGGCCAGACTGGCTGATCAAGGGAATGTTGCACAGTTGAAGACATCTAATATCATAATGTCTTAGGTCAAGAAGGACCCTCAGAGGGCATCTGTTTCAATGAACATATGAATAGGGAACCTTCTATAACTTTTCCCCCACCTCATGACCATCCAGCATATTGTCAGTTCCCTTATTGGGCACATCTGGGTAGAAATTCTTAATCTACAGTTGTTATTTGCCTCTATGTTCCTTATTCCCTCTAGTTCCCTTTAGAGCCAACCAGATAGAGACAAGTAGTCAAGAAAATACTTCTCAAGACAAGCCTTGAAGTATTTGCAGGTGATGATCATGCTTAACCTAAGCCTCCTCTTTTCCAGGCTATGTGGCTCATTTCATCAACTAGTCTTCATATCACATTACTTTTCCATTAACATTCTACTGGGCCCACAATGTTGGGGGGTATGAATGGGATGGAGGTGAAGAAGATATTCTAGGAAGAAGAAAAGTATATAGACTTATATATTGCTTGAATGTCAGAGGGTATGACCTTAGACTATGGAATGTTAAAGCTGGAAGGGGCTTTTTGAAGAGGAAGTCACATTTGTGAGAGACCTTAAAACACAGAATGTTAAAGTTTAAGCAATCTTAGACCATCTTGAGATGCTGTCCCTCTCTGTTATGGCCACTGAGTCTTCTAGGGAGAGGCTGAGAGGGAGGAAGACTAGAGCAGCAGGCTGGTCTAACGTCCTTTTTACTGAAAGTTGGGCTGGAGTTTTGGCTGGAAGCTGTCCTGATAATTGAACACGTGTTTGCCAATCTCTCATCTTTCTGACATTTCAGAAGATGACACACTGTTGAGCTACCTTAAATGACAAGATGAAACACATGTCTCAAATACGCCATGTTCCCATCTTCAGAGTAAAACTTGGTTCCAAAAGAGGGGTTGGAGGCAGAAATAGGACTCTGCATTCAGTGTTCTAAGGCAGTAAAACAAGTTAATTTTATGATATCTCTTCTATTATTTGTGGCAACTTCAATAGCCATGTCCCTGAGATTAGTAGCATTTGGATTTGACATAGGTGCAGTAGGAAGGTGCCTACATGGTTGGTATTAAGAAAAGCAAAAATCATTTATTCCACAGTCTTTCCCTTACCCCAGCCTCAAAATTGGAAGGGATCTCAGAGGGCATCTAACCTGATTCATTTCTGAATAGAAATGTCTGCTGCAGAGTCCTTTAGGAGTCGTTGCATGGGATCTTCCACATTCAGGACTCTTTTAGGGGCAACGCATCAAAATTCCCTGGTAAAAATCACATGTCATGAAGAGGAAATACACTCTATTGTCATCTGTCAGTGCTACTTAGTGTAAAGAGAATCACAGAGTAGCTCTGTGTAATTCAGTCACCATCCAGGCCTGAAGGAAAAGGACACTGATCAGATCAATTGTAATTTTGTGGAGAGGGGTGGATAGAGAGAAGAAGACAGGAAATCACGGATGCCTAGAAGGCCTTGGCCAGGGATGAGAGGATCATTCCTCAAAGGAGTTATGGACAACTGGTAAGGTGGACAGGACAGAGAAGGGCATCAAGAGAACATGACTGGATAAGCCACAGCAAAGACCCTTGTCTTTCTTCATAGGCCACCATTCCTGGTGACCTCCTTGGAGGACATAATTTTCTCAGGGATATGAGAGTAGGGAAACCAAACACTATTTGCTATGAAAGCTTGAGTAATTAATTTTTCATCTCTGAGTCTTTCATCAGTAAAAGCAAGAGACTGGAGGAATGTATGGCCAAAGTCTCTGCTGGCCAAGATTCTACTGGCCAAGTTGTGATATCTACACATTTTTCTTTCTAGCCCCAACCTCTCTTCCCTAGACCCACTTTGTGGAGTGTCCCATTCCATACCATTTGGAAAAGGAAATCATGGAGTCTACAGATGATGGGCCTGGGTTTAAATCCTGATTCCCTTGTGGGAAAAGGGAGGCATTCTTCCACATCCTTGGGCCTTTCTTTCCTCATTTTTAAGATGAGAAAGGATTGAACCAGACCAATTTAAAGGTCTTTCCTAGCTCTAAATACTATGATTTTAATTGCCTGGGTTCTCTCTCCTCTCTCCTGCTCTCCCCACCCCCACCTCTCTAGCAAATCCAATTCTGGGGGAAAGAATCTGTGATTAGTCATTTACCAATCAGTGTGAACAGTGAGTCATTCACTATTCTGCATTTCCAGGAGGGAGCTGCAATCTCAGCCCTAACTCTCCCTGTGGGATGAAAGCTTTTGTCCCCAACAGAGATTTCTGACCTCACCAGCAAATGGAGGAGGAGCCAGAGGGACAGGGCTTTCCTGTGGTTCCTGCAGGATCTCCTCACAGCAAGATGCTTTCTCTTCCCATGGGAAAGTTGCCTCCTGGGCACGAAGGGTGCCCACGGCATGTTGTACAACCGAGTGGAAGCCTAGGCGAGGATGGCCCTCTTAAAAGTTGGTATGGATGAGAGGTAGTGTTATCATCGCTGGACATTATTGTATCTGAGCTGCCTGTGTGTGCCCATGGCCTCTTTCCCTGACTAGATTGTGAATTCCTCAGTGCAGGGGCATTGGGATAACCTTCTCATGTGTTCCTTAGAGGATGTGCCATGATTCATTGTCAGGGCCCTGAGACCCCCAGACCATCCAGTTTAGAGCACCAAGATCTAACCTGGGAGAGACCATAGAGATCATCTGCTTTAACCCTCTCATTTTCAAGATAAAGAAGGCCCCAAAGTGAACCTCCTTCCATCACCCAGAGAATCAGCATTCAACTCAGGTCTTCCAGCTTCCAGTCTCAAATGTTTTCTCCTCTTCTGCACTGATATGGCCCTGGAATTCTGAGAGAAGCTTGCCTGGGAGAGCAGGGAAGAGCTCAAGAGATGTTTTCCCTGACACCTATCTCTGACCCAGTGAAACTGAGACATCCCTGGCCTACCCTCTCCCCTTCTCTGCTTCTGAGACCTCAGCCACATCACAACACAATACAATATCTGAGACTTTCTCCAGGGACACACAAAATAGAAAATCCATAAACAAAGACCCATAAAGAGAGATACTCGAGTCACTGACTTCCCAAAGCCCTATTTGATCTCTTGCCTATCAACACTGCTTTGATTGGCTGCCAGGTCGACTCCAACAGGGAGAAATCCTGCTCCCTCATTAGGACCATTGGCAATAGCCACTGCCTTCACCCTCTCACAGGGCCACTGCTCCACCTCCCCGACTGGTCACAAGGGCAGGTGATGGATTAATATCTGCTGCTGTCTCTTCAATGAACAGACACTTGGGGCCTCGGTTGGGAGTTCCCAATGGGCAAGTTTTTCTTTTACCTTTCAGTAACTGTGAGCTGTTAGAGGCTACGGAACCTATTGGCAAAGAAAACTGTGCCTTCTTGGCAACACTTATCAGGGAGAAGGCCAAGAGATTATGTTTGCATTACAATGTGTGATTCCTTTTTTCAGTTGATTAATAAATTAGTTGAAACTCAGTTACATGGTAATACATTTAATCTCACTAACTGAGCAGTCATTTTTCTCCGTTCAGCTACAGGTATTGTTTTCTGGAGAAAAATTAAGAAAAAAACCACCCAAAGAATGGGTATCGGAAAGCCTTGCATGCTTCTGGTTGAGTGACTGGTAAACTCAGGTATCCTGCAGAGTTTGATGAGACAATATGGAAAAGGGGAACAGAACTCTGATCTGGTGTCCAGGGACCATGTTCTTAAATTCCTCTGTGACCTTGAATGATATTTTTCTTTTCTGGGACTCAGTGGAACAAGGAAGTTGAATATTCTTTGACTCTCAATAGGACTCAGAGCTTAGGAATGAGTATTGAGAGAGCATCAGCCTGATCCCAAAATGTCCTTCACAAAGAAGAGCCCTGCTAGCCAGTTCCAGGCTGACATAGCCTTTGGATATATAGAACACCTTTGTCTGGGCTCTCTCCAAAGTGAGCTTTGACGTTCAAATTCTGAAAGATGTGCCGCCATTTTGCCATGTCTCTTTCTCCTCCTGTTGTTGAGACAGTGCAGTGTCATGGCAAGTATTAAGATGAGATGTAGAGTAATAGATTTAAATCCTACGTCTGCTATTTATTTCCTCTGTGAGTTCTGTCAAGACCATTTGCAAAATGCTTCTATGATCCTGTATTGGTGTCTGCTTCCATCTTAGTGGACTTTGGTTTTGTGTATTTTTTTTCTCTAGTCATAAAAAAGTCAAATATTTATTTCTTTTTTTTAAAAATCCTTTAAAATCAAACTGGCCTTTCTGAGCCGATTAAGCCTTGTTGTCTTGATGCAGTGCTGTCTAGAGGCAATTGCTCGGGTGTTTAAATGTGCAAACGTATTCATACTTGTTGTCTCAGGGATAGCCTAGGAAATTCCACATCTATTACAAAGTCTAATATCACATTCCATTGGAGACACAGAGAAATAGAATTTTCTTTGCCCCTTTCCAGGGGGAGGCAAAGGAGAATTAACTAAAAACAAGTTTTATATGTGTTTTTCTCAGACTCACTGAGTCACAGCAAGACAGAGTTGGGGAACTCTTAAAGCAAAGAATATTAGTGTTTTGAATCACCTAAAATGAAGGGCCCCAGAACTAGAACTGGAAGGAACTTCAAGGGCTCACTTGTCTAACTGCTTGATTTAATGATGAGGAAATTGAGGCCCGGGGCAATGTAGTGACTTGCCAAGTCACCATACAGTTTCAGAAAAGGGATTTAAACCCAATTTCTTAGTCTCCAGAATCAGGGCTCCTTCTACTGTATCAAGCTACTATAAGCACAGAATGTCAGAGCACCATGGACCATCCAATTTAGAATGTCAGAGCTGGGAGAAGCATAAGAACAAAGAGCATCAAAGCTGGGAGGGACCTGGCAACATAAACTAGCTGGAGTCACAAGGAACTTCTAATATCTTCTTGGTCAAGCACTTCACCAAGGAAAGCTGAGACTAGGAGAGAAGAATGAAGCTCCCCAAGCCTGTAAGAGCCAATATTAGAGCTGGAGTCTAGGACTCTGTATGGCCCCATATTGGTTCTCACTAATTCATCATTCAGACTATTTGTATTAAAAATACCTCTACTCTGTGTGCTCAGCACTGTGCTATGGGTAAAGAAGAAACAATCTCTGCTTCTGGATTATAAGCTAATCAGGGAAATGAGGCCTCTGTATAATTGGCCCCCAAATGAGGCAGCCTGGGATCACAGAAAAAGCATCTTGGGGCTTTCCTTCCAATTACCAAAATCTCTCCCAACTCGAAACCTTTGGCATTGATTAAGATAAAGTATTAAGATGAATACAAATAATGTCCCATTGTCCTCTTTCTGCCTGGGACAGGACTTCCTTTCTGGAATGGATGGTTCACTTTTGGGGTCCGCTACATAGGGAGGCCATTTACAAGCTGAAAAGCTTATAGGGTAGGACAATTGGATTGGTGAAAGGACAGGAGAATGTGCCCTATGAGGATCTACTGGAGAAACGAGTTATTTTTAAGTAGTAGAGGGGAATGAATACTTAGCCATGATCTTAATCTTCAAATAGCTACCCTCATGAAAAAAGAAAAAAAAAAAGAAAAAAAGAATTGGATTTGTCCACTGGACCCTAGTTTGGAGATTTAGGTCTTATAGGAAGGAGTCTATTGAAACTGTCCTATTGTAAGGACAGTCATCTTAACAATTAAAACTGTCTAATGGACTAGAGAAGTGAGAAACTGGCTAACCTCTTGTTGGAAATGTTCCTCACACGATTATTGAATTGAGAGAGAGAAAAGCTGGATTACACAACCTCAGAAGGCTTGCTTTATAATTCTTTTAAAGACCTGAAGAACCAAAACAAGGGTGAGCAGAGCACATGGACTCTTACGAAGTGGTGACAGAAAGGCAGAATGAGGGAGAGATGAGTTGTGGAGTTGAGCTCATCAAGGATCGATTCCTGGATATGAATCTTCAAGGAAAGGAATTGTCCTGGTTTATTTTTTTTTTAATTCTAAAGCATCATTAATTGGTGTTTGTAGTACTCTGCAGATAAAAAGGGGCTTTGAGATCACTGACCCTAATCTCCCTACCAAACATATTTATTCTTCTCCCATCCTCCAGAGATAGGTAGTTGGGTCATTCATTTCACAGTATCCCAGAATCGTGGAAGAAACCTCAATAGACATTAAGAGGAATTCATACCCAAATAGAAATCTGCTCTAGATTCCCCCTGCTAAATCAGCCCATTCCACTTTGGGACAGCTCTCACTACAGGGAAGACTGACCTCGCGTGGGGCAGAAATTGGTTTTGTTGACACTCCCACCCACGGTTCTTCAGGCTAGCAGGGCAAATCTGACTCTTTTTCCACTTGGTACCTGTCTGCTAGGAAGAAGACTCCTCCATATGACAAATTCTTCAAGAAATCAATCCATTAATTCTAATTAGCATTAAATGACTAACATATCTAATATGGATTTAATAGGGATGAATACAAAATTCTTCATATCATTTAAAAAAAAAACAGAGTGAAGTCACGGAGGCTAATTAGGAGACTCTTACACTCATGGAGAGGTGAGACAAAGCAAGTAGGTGGAAATAATCCAGAGTTTTGATATTCTGGAGCATGATGGTACCATCAAGAGTAAAAGAAGTGGGCCAGACCAACCAGGGACACGCCCACTCTCCCATCTCCTAAGAACTGAGGCTGGTGCTATTCCTGCTTTGCTAACTTACAACATTGACCTCTCTAGTAAGTGTGTTTTTACAGCAACAAACTCAGGTGAGAATCGGGACGTAACCTGCCTCCTGATTGGTTCGGCAGCGCTCTCCCTATTAACTTTAGAGTATGCTACCTAAGGACTAATTAAACCAGATGGCGGTGTAAACCCAATTGGGAGGATAGAGACATTTTTACATTTAAGTTGATCAAAATTAGGTAGAACAGCATATGCTCATGTAGATTAAGAATTTTTTAACTACATATTAACGGCTTTTCTTAATACTCTTCCTGGTGATCTCAGCACAATCCTTCCCTTTTTAGACTCTTTTAATTCTTCGTGCCCCTCTTCTCCTGGCATGGAAGCCTCAGGGCCTTTCTGCTTTGCTGTAATTTAAACAAGTGTTTTGTACAATGGGACCATCATTTCAAATGCTGTGACATTCTGGGGCCAATGGAGTGGAGGCAACAAAAAGCCAGCCTCTCTCGGGCTCCCCTGCTGGCTCAGACTTTCCTCTCTCTCTCCAAAAAAGGTCTTGACAAGATGGCACTAAGAGCAAAATCAAAGGGAGTCCATTTTCACAGAGACAGATGAAAAGTCCTGAACTGGGATGTAAAAACCAAAGGCAACTCTACACGTTCCAGATCAATCAATCAATTAACAAAGATTTATTAAACACCTACTGAGTACCAATCGCTGTGCTAGGCCTGGAGATACATACAAAGAATGAAAAATCATTCGTTAGGATGAATTTACATGCTAACGGGCGAGACAAAAGTTACATATAAAAATACATATAACATAAATTTAAAGTCTACACACATGCCTATGTTAATTAAATCCACAGAAATTTGGGAGGGAGGGTACTGGCAGTTGGCAGGATCCAGAAAGACTTCATACAGAAGGGATGAAGAAGAGATAACCAGGCAGCGGCTCACCCCAAACAGACCTGGGTGTTTTAGAGCTGATAGAACATTCTAGAGAAGTCGAGCATATGACATGGAAGCCCGAAAGCCAATGCTATTTCAGACCGCATTGAGAAATTCGTAGAGCTCAGAGCAGGAGATATCAGAGGATCCAAAATCTAATCCAGTTGTCTCATTTTAGAGATGAGGAAGCTGAGTCCCAAAGAGGGCCTGCCCAGGGTCATGCGAGAGGGGGACTCCCAGGGCCATGATTTGAACCAAGTTCTCTGACTCTATACCCAGGTTCCACCATTCAGAAGACCTTCTGTCATTGGCAGCAATCGGAACACATCCAGGGTATCTTGCCCAGTTCTGGAGTGTGGGGCCTTTAGGTTGGGAGAGCGATGAGTTCAGGTATTTCACTGGCTGTCCTTCAAGCTGGAATACTCTTCCTCCTTACCTTTCCTTCTGCCTTCCTTGACTTCCTTTAAATCTCCATTTAAAGTCTTAAAATTGGGGGCAACTGTGTAGCTCACTGGATTGAGAGTCAGGCCTAGAGACAGGAGGTCCTAGGTTCAAATCTGGCCTCAGACACTTCCCAGCTGTGTGACCCTGGGCAAGTCACTTGACCCCCATGGCCCACCCTTACCATTGTTCCACCAAGGAGCAAATACACAGAAGTTAAGGGTTTAAAAAAAATAAAGTATTAAAGTCCCCTTAAGTCTACCACCTGCAAAAAGCCTTTCACAGTCTCCATTCACTTTCTCAATTTATCCCTTTATCTACATAGTTTGTATGTATTCCTTTGCATCTTTTCTCCACCAAATGATTGTATACTAAATGCTCCCTGAGGGCAGGGTCTGCTTTTGCCTTTCTTTATATCTTCAGTGCTTAGCCTAGGACCTGCAGCCTAATAAATTCTTGTTGACTGATTAAATAAAGGAAGAGAATTAGAATGGTGAGAGAATTAGAGGCCAAACTATAGAAGGATCTATTCAATGAAATGGGGTAATTTTATCTGGGGAAAAGATTGGGTGGGGAGGGAGGCAGTGCAGAATAGCTGTCTTCAAATATTTGAAATGGTATCACCTGGGACAAGTTGCAGAGGAAGATTCTCTACTCAAGAGAAGGAAAATATAGTATTAGTGCTACCTGAAAGGGCTGCCTGAGGAGGGTGTGGGTTCTCTCTTCCTGGAAGTCTCCCAGCAGATGCTGGAGGACCACTTGCCATGGATCCTATGGAGGGAATTTCTGTCAAATAAAGGTCCAATAAGACAAACCCTGAGTTCCCTTCCATCTCTGAAATCTTGTGTGCTTATTGGGGCAGTTATATACCATCCTGGGGGGCCTAGTGAAAAAGCTTTTTACAAAAGCTTCTGTAGAATTCCACACAGGGCAAATTCTCAGCCCTGGAGGAAAAGCCAATTTTTTTTTCCTTGAGAATTCCCCACGAAGATTAAGAAAGAAACATCTTTTTCTAACTTCTGCAAGTTGATGATAAGGCTTCATATCACCTGTGGGGTTGTCAATTGGATAGTCCTCTGTTGTTTCCTTTCTTTTTAAATTATTTTTTCAATTAACAAACATTTATTTTCTCTGCTTCCCACTCGTCTCTCTTGGGGGAAGGGGGGCAAACAAAACAAGACAAAACAAAACAAAACTATCTATTTAACAAAGATTCAAAGTCAGGAGCAGCTTGATGACTCAGTAGATAGAGTGCAAGGCCTGGAGATGGAAAGTCCTGGGTTCAATTGTGACAGCCCCCCCACCCAAACTTCTTAGCAGTGTGACCTTGAGTGAGTCCCCTAACCTCAATTACCTACCTTTAACACACTTTCACCTAGAAACCAATACTTAGTATCCATTCTAAGGCAGAAGGTATTATTTTAAAAAATGTAAAGTCAAGCAAAATTGATCCTCACATTAGCCTCCTCTGCATCGTAAGCCCACCTTTCTATAAGGAGACGGATACCATGGTTTCTCACTAGTATTCTGGAATCATGGTTGGCCTTCAAGCTATTGAATGTTTTTAGACCTTTCAAAGTTCCTCATTTTCACAATGTTGATATTCTCATAAATTGTCCTCCTGGTTCTGCTCAGTTTCCAAGGTATCAGTTCAGACAAGTGCCCCTAGGTTGCTTTAAGACCATCCCCTTCATTGTTTCTTCTGCAGAAGAGTATTCTCTCTATTTCTCATGATTACAGCATTAATGACGGCAACCCCATATCTTATTTACATGATGCTTCATCTGATTGTCCCTGTTAGATTCAATTCAGGAGGCTTAATAAAGCAGCTACCGTGTGCTCAGCACTGTGCTGAATGCCAGTTACAAAGATGAAATCCAAACAACTGCTGTCTTCAACAAGTGTACAGTCTATAGAGGGGGAAATTCCCAGAGAAAGAATTACTTCCTTCTCAAAGCACAAGTCTGAACTTCTCACTTCCCTTCTTGGAAGCCTTCGCCAGCTCCCTATCACCACCAGAATAAAGTGCAAAGTCATCTGCAATCAGGCTAAAGCTTCTGTAATCTGGCTCCACTGGCCATGCCAAGTCGTGCTGCATATTCCTGTCCTTCATGCACACTCTGTCCCCTCTCCTTCTTCTTGCTCTTCCCCAGGTTCTGGACTCCATCCTTAACCTAGAATGTTTACCTGTGCCTATACTATTCTACTTCCTCCACGAAACCCTTCCCTGTCACCAGATGACAGTGCTCTGGTTCAGATTTCACATCTGCAAAAATACATCTTGTTATTTATTTCCCCCTGTAGATAATGTAAACTCCATGGAGGGAGGGACTAGTAGTCATTGCATGCCCAAGCTGGGACGTCGCTTTGCATCTACTTGGCATTTCATAATTCTAGGTTGGATCTGATTGGATTGGATTGTTTTAGCAATGAATGACTTACCCAGGATGCATCTTCCCAAGAGGGACACTTGGAAAATAGAAGCAGCTTGAAGAAGAAGAGTTTAGGTGCTCATAGGCGGGATTTCGTTAGAACCTTAACCTCTGTAGGTGGCATGGATATGAAAGAGATATTTCTGATGAGGGAAATGCTTTCATGCTTGAGTTCCTTTCAGTTGAATTCAATAAACATTTAGGAAGCATTCATTTTAGGCGCTGGGCACTGGGGAAGTAGGTAATTATTGTAATATGGCAGATCTGCCTTTATGGAACTCCTAGCCTCGTAAGAAAATGAAGCACAAATATAAGTAACCATGAAAAACTACATTTTGTGTTCAATGTGTAAGAGAGGGCTGAGCTCAGCCATTCAGTCAACAATCCTCCATCAAACATATTCTTTGTGCTAAGTGCTAGAGAGGAAGACATATTGTGGTCCTTTCACTCAAGGCACTCCCATTTCTAATGATGAAAATAATGGGTGTAAACATCTTTGTGCATATGAGATGTAGATGTAGATAGAGATATAGACGTAGATATATAGAGAGCTATAGATGGTATAGATACAGAAGAAAGCTTGGGTGGGTAGTAGGTAGAATTCTGGTGCTGCAATCATGGAGACTCATCTTGAGTTCAAATCTGACCTCAAACTAGCTGTGTGACTCTGAGCAAGTCACTTAAACCTGTAATGCCTCAATTTCCTTGTAAATAAGCTAGAGGAGGAAATGGCAAACTATTCCAGTATCTTTTCCAAGAAAGCCCCAGATGAGTCACTAAGAGTTGGACACAACTGAAATAATTGAACAACAGCAACAACGAGATTATAGGTATAGAAGCAAATGTTTACATGTATTATATGTAATGTATATATGTATATATAATATGTATGTGTATATTAAATGGAAAGTAATTTGAAAGAAGAGGCCAGGAGGATTAGAAAAAAGATCTCCTGCAAGAAACAGGATTTAGGCTTCATTTTGAAGGCATCAAGGAGTCAGGAATTAAGGCTCAGGAGACATCACAGCTGGTGGTTCGAATGCTGCCAGTAGGAAGACTTAAGTTCCACTGTTGCTTCAGTCACTTATTAACTGTGTGAACCCGGGCAAGTTGCTTAAACCATTCTATCCCTCAGTTTCCTCCACTTTCAAACATGGACAAGGTCCTACTTCATGGGGTTGCTGTTTGCATAGCACTTTGCACACCTTAAAGCATCGTTATCATAATTAACAAAGTCATCAGGGTGCAGATTGAAGTGTAGCATCCTTCATTTTATTTCCTCCATGAAATTTTCTCTAGTGTAAGCAATAGGCGTCTTTTTTCACAACATGATGAACACGGAAATACGTATTGTATAATAACACATGTCTAGCCGAGGTCATATTACCAGCTGTCTTGGGAAGGGGTGAGGGTCGGGAGGGAGAGAACATGAATCACAAAAATGCCAAAAAACAATGATTAAATATTGTATCAAAATGTAATGTTTTAGGGGCAGCTAGGTAGCTCAGTGGATTGAGAGCCAGGCCTAGAGACAGGAGGTCCTAGGTTCAAATCCGGCCTCAGACACTTCCCAGCTGTGTGACCCTGAGCAAGTCACTTGACCCCCATTGCCCACCCTTACCACTCTTCCACCTATAAGTCAATACACAGAAGTTAAGGGTTTAAAATAAAAAAAAAAAAGTAATGTTTTTAAAGGAGAGATGAGAAAAGCTTCCATGGAAGACTTCAAAGCACTATTAGTAATTCTCCAAAGAAGGGAAGGAAGGGAGGGCATTCTTGACATAGGGAGAAAGGTAAATAAAAACATAGATAGAGGCAGCAGGGCATCTTTGGATTCCCCAAGAAGTAACCAGGTCGCCAGTTTGTTTTGCCTCTAGAGGGGAATGAAATGTGAAAGGGCTGAAAAGGTAAACTGGCATCACTTTGAAAGGAAAGAGTTTCTAATGTAAGGTTTCTGACAAGAAGATTGTTGGTGGAAAAGGTATTTTTTTTGGCCTGGGTAAGGCAGGTCTTCTTCCAATCCCTCTAATCACACCCCTATGGGTAGCTGCACCATCTAGTTTCCACCTACCCTACCCACCTGATAAAGTGTCTGACATCTGGATAGCCATCAGGGTCCCAAGTTCCCCAAGGCAACTGTTGCTCTTTTTTTAACTTATCTGAAGAAACAAAGGGTCCTTTTCAGTGAAGCTGTTCCCTGTACCCCACATGTGAATATTTCTGAACTGGAAAACAGGGCTGCTGTTTCGAGCATCCCTGCTAGCTGTGCATGAGGTGGGGGTGGGGTGGGGACAGTGTCTGCCAAG
The DNA here is from genome assembly GCF_016433145.1 of Gracilinanus agilis. NCBI lineage: Eukaryota > Metazoa > Chordata > Mammalia > Didelphimorphia > Didelphidae > Gracilinanus > Gracilinanus agilis. Next base: position 302,509,774 of record NC_058134.1, read on the forward strand.
AAGAGCTTCCCAGTCCCAGAAGGGATCTCTATTTGGAGTCCAGGAGGGGGTCAAGATTCTATCACTGTAACAAGGGCCCTCTGCCCTTCAATAGGGCTCCCTGGGAGCCAGATGGAGAGAATGAGAAAGGCTGTCAGAGAGCTTAGCCATTACTCATATCACTTGCCTTCAGTGAGTACTCTGCTAGTGATAGAAGTGTGGCTTCTCGTGGAAGTATATCCAAAATATTCCCAAATCAGAATGCCCAAATCAATTTGTCTATCCAGTTTTTAAGTCAGTCAGATATTTCTGTGACAGGCATGACATCTGGGCTGGCCCCCATGGTGAACATGGTCTTGGTGGGGAGTCAGGAAACACACATGAAAAGGTACCTTCCAATACTTGAGTGACCACATGTCAAAGTAGACAGTGAGGGACTTGGAATCAGGAAGACCCACCTGGGTTTCTTACCCATGTCTGACCTGTGATTAAATCATCCATACAGGGGTGGGTTGACGTCCCACCAAACTTGTTCCTGAAACATTTATCAGGTGAAGAAACATCTTAGCTTTTTCATTAGATGCGAACAAGGTCTAAACACCTCCTGAAGTGTAGCCAGGAATGGATATGGATTGGCAAAAGTATTTAGCCATGTTCACTGCAAAATGGCCATTATGAAATGAAGAACTAATTTGGAATTCAAGAGATGGGATTGCCTGCCAGTAAAGAAGAGAGAGCATCCTAGCTAAGCCTGAGCAGCAGAGCCCTGGCCTTTATCTTCTTTTAAGTCTTCTTTTGCCCTTTTTGGTCAAAGAAGACCACACACATTCTGAAAGGGTCAGAAGATTTTGAACTTCCATGATTCTGTGGATCCCCAGATCATGGTGTCTGCATCAGGATCTGAGGACAGCCTAGAAATGATGGGGATACTTGGATTCAAGTTTCTAAAAGGAACTCAAAAGAAAATCTCCACTCTACCTATAAAAAGACTTCTAGGAGCTTCAAGTTATCCCTTTGCCACAGGTCCTCTCTAAGTGTTAGCCCACTTTTCCTTTCTAAAAAAACTCCATCTGACTAACCTACTGGTATAAACCAATAATCACCACAATGAGGGCTCAGGTACTGTAAAATTAGAAACACAATCTTTAACCCTGACAGCAAATTTCAAACTCTGATGTAATACATGGTTAGCTGCCATCTGGGCACACTAGACAGAGTGAGGAGAGTAAATCCAGAGTTTACATACTGCTTTATTTAAAATAAGGATGTTGGATCCAATGGTGTGTGCATGTATGTGTGTGTGTATGTGAACTCATGCATGTATTTGTGTGTAAGAGAGACAGAGACAGAGACAGAGACAGAGAACATTATTAAAGCATCATCTATATACCAGGCACTATGCTAAGATTCCTTCCATGAACCAGTGACTTCAGACACTCTTCGCTGCATGATTCCAAAGCAAGTCAATTAGCTTCTTTGTGCCTCAGTTTCCTCATCTGTAAAATTGGGGCAGCAATAGCACCTACCAAAAGATTGTCACGTGGACCAACTGGGCTCAGATATGTGAAGAGCTCTGTAAATCTTCAACTTCCATATAAATGCCATTTATAGTAGGAGCAATAATACTCCGGCAGCCTGTGCTGTGTGCCAAGTGAGGAAAGTGGCCACTAAGCTGAGAGAGTAGAGAGAAGAGGTCAGATGTAAGAGATGCTGTGAAGGTAAAAATGAGAAGATTTGGGGAGTGATTGGATGTGTGGGATGAGAGAAAGTGAGGAGTCAGCAGTATTGCCTAAGGCCAACACTATGAGCCTTGGAGACTAGAAGAATTGTGGTGCCTCCTACAGAAGTCTGGGAAGGAAGAGAACATTAGGAGAAAAGATAATGACTTCTATTTGAGATGTGATTTAACATGGCTTGGGGTTGTCTGTGAGAATTCCAGGTGGTCAATCAGTGATGCAGGATTGGAGCTTAGGGAAACATAAGCTGAATGTGTGTATCTGGGCATCATCTACTCAGAGATGATCATTGAACCCAGGAGAGCTAGTGACATCACCAAGCCTCATAGCAGGGGGAGAAGAGAAGAGTGGCCAGGGTAGATCCCTTGACCATGCTTTGCCTCAGTTTCTTCGCCTATAAAATGAAGAGGTTGGATTCAATAGCCTCATGCTCTGAACACCTGACAGGCTCTCCTTTCAAGAGAGCCATGAGGAAAAACTCTTTGCAAACTGGAATGAGTATCTGAATGGCAGCTCGCATGTGCTGTTCCATATTACCCAGCGACTTCCAGGCTAGGCTGTGCTCTCCGCAGCACTGGATGGGGGCAGGAGCCTCTCCAGTCTGGATAGGGGGCTCCTCAGGCAATAACTGATCCCTCCATGGCTGACCCTCAGGAAACCCTGAGAGGGAAGCTGGAATTTGAAAATTAACGTGAAATCAGAAGAGACAGAGTAATTTTTCATTCTGCTTGGAAGGTGATTTGCTTTCCCCACCAGCGCTTAGTGTACTGATATGTGATGTCAAAAGGTAAATGATTTTAAACTAGATTCAATTTAAATTTCATTATGCATTGGTTGGAAGGAGAGGTTTTAAGAATCTTTTGCCTTTGCTTTGAGATTCTTTCACTTTTAATAATTTTCAGCCTTGTACCCTAATGTTGTTATCATGCAGTGATTTAACGAGGAACATGAGCCTCCTCTTTGAGGGCAACAACTGGTCTGTCTGGGCAGAAGAATTACAGCTGGTCACCTCCCCGAAGATTTCTATTATGGTTCTACAGTAGTTCTGTTCAAATCCCAGGACCGTGTTTTAGGAAAGGAGGACCAAAATAGACTGGAGTCCAGAGGACACCAACCATAGTGGGGAAGAGCTTCGAGCTCATGTCATAAGAGGATTGATTGAAAGAATCACAAATGTAGAGATGCCAGAAGAGAAAGTCAGGGGGCACGTGAGAGCTCAACTCAAGGATCTGAAGTGGAAGAGGGCTGAGCCTTGTTCTCTCTGGTTTCTTAGGGTAGAATAGGGAATAATGTTTATAAATGCCCTACAGGCAGATTTAGGCTTGAGGTTCCTAATATTGAAAGTTATCCCAGATGTGGAAAGCAGAATGGACTGCCTTGGGAGAAAGTGAGTTGCTTGTCATTGGAAGTCTTTAGGCAGAAGCTATTGTGAAGGACATTGCAGCAGAAAATCCTTTTTAGGTGTGAGTTGAATTAAAGGCCTCTAAAACACCTTTCTACCTCTGAGGTCCTGTGATTCTCATTCTGTACCCATGGATTTCTCTTTTCCCTGACCTGAATACTTCTCCAGGGCTGGACAAAGACCACTTTCTTTTTTTTTAACTGAACAGACTAATAGACTTACAGGAAAATACTATTAAGACATCCAACTTGTAGACCTGGACCAGTGATGGCAAACCCATGACACGTGTGTCAGCGCTGACACACGTAGCCATTTTCGATGACACACAGCCACATGCAGCCGCATACAGAAAAGTATGGCGCTGCATGCCGAGGATGAAACATTGCTGTAGTACATTACAACACTACACTACACTACACTACACTACAGTGTAGACACTGCACAGATAACAATTTTACCTATATTAATTTACCTATTTTGGTTTTATTAGATACAGTTATATATTACAATTATACATTTTTGTTATTTAAACTATAAATATCACAAAATTATGTTGTTTTTTTTCTCAAAGTGACACACCACCCGAGTTATGCTCATTTTTTTGGTGAATTTTGACATACCAAGCTCAAAAGGTTGCCCATCACTGACCTAGAGAGACTTCATCAGACATGACCCTGGCAGGAAGCATCCTTCTGGGAAGTAGAAGATCCCAACAAGAGTACCAGTCAGTCAGGAATTATTTCCTGAGCCCTGCTCACCTGTTTTTCCAGCCCTGGGAAAATGACAAATGTTAAAGCCACTGTAGAGATTTCTGTAGAGGTTGGTGATCTTCAAAACCTTGTCTTGATCACAAAGGAGTTTGACATGGGGAAAAGAGTATTAGATTTGGAATCGCAGAACCTGAATTCACATCCTGGGTCTGTCCTTTACTACCTGTTTGACACAATCAAGTCACTTAACTTCCCCAGGCCTTAGTTTATTCATACATGAAATGGAATGAGATGAACTCTGCCCACTCTTCCAGATACAAATTGATGACCAGTGAAATTTGTGAGGCAAGATCATTTTATCCATTTATCTAGTGAGAAAAATGATCATTGGAAAATGACTTGGCCAAGGTTTCAAAGCTAAGCTGCAAATTCAAACCATAATTCTTTGGATTCCACACTCAGTACTCTACTAATACAACCTAATCCTATTTACGTGACACTCATATTTTCTGTAGCAGATACAAGTTTACAATCAGTTGGTCAACAAATATTTATCAATCATATACCCTGTGCCAGGGTATATTCTGGATCCTGAGTGTGCAAGGACAAAAGTGAGACAGCTCCTTTCCCTCAAGGATCTTTCATTGTCTTCTCTTACAACCACCAAATACCATCATAGAACCAACCATACAATTTTTTTTTTTCCTGGAAGAGACTCTCAAGGCCATCCAGCCTAATCCTCTCTTTTTAAAATTGAGGAAACTGAGGCTCAGAAAAGTTAATCCATTCTACCACAAGGATATTTCTTTTCCCCTGTGGTGCTTTGCTGGCATTCCTTTCACACTTCATCTCATTCAGTCTTTCCTTGGCTTCAAAACACTCCTGAGTTACAGCATCAACACTTCATTTTCTCCCAGACAGAACTGGAGATGATAAACCCTAAAGAATTTTTTTCCCCAACTCTAAGTGATGTCTTTTCCACCCAATATTGCACTGTCCTATCTTAGGCAGGGGAGTGGGTGGACTATTAGCTCCATTTTACAGAGAAATAGCCTGAGAGCTAGAGGGGTCAACTTTCCCAGGGTCTTACTGCTGGAAGTGGGTGGACCTTGACCTTGGTTTTATACCCAACTCTTCTGATTCCTGTCTGGGTGTTGTTTTGGTTGCCATGGAGAGGAGCACCTTTCCTTAGCCCTCATCAATTCCAAGTCCCAAATTACCAAGTGACAATCCAACTTCTAAGAAACAACCCATTTCTAAGTTGGAGGCTGCTTGTTCATTTGGGGATGAAACAATGGTGTAGGAAAACTTGGAGGGTGACTAGAAATATGCTTTTAGTTTAATTGTCTGCTGAGTTCTTCCCACAGAGACTAAGATAATGTAGACTCCATGACAGAAAGCGAAGGGTGCCGAGAGAGGGGAAAAACAGGACCCTGCATCAGATTCCCCTTTGGTCCACTCTACCAATTAGTGCTTTATTGGGCTGTCATCATTCCCAGGGTGCTTTTGACACATCGGGGTGCGGGGGGGGGGGATTCTGAAAATGCACATCTGGATGCCTTAAAAAAAAAGGCAGTTCTTTTGGAAAGAGCTGCTTCCCAGTTTAGGTTTATTTTGCTGCCAGCAAGGAGGGAGAAATTAGAAGCTTGAGGTAGCAGGTTCCAGAAGTAGGGAATCATTAGCAAGGATCCCTGGCTCATGTCCTCTTGCCTTGCTTGATCTCTATTTCTCTTGATTCTACCTTTTAGGTGACTCTTCTGTCTTTCCCTCTCTTGATCCACCCTGCCCCCCCCCCCCCTTAGCAATGTTAATGATATTGTTTGTTCCCGTCTCTGCACACAAAAAAAGCCCACAATAATCACCCAGGCATTAGTCATCATTAAGCCAACAATAAAAACAAAAAAAATTCTAAAGAACGGTTTCCAGGCTGGGCTGTGCAGTGTCTGCAGTGAATGGTGTTTATTACAAATGTGCCAGCTCTGAAATTTATCACCAACAAATAGAACTTGGAGACGGCTGCAGCAGCCCCGCTGCAAATAGCCCCGATCCATTAAGTGTAAAAGGTAAATATGATGAGAGAGGCAAATTGCCTTTTTTGAAAATTACCTCGGTATTTATTGAGTTTGTCATTAAAACACCATCGTCATTTCTGCTCAGGGTTTCTCCTTGTTAGAGCGGTGATCCTTCACTGCGTTTGGGCAAACTCGCAATGACTTCCCCGTGTCCTGGGAGATGCTCTACCTCTCGCTAGAATTCTCAAGAGATCAATTGAGAGATGGGTCATCCAACAATTTCCTTAGCTGTCCTTTGGGAGGATTGGAGGAGGCTCTGCTGAGGTCTGACACACACAAAGGGAGTTTGGAGAAACCTTGTGGAGCTTTGCTGGAAAGAGGCCACCAGAACCATGCTGGGTAATCAAGCCCACGCTACCTGCCCACTCACTGACTGATGAGGGCAGGCCCAGAGCTTGGCAACTGTATGGCCAGAGTTAGGACAATGAAGATGGTTCTGCACGCCTGGATTTGTCCTGCTGTACACTTGAAGGGATGGGCTAGCTGATCTCTGAGATCCTTCTTTGTTCTGCTCTTTTATGGTCTCTTTCCAAGTCACTCTCATCGCTCACACTTTCTCTTCCAGTCACTCCCAGTTTCTCCCTGTTCTAAGTTCATGCTCAGCCGTGATATTCCCTCTTTTAAGCATCCCACCCAGAGCTCTGAATTCCATTTTCTAAAATCTCTTTCAGCTTTGACATCCCATGTTTATGTTCTAAGGACTTTTCTAGCTTTGACATTTCCCATTTTCTGAGTTCTAAGGCTTCTCCCAGCACTGGCATCTTCTAGTCTAAGGTCCTCCTTACCTTTGACATCTAGTGTTCTCTGCTCTCTCTCCCTCCTGTCTCTGGACTTCTGCGTCCTAAGGCTCTTTCTTCCATGTTTTCTATCATCTAGGGATCCTCCCAGCCCTAGATAGTCTATATTATGAGTCTAAATTTGCAGTTCCATGTTCTAGGGAATCTTCCAATATTGTCATTGGGCTTTATTTATTTTCTCCAAACTCCTTGTAATGGGGGTGAAGGGATTCGAATTTCAAATCAAATCCACAAACTTTTATCAAAGAACTGCTGAGAGAATGACCTCAAGTTGACAGCCTCAAATGACTGTAGTAAAAGGGAGGAGGTATGAGGGCAGAGGAGGAGGAAGCCAGGCCTTGTGCCAGAAGTTTGAGGCTCTCTCAGAGATATCATTCACTGGGAGTCAGAGGGTGCTCTGAGATGAACCAGAACAGCTCAACTCCCCAGCCAGCCTGCCCTTCCACAGTGGTGGCCCCAGTTTTCTTCCCTGGAGGACACAGCTCTGACCAATATGCACTCATGGTATTGCTTTCCCTTCTCGTCCCTGGACAAGGATCAGTGTGCACTGCAGCCATTCCCATTCATCCTTTGATGGCTACAAACAGTCCACCTCTCAGGAGAGCTAAGCCAAGCATAGCACTACTAGATGGAAGGTCCTGGCCCAAGGGAGACAGCCAGATTGGGTACATTCCAGGAAGTCCAGCTCTCAAGGCCTGCCATCCCCCTATTCCATCAATCAATCTGTCAACAAACAATGTGACCCTAATAAGTTTTAAAAGTCTATGGCACAGGGGCAGCTGGGTAGCTCAGTGGATTGAGAGCCAGGCCTAGAGACAGGAGGTCCTGGGTTCAAATCCGGCCTCAGACACTTCCCAGCTGTGTGACCCTGGGCAAGTCACTTGACCCCCATTGCCTACCCTTACCAATCTTCCACCTATAAGTCAATACACACAGAAGTTAAGGGTTTAAAATTAAAAAAAAAACATACAAAAAAAAGTCTATGGCACAAGTATATGTATGGATAAGTGTAAATGCCTTCTCCTCTTCCTCCTTACCTATACAGGCTGCAAGCTTGTGAGAGTGCAATGTCTTTTATTCCTTGTAAAAAGACAATGTATGTTTACATTGGAGTTTTCTTGGTAAAGATAATGAAGTGATTTGCTATTTCCATTTCCAGCTCATTTTACAGATGAGGAAACTGAGGCAAATGGGGCTAAGTGACTTTCCCAGGGTTACACAGCTAGTGAGTGCCTGAAGCTGGATTTGAACTCATAAAGATGAGTCTTCCTGATTCTAAGCCCAGTGCACTGCACCAACTAGCTGCCCATAAACATGACACACTTGCATGCACACGCATATGCCCGTATACCATTAACAGCTGAGATAAATATTTCTAGGTTCATAGGCTCTGAGTGCCTTCTCCGGACTGAAAGTCATTTCTCCATTGTCAGCTTTTTCTGGCTTATTTAGCTTGGAACTCTCCTGTGCTCCTATCACACTGTGCACTACATCATACTAATTTGTTTACCTACCTTATCTTCTGTATTGGACTGATAAATGATTGTTAATTTAACTCAGTCAACATTTATTTAGCACCCACTGTTTTCAAGGCACTGAGAGATGTAAAGATGAAAAATAAAACAATCCCCATCCTTCGAGATCATATTTGGGCTATCTGTATTGGGAAATTTGATGAAAGATGATGTGAGCCAGAAAAGAGAAGTTGAAGCCAGCTTATGGAAGACCTTAAATGCCAGGTTGAGGAGTTGGAATTTTGTTCAAAGAAAATAGGTAACATCGATTAGGGGATTGACACAAGGGACTGGGGGGGGGAATGGGTGGTACAGAGAAGAAACTTAATAGCAGGTTAATTCAATCATCTAGATGAATGGAAATGATGTCATGAGTTAGAGTAGCTGTGGTCTAATAGAGAGGAGAAGAGGAAGGCATCTTCTAGACATAAGAGATACCTCAATGATCAGTGAGATTTGAGAATGATGGAAAGGAAGTAGTCAAGAGTGACTTGGAAGTTTCTGACTTGGTTGGAAGAAGAGTAGTGCCCTCAAAAGAAAAAAAAACACAGAGTTTGGAGGGGAAGCAGGTTCAGGGGACAGTAGTTAATGAGTTCCATTTTGCCGCTATTGAATTAGAGATGTCATCGGCTCACCTAGGTGGAAATTTCCATCAAGGACAGTCAGATAGAAGAGTGGGAACTTGATATAATTTAATGATGAAGGATTAGAGCTCAGCAGAGAGATAAGAGCTGAATATGTAGTTTGGGGATTCATCATTGCTGAAGTTATCATTAAACCTTTAGTATCTTGTGAGAGCCAGGGAAAGAGAGTATAGAAGAGGAAAAGGAAGGAGCGAAGATAGAATCTGGGGGCACACCCACATTTAAGGGTTTTTTCTTTTAATGTTGTTATTGTATTACTTGTTCAAATTGAAACCATGATCATATAGGGAATGAACTGAGATGATAGTCAACTATTCACAGTCTTTTGCATTTTGCATATGCAGATTATGCAGCTAGGAGTTAACCACTCATGGAACACTATTCAGTCATAGCTGCATACACAGTGTGTAAGATACTGGCCATTTCACAGTTTTTGGAGGTGACAACTTTATATTTTAAATGTCCACCTCCTATGTTTTGGCCACTGGCTGAGGTGGCCACAATACCCCTGTACCTGTGAATAGACTTGGGTATGCAATACCAAACTTGCAGACAGGTCATATTGGTAAAAACCTTTTATAGACAACATAGAAAAAAATAAAAGTTCCCCCAAATCATAAATAAACACAATGTTCTTCATGTTCTAGGAGGAGGATGTCAAGGTGTATGTGGAGAAACAGGATATTAAAAGTCCTTTTTATGTTAAAGAGATGTCCATTTTTCAAGCAGAATTCCTTCCCCTCTTCCAAGGAAAGGATAAGGCTAAATTATCTTTTTTAATAGCCAGTTGTTTTTTTTTTTAAAAGCCCACACAACCATACATAAATATGCACACTCTACAGTGAGGAAAGAAAACGTATACAGATAGTGCTCAGTCGCTTTCATCTAACAGAAACAGCAGGTAGGATATGAATCATCACAAGTATTGGCTTTGTTTCCATTTCTATGTTGATTAAAAGTAGTATCACGTTTCTCTGTGTGAATTTTACTGGGTGAGTTTATAGATATAAGCTGTTAGATGGATAGACAGACAGTCAGACCAATAGATAGACAGACAGATAAATAGATAGATAGATAGATAGATAGATAGATAGATAGATAGATAGATAGATAGATAGATAGATAGATAGATAGATAGATACTATACCTAGGAATCCAGTGAATGAGACAGAAAAGAAGTTAGATGAGGAGAGGATGATCAAAGATATCAGAAACCTTTCAAAGGTCAAAGAAGATGAGGATAGAGAAGAGGCCATTTAAAATGACAAAGAAGTCATTGATAACCTTTCTAGAAAGGAGCTTTAGTAGAGTGGTGATGTTTGCTGGGGACTGAAGAGTAAATGTATGGTGAAGAAGTAGAGACAATTAATGTAGATTATTCTTTCTAGGAGTTTAGAAAGAAAATGAAAGAGGGAGAAGATGCCAGTCTGAAGGGATAGTATGATTGGAAGAAATAGGGAAATCTGAGTATATCTGTAGACAGAGGGGAAGGTACTAGTAATTTGAAAGAGATCGAATATGATGACAGTATGATTATGGAAGGAAAGTCAAGGAGGAGATGAGAGTGGATGGGGTAGAGGGAAGAAATAGAGGGGTAAATCTTGGAAGAGAGATCCACTTCATCCTCTGAAATTAAAGGGAGGAAGAGTGTGAGTTTAGAGTCAGAAGGAATATTAGGTAGCTCACATAACATGGCTTCAACCTCTCAGTAAAGTCTGAAAGAGGAGAGAAGGCTATTGTGTCAGGAACTTGGAGAGGATTGTCATAGATGATGTGGGAGCAGGACTAGACAATCTATCAGGAATGAGTAAAGAGATAAGTCACAATAGTTAAGAGTCAAAGTGAAGTTAGATAGGACTTTTTAGGGAGCACCAGGAGAAACAACTTCATGACTTCCTCCAACAGTGTTTATTGATGGGGAGCAGAAACAAAAGACTACTTTTTAGAATGGCTGAATCAGGGTTGGGGATTAGGAAGGTAGGAGAAAAGGCAAATAACAAAGGGTTAGGAAATTGTGAGGAGAAGACAAGTACTGCTGGGAGCAGCTAGGTGGCTCAGTGGATTGAGAGTCAGGCCCAGAGACAGAAGGTCCTGGGTTCAAATATGGCTGCAGACACTTCCTAGCTGTGTGACCATGGGCAAGTCACTTAACCTCCATTGCCTAGATCTTACCACTCTTCTGCCTTGGAACCAATACACAGTATTGATTACAAGACAGAAGGTAAGGGTTTTAAAAAAAAAGAAGAAGACAAGTATTGGTGACATTTCTAACTATTGAGGAAAGTCTGAAGGGAAGGAACTGAAGTTAGGAAAGGATGATAGGATGGAAAAGATGAAGAGATCAAAGGACAAGATATCTCGAAAAGAGAAGAGATCAGGTTCAAGAAGAGTGAGCAAACAGGAAAAGCAATCATACTGGAAAGCCACACCTTGATACCAGGAAGGCTTTGTATAGCTTTCTCTTGTGTTCATGCTATTCCTAAAATACAAATTGAAAGTAGGGAGGAGGTTGTTTTGTCTTTTTATCCCCAGGTTCTAAGAACCATCATCTGAGAGGAAAATTTGAGATAAGAGTCTTGAAGATCATGGTCTCAGGTGACCATGAGGTCATAGTCTAAGCTGTATTATAGCTTTTTAAAAATTGTATACATTTTATATCATCTCACCTGCCACTCACCACAACTCTGTGCGAAGAAGTTGAAGGGATAGTTAGGGGTTGTTTTGTCTTTGACTGTCCAGTGCTTATTTCACTACATCCTGGGGGATAGTGGATTTGGCTCTTAATAAATGCTTGTTACCTGATTAGGGAGCAAGAGTAATTAATCAAAATAGGAAGCTAATAGATAGCGGTCACGCCTCCCTTTACCAACTTCTGCTCTGCTCCCTTTCCCATTGGCTTTCCCTTCAGCATCCTCAATGTGTCCTGGGGTATTTTACCCAAGAGCACTACTATTCCAGGTGTAAGGTCTCTCTATCCATAATGCAATTGTCTTTAAAAGATGGTTTTCAGGCTACTTTGCTGCTGCTTAGAATAGGTATGGTGATGTGTCTCAGGATTTATTCCAGACTTCAAAGCCACAAATTATAGCATTACTATTGTCTCCCCAGTTACTCAATGGTCTTGCTGGTCAAGGTGTATTTCTTCTAAATATCCCAAAGAACTGACATCACGCTGCACAACACTGAGAGGCTGATAGCAGGGAAATAGGAAATGGACAATTTATAGAGTTGTTTCTGATCTCTGCCAGCTACTTTTCTGTGGTATCGAATCATAGACTTTTAGGGTTGCCTTTTCCTAATCCCTTCACTTTAAAGATGAAGACAACAAGGCCCAGAGAGATGAAGACAACTGATTCAAGTCCTACATCAATTTAGTGTCAGAGTTTGGATTAGAATCCATTACCTTAGATGACTACCAAACCGAACATGGGATAAATTCGATTAGAACATCCTTGAGAGGTGATCACTAGCTTCTCTGCTCATTGTGCTTGAATATTTGCAGCTGCAGAGAGTTCAGTACCTTCTAATGCAGTCCATTTCTGAATGGCTCTAATTTGTGAGGAAGTTTTCCTAGTAAGAAGCCTTTATCTTCTGTTTTACAACATCCATGAATGGCTCCTACTTCTACCTTTTGAGGCCAAATAGAAAAATCTAAAAATGCTTCTCAGTTTCCCAGCAATCACTACCCCCAGTCTCCTCTTCTCTGGACTAAACATCCCTGGGTCCTTCCATTAATCATTTCTCCTGGTCCGAATCATCTCTATAAGTGCCCAGAATGGCCAAGAGCAAAGCTCTTCTAGTCTGGGATGCTGAATGGGGTAGGTAGACGGGACAGGCTAAATTACTTCAAGTGAAAGAAACATTGTTTATTGTAATAATTTGGCCTGGCCCTAGAGACCAAGGAAATGCTCCTCCTTCCTTTGGATGGGGAGTTGGGAGCACTAAATCTGGATGCTGCTTGCACAGTTGGGCATTTGGGTTGGTTCTGCTTTGCTGTTTTTTTTTTCTTTTGTTCCAAAGGGAGGCTCACTGACCTAGGGCTGGAGCAAAGCAGGTAGGAACATCTATCTGGAACTTACTATGATGTAAAAACAAAGGCAAAAGTAGAACTAAAAAAAACAATAATTGAGTGAAGAAAAAGGCTAGTTTGGGGAATGCTGAGCTTTGGGGCCTTTTGAAGATAACTTGTGCTTGATTCCAACAAACGCAGCCTTGTAATCCCCTTCTGCACTTTTTACATGAGACTCCCTTGCCAAAATGTTGGCTCTGTCTTTTGATGTAGGTAACAAGTAGTGGTTGAATGAGAAGACATTTTTTCCTTTTCTCCTCCCTCCTTCCCTCTCTCCCTCCCTCCTCATTCAATCTCTCTCCTCCTCCTCCTCC